>NC_060178.1:98761170-99133670 GCF_021184085.1 Oncorhynchus gorbuscha
AGAGACTGAAAAGAATGCTGTATTTCTTTATTAGAGAGAAAAGGTAAAGGAGGGAGCCTGAGGGGAAGTAAAAATGACTTATTACAGCAGAAAAGAGTCACATTTTAAAGAAATCCTGGCATGTCTGTCTTGCTCTGAGCTCAAATGCCACATGGGGGCAGAATGGTGGCAGTCAGAAGCAGAGGGCACGCACACGTCTGATGGTCACCACATAGAGATGGAGCTGACAAACATAGCAGCTCTGCTTCTAGCTCCTAAACAACTTTGCAGTATTTCGTTTTTTTGTGTGTTATTGCTTACATTATTATCCCAGAGTTTTTGGGGGGTGTTATTATTATTAGCCCAAAATAACTTTTAGATATCAGAGCGGAGGTAACTCACTAGCATTATGACCAGGGATACAACTTTCCCAAATTGGATCCTTTATTCTTACCTCACTTTAACATATCCCAAAGGCTGCTCCAAGACACCGACTGTGGAGAAGAGGTATTCGGAGTGGACTTCTAGTCCGACTAAGGAGGCGTGCAGACCATCCACCTCTTCCGAGTATATTACTCACTAATGTTCAGTCTCTGGGCAATAAAGTAGACAAACTCAGGGTGAGGATCTCCATCCACAGAGACATCAAGGACTGGAACATACTCCGTTTCACAGAATCATGTCCCTCTTGGGATATACTGTCCCTGTCCATATAGCCAGCTGGGTTCTCAGTACATCGCGCAGACAGGAATAAAATAACTCTCTGGGAAAAAGGAAGTAAGGGGTGTATGTTTCATGATAAACTACTCATGGTGTGATTGTGATAATGTACAGAAACTCAAGTCAGTTTGTTCACCTGACCTAGAATACATCACAATCAAATGCTGACCATATTACCTCCCAAGAGAATTCTCTTCGGTTATAGTCACAGCCGTGTATATTCCCCATCAAGCCGACAACACAACGGCCCTCAAGGAACTACACTGGACTTTGGGCAAACTGGAAACCACATATCCTGAAGCCGCATTTGTTGTAGCTGTGGATTTTAACACATCAAATTTGAGGAAAACACTACCGAAGTCCTATCAACACATTGAAAGTGTGAACCACCGCATTCAACCAAGATGACTGGGAATATGGTTGAATACAAACAGTGTAGTTGTTCCCTCCATAAGGCAATCAAACAAGCAAAACGTCAGTACAGATACAAAATGGCATCGCAATTCAATGGCTCAGATATGAGACGTATGTGGCAGGGTCTACAGACAATCACGGATTACAAAGGGAAAACCAGCCGCATCGTGGACACCAACATCTTGCTCCAGGAAAAGGTAAACACCTTCTTCGCCTGCTTTGAGAAAAACACAGTGCTATCGACGCGGCCCGCTCACAAGAAATGTGGGCTCTCACTCACGTTGGCCACGGAGGATAAGACCCAGACGGTATCCCCAGCCGCATCCTCAGAGTATGCGCAGACCAGCTGGCTGGAGTGTTTACGGACATATTCAATCTCTCCCTATCCCAGTCTGCTTTCCCCACTTGCTTCAAGTTATCCACCATTGTTCCTGTACCCAAGAAAGGTAAAGTAACTGAACAAAATGACTATCGCCCCATAGGACTCACTTCCTGCATCATGAAGTTCTTTGAGAGGCTAGTTAAGGATCACATCACCTCTACCTTACCTGACACCCTAGACCCACTTCAATTTGCATACCGTACCCAATAGATCCACAAACGATGCAATCGCCATCGCACTGCACACTGCCCGATGTAAGAATGCTGTTCATTGACTATAGCTCAGCCTTCAACACCAGTCCCTATCCATATCGACGGGACCGCAGTGGAGAAGGTAAAAGGCGTCAAGTTCCTCGGCGTACACATCACAGACGATCTGAAATGGTCCAACACTACAGTGAATAGAGACAAGCATCTATGGCTCTGTGATGTCATCGTCTGGTGAAGGTGAGAGAGATATTGGCATCGTTTTCTGTTTCTATTCCACATGGACTTCCACACTGTAGTCTATGACACTGTAGTCTATTTATGACATCGCCAGGGAGAGCCAGTGACAACAGTAAGCAGTACATGCATTCAAAATGGCACGCTATTCCATTTAAAGTAGTGCACTATATAAGGAATAGGGTGCTATTTTGGATGCAACCTTGGTTGCAAGGTGCATTTCACCCCACAGATCACAGGGCTTGAGGGTACAGGCCTATCAAATATACAGGAGGTATAGATGTAAAAATCTCAGGACGAGAATGGCACGGTTCAATAACTATTCCAGTCGCACCAAGCAGCAGGGTAGAGAGAGAAACTGGAGTCTTTCATGTGTCAAAATGGCTCTGATAATGACTTCTGACACTAGCAACCAAAATAGTTTCTGCCAATCAGTTTCTTGGCCTCTTGGTACTGAACAAGAGAGGTCAAATGTTCAAAGTGATTTGTTTACTATGGGTTGAGTCTTTATTCCAGCCAAGTCGTAACAAAATACCTGCGAAAATAAGTATACGGATTGCAGCCTCAGAACAGCTCTGGCCTTGGCTATGAGTGGGGTTGCATTGAAGGGGAGGAGGAAGAAAAGGAGAGATGAATCATGTCTCTCTGTTTGTGATGAATAATACATTCTTCAAGCTAGTCCTCCAGCAAAACCTAGTCCCAAATGGCACCCTATTCCCTATGGGCCCTGGTCAAACGTAGTAGACAAATAGGGAATAATGTGCCATTTGGGGCACAACCCTGGTATAGTTAGTGCCATGAGATTATTTTTAGCATGCAACAATATTAATGTTAAAGGGATATTTGGGGATATTGGGGTCCAGTATGAAGGAAGTTACCAAGGTAGTTTCGAGAGCCAACACTAACTAGCATTAGCACAATGACAAGTCTACAGGATCTATCACTTTAAACAGTGAATAATGAGGTTTGAGGTGACAGAGAGATTGTGGGGAATAAAAGCTCTTTTTTTGTGTAATTAGTCTTGCTTGTGCCACACAGATATTGTTTTAGAACCAACTCCCCCCAGCTTTGTGATAAATGACTATAGGTCTTTTTATTTGTGTTTATTGAGACATATTCCAGATTCTAACATTGTAATATTCCTCTCTCCATTGTCTCTACATTACAGTCCTCGAGGGCCTGATTGGTCTCACAGTTTTGCCCCAGCTAACACACCTGAGTCCAATAATCACCTAATCATGATCTTCAGCTTAGAATGCAGTTTGATTAATCAGCTGTGTTTGCTAGTAATGGAGAAGAAGTGTGACACCAATCAGGCCCTCGAGGACTGGAGTTGCCCACCCCTGTGCGGTTTAAAAGGGACAACTATACATGATAAACAGAGAATGGTATTACAAGGTTGAACAGGGCTGTGTTCGGAGACGCTGTTTATGCTTTTTACATCGGCCACAATAAGCACTGCATTGTAAAGGAGTTTGAGAACAAACTTCCATCACTCCATGCGATTGAAACAGGCCACTGTAATCTAACAAATGTTTTTTTGATATAATGGGCACTGGCGAAGAAGCACCATAGAGAGAGGTCAGTGGGCGGTTATTAACAGCATAATTGGGTCTCTCTCTCTCTCCCAGGCTTTAATTTGGCCACAGTTTTCCATCACGCACCAGTCGGTCAGTCCATAGAGAGAGAAATCTATGAGTCAGTCAGTCCAGCCTGTCAGGAGTTGGAGAGTGACAGACAGGCTGCACTGAGAGAACTAGCTATTAAGACCATTTCTCTCCTTCTCTAACCCAGAGACAAGACATGCATCCCAAATGGCACCGTATTTCCTACATAGTGCATTACTTCTGACTAGTTTGGGACGCAAGTCCAAAATCTTGTGAAGAAATGAGGACCTGGGACCCTCATAGATACAAGCAGTCATTTAGTGCATCATTTCCGCTTTAGTGACAATGACAACAATGATTTTGAACGGTAAACAAAGCATGAAAGCAAGCAGATTGATGTCATTTGTGAGATGTTTAGGCTTTCAGTGTTTTCAAGTCCTGCTGCAGCAGTCAGACCTACGTGACTACTCATAGAGACTACTCATGATGGGCTGAACCCATCACAACTGATGAGGCATTGCGCTTTGGGTATTAGTGAACTGCTATCCACAAGAAGTGTCTTTGTCATATCTTATAATCAAGACATATGTCAAAAAAACAAACATCAATATCCTACCATATATTAAACTACTTCTACCAGGAAAAATGGTGACAAAGTAGGCATTGCGTAATCAAACAGGTACCTACTGGAATGTCTATCCATCTATCTTCAGAGCTCGTGCTGCTAGGTGACCTTAACTGTGACATGCTTATCACCCCAGGCATTCTACAATCTAAGCTTGATGCCCTCAATCTCACACAAATTATCCATGAACAAACTAGGTACAACCCCAAAGCCGTAAACACGGGCACCCTCATAGATGTCATCCTAACCAACTTCCCTCCAAATACACCTCTGCTGTTTTCAACCAAGATCTCAGCGATCACTGCATCATTGCCTGCATAAGTAATGGGTCTGCGGTCAAACAACCATCCCACATCACTGTCAAACGCTCCCTAAAACACTTCAGCGAGCAGGTCTTTCTAATCGACCTGGCCCGGATATCCTGGAAGGACATTGACCTCATCCCGTTAGTAAAGGATGCCTGGTTTTTCTTTAAAAGTGCTTCCCTCACCATCTTAAATAAGCATGCCCCATTCAAAACATGTAGAACTAAGAACAGATATAGCTTGGTTCTCTTCAGACCTGACTGCCCTTGGCCAGCACAAAAACATCCTGTGGCGTTCTGCATTAGCATCGAATAGCCCCTGTGATAAGAAACTTTACAGAGAAGTTAGGAACAAATATACACAGGCAGTTAGGAAAGCTCAGGCTAACTTTTTCAAGCAGAAATTTGCATCCTGTAGCACAATTCTGGGTCACTGTAAAGTCCATGGAGAATAAGAGCACCTCCTCCAAGCTGCCCATTGCACTGAGTCTAGGAAACACTGTCACCACTGATAAATCCACTATAATTGAGAATTTCAATAAGCAATTTTCTACGGCTGGCCATGCGTTCCACCTGGCTACCCCTACCATGATGAACTTGATGTTCTGAAAGAGCTGCAAAATCTGGACCCCTACAAATCAGCCGGGCTACACAATTTGGACCCTCTCTTTCTAAAATGATCTGCAGAAATTGCAGACCTTATTACTAGCCTGTTCAACCTCTCTTTCGTATCGTCTCAGATTCCCATCGATTGGAAAGCTGCCGTGGTCATCCCCCTCTTCAAAGGGGAAGGCACTCTAGACCCAACCTGCTACAGACCTATTCCACCCTGCCTTTCTAAGGTCTTCGAAAGCAAAGTTAACAAACAGATTACCGACCATTTCGAATCCCACCGTACCTTCTCCGCTATGCAATCTGTTTTCCGAGTTGGTCATGGTTGCACCTCAACCACGCTCAAGGTCCTAAACGATATCATAACTTCATCGATAAGAGGCATTACTGTGCAGCCATATTCATTGACCTGGCTAAGGCTTTCAACTCTGTCAATCACAACATTCTTATTGGCAGACTCAACAGCCTTGGTTTCTCAAATGATTACCTCGCTTGGTTCACCAACTACTTCTCTGATAGAGTCTGCTTCCGGTTTGGAGCGAGTGGTCGCATCGCACTTCGCTCCCGCAGGTAGTATAACTTTTTCATTACATTTCATTACATTTCATTATATTTCATTATAGCACAACGGTTTGATTTGTCTAATCTTAGCAATTTCTTCTCAGCTAGCTACATAGCCGTCTTTGTATCAAAGATAATTGCGTAATTATCGTATTTCGCCGTCCTAACGTAGTCTTCACTAGCCAGCTAGCTAACGTCCACTGATTAGCTGCACTGGAAAAACTATTACACTCAACTGAACGACTTGATTAGTGTAGTGTTAGCTAGCTACATAGCTGTCTTTGCTGTCTTCGTATCTTCGTTCCAAAATAATTGTGTTGTTTAGGTTTAGAGTGTGTAGTCTTAGAGTGATTATCTTAATTTACCGAGGTTAGCTAGCCAGCTATTTGTCGTCCTTAACGTAGGAGACTCTGCTAGCTAGCCAACGCTAGCCAACGTCTACTGAATAGAACTCAACAACCCGGTCGCGTCTGTCACATGTGCTCAGTGTGAACCTGCTTTCATCTGTGAAGAGCACAGGGCGCCAGTGGTGGATTTGCCAATCTTGGTGTTCTCTGGCAAATGCCAAACGTCCTGCACGGTGTTGGGCTGTAAGCACAACCCCCACCTGTGGACGCCGGGCCCTCATACCAGCCTCATGGAGTCTGTTTCTGACCGTTTGAGCAGACACATGCACATTTGTGGCCTGCTGGAGGTCATTTTGTAGGGCTCTGGCAGTGCTCCTCCTGCTCCTCCTTGCACAAAGGTGGAGGTAGCGGTCCTGCTGCTGGGTTGTTGCCCTCCTACGGCCTCCTCCACATCTCCTGATGTACTGGCCTGTCTCCTGTTAGCGCCTCCATGCTCTGGACACTACGCTGACAGACACAGCAAACCTTCTTGCCACAGCTCGCATTGATGTGCCATCCTGGATGAGCTGCACTACCTGAGCCACTTGTGTGGGTTGTAGACGCCTCATGCTACCACTAGAGTGAAAGCACCACCAGCATTCAAAAGTGACCAAAACATCAGCCAGGAAGCATAGGAACTGAGAAGTGGTCTGTGGTCACCATCTGCAGAACCACTCCTTTATTGGGGGTGTCTTGCTAATTGCCTATAATTTTCACCTGTTGTCTATTCCATTTGCACAACAGCATGTGAAATGTATTGTCAATCAGTGTTGCTTCCTAAGTGGACAGCTTGATTTCACAGAAGTGTGATTGACTTGGAGTTACATTGTGTTGTTTAAGTGTTCCCTATTTTTTTGAGCAGTGTATATCAACGAATTGGCGAGGTCAATAGAACAGTCTGCAGTACCCGGCCTCACCCTATTAGAATCTGAAGTCAAATGTAAATTATTTGCTGATGATCTGGAACTTCTGTTCCCAACCATGTAGGGCCTACACTTATTCTGTCACACCTGGGCCCTGACAGTAAATCGTAGTAAGACAAAAAATAATGGTGTTCCAAAAAAGGTCCAGTTCCCAGGACCACAAATACAAAATCCATCTGGAAATCATTGCCCTAGAGCACAAAAAACTATACATACTTTGGCCTAAACATCTGCACCACAGGTAACTTCCACAAAGCTGTGAACGATCTGAAAGACAAGCAGGACCTTCTATGCCATCAAAATTAACATAAAATCTGGCAAAAAATACTTGAATCAGGTATAGAACCATTGCCCTTTAAGGTTGTGATGTCTGGGGTCCTGTCAACAACCAATAATTCACAACACGGTACAAACACTAAATTGAGACTCTGCATGCAGAATTCTGCAAAAAAACATCCTCTATGTACAACGTAAAACACCAAATAATGCATGCAGAGCAAAATTAGGCTAATATCCACTAATGATCAGAATCCAAAAGAGAAACCTTCCATAACAAAGCCATCACCTACAGAGATATGAACCTGGAGAAGAGTCCCCTAAGCAAGCTGGTCCTGGGGCTCTGTTCAAACAGACCCCACAGAGCCCCAGAACAGCAACACAATTAGACACAACTAAATCATGAGAAAATAAAAAAGACAATTACTTGACACATTGGAAATAATTTATAAAAAATGTTAGCAAACTAAAATGCTATTTGGCCCTAAACAGAGAGTACACAGTGGCAGAATACCTGACCATTGTGACTGACCCAAACTTAAGGAGACCTTTGACAATGTACAGACTCAGTAAGCATAGCCTTGCTATCGGGAAAGGCTGCCGAAGGCAGACCTGGCTCTCAAGAGAAGACAGGCAATGTGCACACTGCACCACAAAATGAGGTGGAAACTGAGCTGCACTTCCTAGCCTCCTGCCAAATGTATGACCATATTAGAGACATATATTTCCCTCAGATTACACAGACCCACAAAGAATTCGAAAACAAACCCAATTTCGATAAACTCTCATATCTATTGGGTGAAATACCAGTGTGCCATCACAGCAGCAAGATTTGTAACCTTTTGCCACAAGGGCAACCAGTGAAGAACAAACACCATTGTAAATACAACCTAAATGTTTATTTATTTGAACCTTTTTGTAACTATTTGCACATAAGACATTTGAAATGTCTTTATTGTTTTGTACATTTTGTGAGTGTAATGTTTACTGTTAATTTTTATTGTTTATTTCACTTTTGTTTATTATCTACTTCACTTGCTAAGGCAATGTTAACATATGTTTCCCATGCCAATAAAGCCCTTAAATTGAATTTAATTCAAAGAGAGAGAGGGCATAGAAGGGCGGGGTCTGAGTGTTACCCCAAAGCGTAACCCAGTGACCCTCTTATTGAAATACTGATTGGTGTCACGGTTTTCATGTGGTGTAGGAGAGTCGGACCAAACTGCAGCGTGTATATTGCGATCCATGTTTAATTACACAACGTAACACGAATCCAAAACACAAACTCTACAAAACAATAAACGTAATGAAAACCGAAACAGCCTAAACTGGTGCAAACTAACCCAGAATAAGGACGTCAAGACACTCAGGACAATCACCCACAATACAACCAAAGAATATGGCTGCCTAAATATGGTTTGCAATCAGAGACAACGATAAACACCTGCCTCTGATTGAGAACCACTTCAGACAGCCATAGACTCTCCTAGAACATCCCACTAAGCTACAATCCCACTAAGCTACACACCACATACAAAAACCCATGTCACACCCTGGCCTGACCAAATAGATGAAGAAAAACACAAAATACTTCGACCAGGGCGTGACAGAACCACCCCCCCTAAGGTGCGGACTCCCGAACGCACCTCAAATCAATAGGGAGGGTCCGGGTGGGCGTCCGTCCATGGTGGCGGCTTCGGCGCGGGACGTGGACCCCACTCAGTCAATGTCTTAGTCCCCTCTCCTTGCGTCCCTAGATAGTCCACACTCGCCGCCAACCATGGCCTAGTATTCCTCACCCAGAACCCCACTAGCCACTTTAAACAATGCTACCTTATATAATGTTACTTACCCTACATTATTCATCTCATATACATATGTATATACTGTACTCTACAACATCGACTGCATCCTTATGTAACACATGTATCACTAGCCACTTTAACTATGCCACTTTGTTTACTTTGTCTACATACTCATCTCATATGTATATACTGTACTCGATACCATCTACTGTATGCTGCTCTGTACCATCACTCATTCATATATCCTTATGTACATGTTCCTTATCCCCTTACACTGTGTATAAGACAGTAGTTTTGGAATTGTTAGTTAGATTACTTGTTGGTTATCACTGCATTGTCGGAACTAGAAGCACAAGCATTTCGCTACACTCGCATTAACATCTGCTAACCATGTGTATGTGACAAATAAAATTTGATTTGATTTGATTCACTAGACTGAGGAGCAGATTGGGACTGAGGTGAAGCTCGGGACTGAGGGGAAGCTCGGGACTGAGGGGAAGCTCAGGAGTGAAAAGAAGCTAAGGACAGAGGGGCTCTGGCGCCTCTGGGCTGAGGGGCTCTGGCGCCTCTGGGCTGAGGGGCTCTGGCGCCTCTGGGCTGAGGGGCTCTGGCGCCTCTGGGCTGAGGGGCTCTGGCGCCTCTGGGCTGAGGGGCTCTGGCACGGACAGGCGGGAGACTCCGGCAGCACAGGAGAGGCGAGGCGCACTATAGGCCTGATGCGTGGTGCTGGCACTGGTGGTACTGGGCCGAGGATATGCACAGGAAGCCTGGTGCGGGGAGCTGCTACCGGAGGGCTGGGGTGTGGAGGTGGTACTGGATAGACCGGACCCTGCAGGCGCACTGGAGCTCTTGAGCACCGAGCCTGCCCAACCTTACCTGGTTGAATACTCTCGGTCGCCCTGCCAGTGCGGCGAGGTGGAATAGCCCGTACTGGGCTATGTAGGCGAACCAGAGACACCGAACGCAAGGCTGGTGCCATGTAAGCCGGCCCAAGGAGACACACTGGGGACCAGATGCGTAGAGCCGGCTTCATGGCATTTGGCTCGACGTTCAATCTAGCCCGGCCGATACGCGGAGCTGGAATATACCGCACCGGGCTATGCACCCGCACTGGGGACACCGTGCACACCACTGCATAACACGGTGCCTGCCCGGTCTCTCTAGCCCCCCGGTAAGCACAGGGAGTTTGCGCAGGTCTCCTACCTGGCGTTGCCGTACTCCCTGTAAGCCCCCCCCCCCAATAATTTTTTGGGGGCTGATTCCCGGGCTTCCGTCCGCGCCGTCGTGCTTGCTTCGCCAAACTCATTCTCCTGTAACCTTCCGCGCACTGCTCCATCGAATCCCAGGCGGGCTCCGGCACTCTCCCTGGGTCGACCGCCCACCTGTCTATCTCCTCCCAAGAAGTATAGTCCATACTGTACTCCTCTTTGGGCTGCTCCTGTTTCCTCTTCTCCTGCTGCACCTTTGGGCGGCTACACTCCCCTGGTTTAGCCCAGGGTCCTCTCCCGTCAAGGATTTCCTCCCATGTCCAGAAATCCTTAATACGCAGCTCCTCTTTGGGCTGCTCCTGCCTGTTGACACGATGCTTGGTCCGTTTACGGTGGGTGATTCTGTCACGGTTTTCATGTGGTGAAGGAGAGTCGGACCAAACTGCAGCGTGTATATTGCGATCCATGTTTAATCACACAACGTAACACGAATCCAAAACACAAACTCTACAAAACAATAAACGTAATGAAAACCGAAACAGCCTAAACTGGTGCAAACTAACACAGAATAAGGACGTCAAGACACTCAGGACAATCACCCACAATACAACCAAAGAATATGGCTGCCTAAATATGGTTCCCAATCAGAGACAACGATAAACACCTGCCTCTGATTGAGAACCACTTCAGACAGCCATAGACTCTCCTAGAACACCCTACTAAGCTACAATCCCACTAAGCTACAATCCCACTAAGTTACACACCACATACAAAAACCCATGTCACACCCTGGCCTGACCAAATACATGAAGAAAAACACAAAATACTACGACCAGGGTGTGACAATTGGAGAGCAGCAGAGTGTGCATATCTGAATAAATGACACTTTACAGGACAGAGGCAGGAAGACAAACTCAGTCAGTGGTAGAGGAAACACTGATCCAATGAGGTTAATACCACACCAACTAACAAACGCAGAAATAAACAAGCCAATGTTGCTTCCTTATCCCCAAGCAACCATCCATACATCCCACTGTTGTTCTGATCATTTGAGTGTCATTAATCTGTAGAGCGTGAGCTAATGTCACTGGACTACAGCTCAATTACTCACTGTTTAGACTGGCCAATGTTGTGAGAGAATGCATGGGGAGGATGAGGATGTGCCATCATGCAGACAGGACAGAACCATTAGGACAGAGCTGGCGAAGTTGTCGGTCAAACAATATACATAACAATCAATCAGTCTACTATAGTGATCATCAAGCTATACACATTTTTCTGTTTACATTTGTGTTCACATCATTAAACCTTTACGTATGTATTATGAATGACCAAATGTGTCTGACTTTGTATTAAGTACCGTGTCATATGCAGTGCTTCGGGATGGTGCCCGAACAAAAAGAGAGCAGAGAGGGGGTGGCCTGGGGAGTTCTGAGGTAGCGGAATGCATGAGAAACAAAATCACCTTCAATAAAGCATTGCATGCATATCATCGCATTTGCATAATGGCATAGAGCACAGAGAGAAGTTCCACACATGGGGAACATTTCAGTAGCCTAGGGTCTGGGGGGGAAATGTGTCCTTTTCTAAACGCATTTCAAGCAATTCATGCATCACTGCGCAAATGATCAGAATGACAGGCTACTTTGACACTGACAAACTGAGATCAATAAAAACGACCTTGTGTTGAATCTATCAATATATTAGGCCTAAGTGTGTGGAGAAATATATTGTAGGCTACAAAATTAGGAGAACATTATAGTCCTAAAAATGTTTTGCAGTTTCACAGACTCACCCAATGATGCACAGCTCACTTGCTGGTGATGGCTGATGCTCCAGTGCCAAAAACCTCTCTCTCTCAAATTGTTTTACTTTGTAAAACAGGATTTGCAAGTTCATAAATATTTTGATAGCCTACAGCTGGAGTCATTTGCTTTCCAACCTGTGTTTTCCCTAGATTGTATCTGAAATATTGCATAAGGCCTGTTTTGTCTGCATGCTATTTGTTCACTGACAGATTTTCCACGCGTTCCCGACTGCAGGCTATTTCTTGTTAGTGGGCTACAATCCACAGCTAGGCTATTTATTAAGAAGAAGCTATTGATCTTCTGTGGCTAAATTATAGGCCATCACATGGTGTAGTAGGCTATTCTAAATTATGTAATTTATTTCTGAACAGACATAATTAATTCTATAACTTTAGCAAATGTACAGTATTTCAATTTTTCAGGGGTGCTGCAGTTCCTTCAGAACCCTTTGCACAGTTATGATTCTATAAGTAAATACATGATGAAGTGCAATGGAGAGATGAGAGTTCCAGGCTCATGTCTATCAGAGCAGAGGGAGAGAGATCATAGAAAGTGAATCTCATTCTAGTTATGCGAGAGATACTGGCGTGCTTCTCATACAGTCAAGGCCACGCATTGGTCTCAAACATAGATTACAATGTTGAGAAAACCATTAGCCCGGGCCAGCTCAACCCAAATCAACTTTTAAAATATTAGGCCCGGCTGAAAATCTACTTTTTCACATTACTTTTTTTGTAGTGGCATGAAAATTTATGAAGAGGCATCTCGAATTAACTTTGATTGCTTTTATTAGAATTTATACGTTGCAAAAAGTGGAGGAAAAACAGATGCCAAATAAGTTACCGAACAAAACAGTCCAAAACGGAGAGGTGCTGGATCCTGTTCCGGCTGGGTCCAGTTCAAATTAAGCACTGGGTATGATACAAGGCATTTATAGATGTGTTATGAAGGACCAAAAGGGTCTAGCTTCAAACTAAGTATTACAGGACATTACATTAAGTTTAAATAAATAGGTTAGTAACGTTTTGCTGATTTATGAGGGTTATCTGTAGGGTTTGAGAGATTTTGAAATTGGTTGATGGACCTGCAAAGCTTGCATTTGTGTGTGTGTGTGTGTGTGTGTGTGTGTGTGTGTGTGTGTGTGTGTGTGTGTGTGTGTGTGTGTGTGTGTGTGTGTGTGTGTGTGTGTGTGTGTGTGTGTGTGTGTGTGTGTGTGTGTGTGTGTGTGTGTGTGTGTGTGTGTCAGAACCAAGATGATTTGGAGTAGTCCAACCTGAGACTACCTCACCATGTATTCCTCTTCTTTTCCCATGCTGGAGATTAGGACTTGATTACAACCTGTTACAAATGGTGTCAACATTTTGTGGCTGATCTTTCAGCAGGGGAGTGGGTGAATGTGTCAAAGATCTGAATGGGTCCAGCATCGTGCGGTATGGTTCGTTTTTGTTGTGTACAGAGGAACATGTAACTTGGTTCCAGAAGAAAGACACTTTCAATTTCTTTAGGTTGAGGGCTTTCATCAAGGTAAGTATTTCTTGGTGTAATGTCGTCCCCAGGCTATTGCACACAGCACATATAAGCCTGGGATATCAACCATTGGCCTTAATGGGACTGACCATATAATTCTGTAGGAGTGACCTTATAAGTCAAACATTTATCATTGTCACTACTTAACACAGTAAAAAAGTCATAATTATTGCTAAACCCAGCCCATTTCCACAATGCATCCTGTAAAAATGTCATTTGAACCCAAACTAATGAAGGCCAAGTTTGATTTGTTGGTCCACCAGACCTTGGGTAGAAGTGCCTGGGAATGAGATTAGGTGTAATGTGACTGGAGCTAGAGCCGTCCTTCAACACAACATGTCACCCTTTATAATGCACATGTTTATATCATATTCCACAGTGGGTTATGTCACATTTGACATTGGTGATCATGTCCCACTTATGTACATTTATGAACCCTTTATAAAGCATGACATACTTGCATGATGTTTTGTAACACAGTTATGTAGTGCTTCTGAAGGGTTTATAAGCTGAATGTCATGTACAGAGGGACTGAATAAAAATAAAGTTGCAAAATAGGCACTTGTCGTCTCTCAAATACATCGCTACAGTTGTTGGTTAGCTTGCTAGCAAATTTGAGCTATATTAGCAGAGGAAAGAAAGAATGAGTAACGATTCCTTAATTACAGACGCTGGGAGACAGGAAGCAAGTACAGGGTGAAGATGTAATAATAAACATACATGAAACTAAACAAGAACAACATCTGGACAAGAGAAACAAAGTAAGATCGATGCAGACACGGGAATGAAACGGAGAAAATGACAGATAAAGGGGAGGCAATCAATGACGTGATGAGTCCATGTGAATTCGATGACGAGCTGGTGCACGTAACAATGTGACAGGTGTGCATAATGATGAGCACCCTGGCGACCTCGAGCGCCAGAGAGGGGGAGTGGGTGTCACGCCTTGGTCTTAGTATTTTGTATTTTCTTTAATTATTTGTTCAGGCCAGGGTGTGACATGGGGTTATTGTATTGTCGTATTGGGGTTTTTGTAGGCATTGGGATTGTGGTTGATTAGGGGTGTGTCTAGTATAGGCTTGGCTGCCTGAGGCGGTTCTCAATCAGAGTCAGGTGATTCTTGTTGTCTCTGATGGGGAACCGTATTTAGGTAGCCTGGGTTTCACTTTGTATTTCGTGGGTGATTATTCCTGTCTCTGTGTAGTTTCACCAGATAGGCCGTAATTAGGTTTCACGTTCCGTTTTGTTGTTTTGTATTTGTATCAGTTATTTCATGTACCGCGATTCATTCATTAAAGACATGAGTAACCACCATGCTGCATTTCGGTCCGACTCTCTTTCAACAAACGCAGAACGCAGTTACAGTGGGAGCACACGTGACAGAAAGAAAAAAGACAAAAAAGAGATTCCTCCCACTGCCCCTTTGACGGTCGTGGGTGTCCACAAGACAATAATCAAGGGGTCACCACTCTTTAACATTACAAAGTGTGCTTGAACAACTTAAGGAGGGAGCAAGCTTACGATCACAAGCAACGTCTCTGTCTGTTTTAAATCAATTTATTTGAATCTGAGGAGAGGAAAGTAATGATGGAAGCAGATGCTGACGGGGCACAGCTGGCAATGACGGCTGGCACAGGAACAGGTGAGGAAAAGGGGTAGGAAGGGGAGGAGGAGAGGATTTGAACAAACCTTGCATCCATTCTGGTCCCCTACTTGAGGAAATCCCTCAAAAGCCCTGGTGTACAATCTGATGTCTGTGTTTAGCTTTCCATCACCATCCATACAGTCATTACTGATGCTCATTGTTGCGCAATGTGAAGATGAAGATGAAAGCCTGTCTGTGATGTCTTCAGGTGAACAGAAGGTACTATGATGAGCCTTCTGTTGGAACCTGCAACATTCTGTTGAAACCTGGAAGTGTCCTATCAAACAAAGCAAAGTTGTCTATGCTAGTCCAAACTTGCAATGTAGCATTCATGCAAACTAATCCTTCCTTAAACAAACAATTACAGAGTAGATGATGATGTCCAATTATAGTAGCTCTACAGACCCAGTGAAAATTCTGGAAATGTGTGAGAGCCTTTTAATGTCTCTATTTGGTTTAGTCAGGGTGTGAGTTGGGGTGGGCATTCTAGGTCTAGTTTTCTATGATTTTGTGCTTCTATGTTTTGGCCGGGTATGGTTCTCAAATCGGGGACAGCTGTCTATCGTTGTCTCTGATTGGGAACCATACTTAGGTAGCCCTTTTCCCTCCTTTCTGTGTGGGAAGTTGTCTTTGTTTGTTGGCACTATAGCCTTAAGCTTCACGGTTGTTTTTGTAGCGTTTATTGTTTTGTTCGGCGTCATCCTAAATAAAAAAGGGAATATGTACGTTCACCACCCTGCACCCTGGTCCAGTTCTTTCGGCAGCCGTGACAGATAACTCCCATACTGTCCAGTAAGCAAAAAACTCACCAGAAGTGGGCGGAGCAAGCAGAGCGAGGCGGGTGGGGAAAACGGGACAGGCAGAGCAGTGACTGTATGCTAGCAGTATAGTCCATATCTCCAATCATCTTTGCTGATAGCAATGCTGTGTTTCCATAAATGGACGACTTGGTCCAATTTAGCATGCATGGTAAAACCTCAAGCCGTAGCTACCTAAACCAATTTAAATTAGCTCGAAAAACAGTGAATAATGACAAACTTTAGTTTTTTTGTCACAACAGCGCCAGTAAAACAAAGCAAAAATAGAGAACCGTTGTCACGACTTCTGCCGGTCGTCGATGCCTCTCCTCTCTTGTTCGGGTGGTGCTCGGCGGTCGACTTCACCGGTCTTCTAGCCATCATTGATCCATTTTTCATTTTCCATTAGTTTTGTCTTGTCTTCCTACACACCTGGTTTCAATCCCATTTATTACCTGTTGTGTATTTAACCCTCTGTTTCCCAGCATGTCTTTGTCAGAGATTGTTTTATGTTCAGTTCATGATGTTTTGTATTTGGTGCGCTACGGGTCCTCGTACCCAATTTGTTTCATTTGAATTTATGGTTTTGGAGTTATGTTTTGTTCTAGTTAATGTTCTAATTAAGCGAAGCGTCAGTGGACAACTCGCCCACCCGGGCTTCGGTTGGGTCATTATAATTCAAAACATTGCACTCCAAATTAAATCACACATGTCTGGCATGCTCACCTTTGGTGAGGTTAGGCCATAAGTGAAGGGGACACAGGTCTGACCTGGCCACCTTCAACTGCTTTAATGCGCAACTCCAGCATTTGCTTTCAGTATTCACAATATACACCTTAGTATTGAGAAAACATTAACTTGCTACACAATGGAAACAGGACCCTTTCCTATTACAGCCTGTGTGATTGACCCATTGCATGGGGACATTGTGGCATAAAAGCTGGCTGAACCCTAACATTTATCTGACAAGATTTAGGGAGACAGAAGGAGGTAACAATTCACCCAACAAGAGTGAAAAATTAATTAAAAACAATCTCTTACCAGCCCGTATCTCAAACCCCTGTAGACAATTATGTGCAGTGACTGAGACTCACAGAAAATGAAAAATGTAGCGGAATAGAGAAAAGCACTCAGTCTAGTGTATAAGAGATGAAATAGGCTCAATGCTTCGCATGTCCAGATACTGTGTCCCAAATGGCACCCTATTCATTATAAAGTGGACTATGTTTGACGCGAGCCCTATGGGTCCTGGTCAAAAGTAGTGTACTACAAAGGAAATAAACTGCCATCTGGGACACTTTCAATGCTTCAAACACCCAGACAGCTATTTCTCAAAGGTTGGCAGAGAGAGGCAGGTCTCAATGCTGTGCTCTTGATTTCTGCAGTTTGACTTGACCAGTTCATAATCACACTATTTTACACAATGACAGACTAAGTCTGTCGTGGTGTTTGACATTGAACTGGCTCAATCTCATTATAATACATTGTCTCATCCAATAATATCTGATGAATATAAATGTATTCATTCCAAAAGGTTAACAAGAGCAACATGATTTTAAAAAGGTACGATGATCCTTCTGCTATAACTCATGTAAAAGGAGATATTTTATTATTAGGTTTTTAATGGCCTTTTTAAGTACGGCCCTGGGAGAGCTTCAAAGTAAGTACCTCCATTTGGCCTGGCATTCACAAAAACCACTCCAATCGAAAGTAAAGAGCCAATGGATGTGAAGTGTTGTAATCACTAAAGTCCTATGGTCCCTGGTCAAAAGTAGTGCACAATAAAGGGAATAGGGTGTCATTTGGGACACACTCACATGACAGGTGTACTCTCTATCTACCTATTGATTGGCATAAGGCACCAAGCCTTTAGTGACAAAAACACTTCACTTCAACCTTTAGTGACAACTAGACTTTAATTCAGCCTTTAGTGACAACTACAGTTCACGTCAGTAGTCATCATATGATGGAGCCCTCACTGCTGCTCGATCATCCTATTTTCCAACTTAATTGAGGAAAATAAGAACAATCCAAAATGTATTTTTGATACTGTCTCAAAGCTAACTAAAAAGCAGCATTCCTCAAGAGAGGATGACTTTCACTTCAGCAGTGATAAATTCATGAACTTCTTTGAGGAAAATATAATGGTCATTAGAAAGCAAATTACGGACTCCACTTTAAATCTGCATATTCCTCCAAAGCTCAGTTGTCCTGAGTCTGCACAACTCTGCCAGGACCTAGGATCAAGGGAGACACTCACGTTTTTTTAATACTGCATCTCTTGACACATTGATGAAAATAATCATGGCTTCTAAACCTCCAAGATGCATACTGGACCCTACTCCAACTAAACTACTGAAAGAGCTGCTTCCTGTGCTTGGTCCTCCCATGTTGAACATAATAAACAGCTCTCTATCCACCGGATGTGTACCAAACACACTAAAAGTGGCAGTAATAAAGTCTCTCTTGAAAAAGCCAAACCTTGACGCAAAAAATATAAACAAATCAGCCTATATCGAATCTCCCATTCCTCTCAAATATTTTAGAAAAAGCTGTTGCACAGCAACTCATTGCCTTCCTGGAGATAAACAATGTATACAAAATGCTTCAGTCTGGTTTTAGACCCCATCATATCACTGAGACGGCACTTGTGAAGGTAAATGACCTTTTAATGGCGTCAGACCAAGGCTCTGCATCTATCCTCGTGCTCCTAGACCTTGGTGATGCTTTTGATACCATCGATCACCACATTCTTTTGGAGAGATTGGAAACCCAAATTGGTCTACGTGGACAAGTTCTGGCCTGGTTTAGATCTTATCTGTCAGAAAGATATCAGTTTGTCCTCTGACAAATGAACTGTAAATTTCGGTGTTCCTCAAGGCTCTGTTTTAGGACCACTTGTTTTCACTATATATTTTACCTCTTGGTGATGTCCTTCGGAAACGTAATGTTAACTTTCACTGTTATGTGGACGACACAGCTGTACATTGCTCTACCTGGAAGCCTGTGTTTCAGACATAAGGAAGTGGATGGCGGAAAATGTTCTACTATTAAACTCTGACAAAACAGAGATGCTTGTTCTAGGTCCCAAGAAACAAAGAAATCTTCTGTTGAATCTGACAATTAATCTTGATGGTTGTACAGTTATCTCAAATAAAACTGTGAATGACCTCGGCGTTACTCTGGACCCTGATCTCTCTTTTCACGAACATATCAAGACTGTTTCAAGAACAGCTTTTTTCCTAGCAAAAATCAGAAACGTTCTGTCCAAAAATGATGCAGAAAAATGTATCCATGCTTTTGTCACTTCTAGGTTAGACTACTGCAGTGCTCAACTTTTCGGCTACCCGGAAAAATCAATAAATAAACTTCAGTTACTGCTAAACATGGCTGCTAGAATCTTGAACATTTGAACATCTTGGCCATGTTCTGTTATAATCTCTACCTGGCACAGCCAGAAGAGGACTGGCCACCCCTCATAGCCTGCTTCCTAGGTTCTGGCCTTTCTAGGTAGTTTTTCCTAGCCACTGTGCTTCTACACCTGCATTGCTTGCTGTTTGGGGTTTTAGGCTGGGTTTCTGTACAGCACTTTGTGACATCAGCTGGTGTGAGAAGGGCTTTATAAATACATTTCATTGATTGATTGAGATGGCTTACCTCCAAATGGCCACTTCCAGTCTTTCAGATTTGTAGTTTGCAAAAAAGTAGAGCACAATATAGGTAATCGAGTGCCATTTGGGTCTCACTCACAACCGGTTCTCAACATTTTAAAATAATGGCTTTGTTCCGGAACAATAGTGTTCCCATTTCTGTTTCCGTTCCTCAGAAAATGTCGTTATTTTAAAGTTTTCGGTTCTGTTCCCCGAACCGGTCCCAATCCCTGTCTCCAAGCCCAAATATTTGTAACATATCTTATAACCTAACCAATAAACCCAAATATAGATATGTAGTCTAGCTGTATTCCCTCCCCTTCCCTCTCCTACTACTGAGGGCTTCCCTACTACTGAGGGCTTCCCTACTCAACAAGGCAGGTAAGCATTTTTCGTCATGAACGTTGTTTTGGAGGCAGCTCTAGTGGTCACTTCCTGGCACAGCCACAAAGTAATAAAATATGATTTTAAACCTAACCTTAACCACACTGCTAATCCTAATGTTTAAATTTAGACCAAAAAGCTAATTTTTGTTTTCATAAGTATTTACAATATAGCCCATTTTAACATTGCAGCTGGCCAGGACAAGACTCATGACAATAAACATCAAGCTGCCCCTACAAGGTCCATCGGATTCAAAGCCACCAGTCTCTGTTTAATGAGCTGCTGCATGACAGTTAGATGATCTTAGCTTTAAAGAGTGAGAGACAGGAGAGAGGGGAAGGAGAGAGAGAGACAGGAGAGAGGGGAAGGAGAAAGAGAGACAGGAGAGAGGGGAAGGAGAGAGAGAGACAGAAGAGAGGGGAAGGAGAGAGAGAGACAGGAGAGAGGGGAAGAAGAGAGAGAAAGGGGAGAGAGAGAGACAAGAGAGAGGGGAAGGAGAGAGAGGAGAGAGAGACAGGAGAGCAGGGAAGGAGAGAGAGACAGGAGAGCAGGGAAGGAGAGGAGAGAGAGTCAGTAGACAGGGGAAGAAGAGAGGAGAGAGAGACGGGAGAGGAGAAGTAGAGAGAGAAAGGGGAGAGAGAGAGACAAGAGAGAGAGGAAGGAAGAGAGAGAGAGAGAGAGAGAGAGAGAGAGAGAGAGAGAGAGAGAGAGAGAGAGAGACAGTATAGAGAGAGAGACAGTATAGAGTGAGAGAGAGACAGTATATAGAGAGAGAGACAGTATAGAGTGAGAGAGACAGTATAGAGTGAGAGAGAGAGAGAGAGAGAGAGATACAGTATAGAGAGAGAGAGAGAGAGAGAGAGAGAGAGAGAGAGAGAGAGAGAGAGAGAGAGAGAGAGAGAGAGAGAGAGAGAGAGAGAGAGAGAGAGAGAGAGAGAGAGAGAGAGAGAGAGAGAGAGAGGAAGGGAAGGAGAGAGCAGAAGAGACAGGAGAGAGGGGAAGGAGAGAGAGAGGAGGGGAGAGAGAGAGAGACAGGACAGAGGGGAAGGAGAGAGAGGAGATAGAATGGAGACCAAGAGAATGGAGAGAGAGAGAGAGAGAGAGAGAGAGAGAGAGAGAGAGAGAGAGAGAGAGAGAGAGAGAGAGAGAGAGAGAGAGAGAGAGAGAGAGAGAGGCAAAGGGAGAGGGATGCAAAGCGAGAGGGAGAGAGGCAGCGAGCGAGAGACTCCACAGCTCAAAGGCTGTTATACACCAGACTACACAAGACAGACAGGAGGACTCATATGTCCCATGCATCAACACACCACAATCTGGTATTGGACAGCTGAGCTGAGCACCCAGAAAGAATGGCACATCTGAGTTCTGTTCTGACACGCTGTTCTGACGTGTTGTTCTGAAGACAAGTTGGGATCTTTTTTTTGTCGGTGAAATAGATTATGCGACAACTGCGGTGGAAATTATTTTATGTGCTAATATTGATATAAAAACCAACATACAGTAGAAAGATATGTTTTGTTGTATTAACATAGTACTACCACCACAACGTGGGAAAGCATTTTATAGGCAGATGGAATCAGTTGAACTTTTTAGAATAGTTGTATATAAATGTGTTGACAATTGGATGGAAACCTAGCTAAAGGCATGGGAAATTAAGTCATTCACCAAAACCACCATTTATTTGACATGACCTTAAATGTGAAAATGTACATCACAGAGCAATGTAAATATATGTGAATATATGTAAATATATATGTATATGTGAATAAATGTAAATATATATGTTTTTATTTAACCTTTTTTTAACTAGGCAAGTCAGTTAAGAACAAATTCTTACTTACAATGAAGGCCGACCAAAGGGAAAAAGGCCTCCTGTGAGTACAGGGGCCAGGGATATATATATATTTTTAATTAATACAATATAAATTTAGGACAAAACACACATCACAACAAGAGAGACAACACAACACTACATAAAGAGAGACCTAAGACAACAACATGGCAAGGCAGCAACACATGACAACTCAGCATGGTAGCAACACAACATGACAACAACATGGTAGCAACACAACATGGTAGCAGCACAAAACATGGTACAAACATTATTGGGCACAGACAACAGCACAGAGGGCAAGAAGGTAGAGACAACAATACATCACACAAAGCAGCCACAACTGTCAGTAAGAGTGTCCATGATTGAGTCTTTGAATGAAGAGAATGAGATACAACTGTCAAGTTTGAGTCTTGCAGCTCGTTCCAGTCGCTAGATGCAGCGAAGTGTAAAGAGGAGCGACCCAGGGTTGTGTGAGCTTTGGGGACCTTTAACAGAATGTGACTGGCAGAATGGGTGTTGTATGTGGAGGATGAGGGCTGCAGTAGATATCTCAGGTGGGAGTGAGGCCTTAGAGGGTTTTATAAATAAGCATCAACCAGTTGGTCTTGCGATGGGTATACAGAGATGACTAGTTTACAGAGGAGTACAGAGTGCAGTGATGTACAGTCAATAACACAATATAAAAATATATATACAGTGTGTTCTGTCTCTGTAATCTAGCATGGGTAGGATGGTCATCTGAATCAGGGTTAGTTTGGCAGCTGGGGTGAAAGAGGTGTGATTATGATAGAGGAAACCAAGTCTAGATGTAACTTTAGCCTGCAGCTTTGATATGTGCTGAGAGAAGGACAGTGTACCATCTAGCCATACTCCCAAGTACTTGTATGAGGTGACTACCTCAAGCTCTGAACCCTCAGAGGTAGTAATAACACCTGTGGGAAGAGGATCATTCTTCATACCAAACCACATGACCTTTGTTTTGGAGGTGTTCAGAACAAGGTTAACGGTAGAGAAAGCATGTTGGACACTAAGAAAGATTTGTTGTAGAGCATTTAACACAAAATCTGGGGAGGGGCCAGCTGAGTATAAGACTGTATCATCTGCATATACATGGATGAGAGAGCTTCCTACTGCCTGAGCTATGTTGTTGAGAGGTAATTAGCAAACCAGGCCAAAGACCCCTCAGAGACCAGAATGGAATGGTCTACCGTATCAAAAGCTTTGGCCAAGTCAATAAAAATAGCAGCATAACATTGCTTAGAATCAAGGGCAATGGTGACATCATTGAGGACCTTTAAGGTTGCAGTGACACATCCATTAGCTGAGCGGAAACCAGATTGCGTACCAGAGAGAATACTATAGACATCAAGAAAAGCCAGTCAGTTGATTATTTGACAAGTTTTTCCAAAATGTTTAATAAACAGGGCAAAATAGAAATAGGCCTGAAACAGTTGTGATCAGCTTGATCTCCCCTTTAAATGAAGGACAACCGTGGCAGACTTCTAAGCAATGGGATCCTCCCTAGAAAGGATAGACAGGTTAAAAAGGTTGGAGACAGGCTTGGTGAAGATAGGGGCAGCAACCTTAAAGAATAAAGTGTCTAAACCATCTGGCCCAGATGGTTATTTGAGGTCAAGTTTCAGGAGCTCATTTAGCACCTCGGACTCACTGCCTGCAGGGAGAAACTTTGTAGCGGGCAGGGGAAAAAGAGGGAGAGGCGTTGTGGCTCTTCGCATTTGAAGGGGTGGGAGATGTTGGACGGGCAAGGAGGCATGGCTGAGTCAAATAGGAATCCTGACTTAATGAAGTGGTGATTAAATGACCCAGCCATGTGCTTGTAACAACCACATCATCAACATTAAGGGACATGGGCAGCTGTGAGGAGGAGGGTTTATTCTCCAGGTCTTTAACCGTTTTCCAGAACTTCTTTGGGTTAGACCCAAGGAGAGAACTGCTCCTTAAGTAACTAACTTTGGGCTTCTGGATAGCCTGAGTGCACTTATTTCTCATTTGCCTGAACAATAGTCAGTCAGCCTGAGTATGTGTGTGCCGAGCCTTTTGCCAAATGCAATTCTTGAGGTGGAGTAAATCTGCAAGATCACGGTCAAACCAGAGGCTGAACCTGTTTTTAATTCTCCTTTTCTTTATGGGAGTGTGTTTGATAACACCACTGAAAATATCAAAAAAGAAGGTTCAAGCGTCTTCGACAGAGGTCAAGCTGATTCTGTACCATTTTACAGAGGCCAATTCATGAAGGAAGGCTTGCTCATTAAATGTTTTTTTAGCAAGCGTCTATAACAAGGTCGTTTCACTGAGCAGCCATTACAAACACAGGTTGTAAAACCGTGATCACTAAGGTCATAACAGAAACACCAGACTCATACCTATCAGGATTATTTGTGAGGATAACATCAATGAGAGTAGCCTTTTCTGGGTGTTTGGAGTCCTACCTTGTGGGATTGGTAATAATCTGAGAAAGATTTAGGGAGTCCCATTGCTTTAGGACTTGGTCAGGTGGTTTAAGCATGTCCCAGTTTGGGTCACCTAGCAGGACAAATTCAGACTTAGTGTAAGGGGCCAGGAGAGAGCTTAGGGCAGGTATGGTACAGGCCTGTATTGATGGAGGACAATAGCACCCAGCAACAGTCAACAATGACCTATTTGAAAGTTGAATGCTTAGAACCAGCAAATCAAATTGTTTGGGGACAGACTAGATGGAGACAACCGAGCACTGAAGGTGATCCTTGGTAAAGATTGCCACCTTTGGAATATCGGTCTTGCCGAAAAAGGTTATATCCAGAAAGGTTAACATCAGTTTTAAAACACTCCTTAACCACGTCTCAGTAATGACCAACACATCTGGATTGGAGCAGTGGACCCACACTTTCAATTAATCCATTTTAGGTAATAAGCTTCTAGTGTTAACGTGCAGAAAACCCAGGCTTTTACGAGAACAGAAATCAGTGAAGCAGATATCAGAACACAAGTCAGAATTGGGGCAAGTAGATGGGCCACTGTGCACATGCACATTTCCAGATATCATCAACAGTAATACAATCAAGGCACAGCAGAGGACAGGGAGAGCTCAGCAGTGCTGATTTATGACATCTGAATGGGCATTAGATGGGAACAAGATCATATTGTACAGCAATGGCATCGGGTAACATGAATACAAAGCCAGTGAGAGGTGGTTAGAATGGGATGGGAGGCCAAAAGTCTGTGTAACCAATAGAGAGTCAGGGTCCAGAGTGTGTGAACTAACATAGTCTGTCCCACGGCTGAGTAAACAAGAAAGTTCATAGTCAACAAAGCAAGCGGGAGTTATGAGGCAAATAGAAAAAAAATATATATATAACAACTTGGGGCTAGTGTCACACCCACTTGGGAGAAGCTTTTATTTCTGGAGACAGATTTCTTGTAGAAAATGCCAGTGGATGGTCTTTGAACAGCGGGAGGGGGCTTCAAAGGGGGCTTCAAAGACTCCTGCCACTTGTTGGGCCCAAAGGCCTCGACACCTTTCACGTCACACCATAGTGCTAATTGAAGTTGTATCTGGTCTGTCCTAGCAAGCCTGGCAGCCTTACCTCAGCATTCAGTCCCCATAAAGTAAAATATATTATTGTTATGTACTTTATTTTTAATTATTTTTATTTTTATTCTTGGCTTTCAAAATAGCATCAGATCAAACACTACTCACTCAGTTCCAGGTTGGATAGTGGAATAGTGGTTCTGTCAGTCAGGGAATGTGTGTTTCAGTGGCATACTGAATGAATAGTGCTTGTCAGTCAGGGAATGTGTGTTTCAGTGGCATACTGAATGAATAGTGGTTCTGTCAGTCAGGGAATGTGTTTCAGTGGCATACTGAATGAATAGTGGTTCTGTCAGTCAGGGAATGTGTGTTTCAGTGGCATACTGAATGAATAGTGGTTCTGTCAGTCAGGGAATGTGTTTCAGTGGCATACTGAATGAATAGTGGTTCTGTCAGTCAGGGAATGTGTTTCAGTGGCATACTGAATGAATAGTGGTTCTGTCAGTCAGGGAATGTGTTTCAGTGGCATACTGAATGAATAGTGGTTCTGTCAGTCAGGGAATGTGTTTCAGTGGCATACTGAATGAATAGTGGTTCTGTCAGTCAGGGAATGTGTTTCAGTGGCATACTGAATGATTAGTGGTTGTCAGTCAGGGAATGTGTGTTTCAGTGGCATACTGAATGAATAGTGGTTCTGTCAGTCAGGGAATGTGTTTCAGTGGCATACTGAATGAATAGTGGTTCTGTCAGTCAGGGAATGTGTGTTTCAGTGGCATACTGAATGAATAGTGGTTCTGTCAGTCAGGGAATGTGTGTTTCAGTGGCATACTGAATGAATAGTGGTTGTCAGTCAGGGAATGTGTGTTTCAGTGGCATACTGAATGAATAGTGGTTGTCAGTCAGGGAATGTGTGTTTCAGTGGCATACTGAATGAATAGTGGTTGTCAGTCAGGGAATGTGTGTTTCAGTGGCATACTGAATGAATAGTGGTTGTCAGTCAGGGAATGTGTGTTTCAGTGGCATACTGAATGAATAGTGGTTCTGTCAGTCAGGGAATGTGTTTCAGTGGCATACTGAATGAATAGTGCTTGTCAGTCAGGGAATGTGTGTTTCAGTGGCATACTGAATGAATAGTGGTTCTGTCAGTCAGGGAATGTGTGTTTCAGTGGCATACTGAATGAATAGTGGTTCTGTCAGTCAGGGAATGTGTGTTTCAGTGGCATACTGAATGAATAGTGGTTGTCAGTCAGGGAATGTGTGTTTCAGTGGCATACTGAATGAATAGTGGTTGTCAGTCAGGGAATGTGTTTCAGTGGCATACTGAATGAATAGTGGTTGTCAGTCAGGGAATGTGTGTTTCAGTGGCATACTGAATGAATAGTGGTTCTGTCAGTCAGGGAATGTGTTTCAGTGGCATACTGAATGAATAGTGGTTGTCAGTCAGGGAATGTGTGTTTCAGTGGCATACTGAATGAATAGTGGTTCTGTCAGTCAGGGAATGTGTTTCAGTGGCATACTGAATGAATAGTGGTTGTCAGTCAGGGAATGTGTGTTTCAGTGGCATACTGAATGAATAGTGGTTCTGTCAGTCAGGGAATGTGTTTCAGTGGCATACTGAATGAATAGTGGTTGTCAGTCAGGGAATGTGTGTTTCAGTGGCATACTGAATGAATAGTGGTTCTGTCAGTCAGGGAATGTGTTTCAGTGGCATACTGAATGAATAGTGGTTGTCAGTCAGGGAATGTGTGTTTCAGTGGCATACTGAATGAATAGTGGTTCTGTCAGTCAGGGAATGTGTTTCAGTGGCATACTGAATGAATAGTGGTTTGTCAGTCAGGGAATGTGTGTTTCAGTGGCATACTGAATGAATAGTGGTTCTGTCAGTCAGGGAATGTGTTTCAGTGGCATACTGAATGAATAGTGGTTGTCAGTCAGGGAATGTGTGTTTCAGTGGCATACTGAATGAATAGTGGTTCTGTCAGTCAGGGAATGTGTTTCAGTGGCATACTGAATGAATAGTGGTTGTCAGTCAGGGAATGTGTGTTTCAGTGGCATACTGAATGAATAGTGGTTCTGTCAGTCAGGGAATGTGTTTCAGTGGCATACTGAATTAATAGTGGTTGTCAGTCAGGGAATGTGTGTTTCAGTGGCATACTGAATGAATAGTGGTTCTGTCAGTCAGGGAATGTGTTTCAGTGGCATACTGAATGAATAGTGGTTCTGTCAGTCAGGGAATGTGTTTCAGTGGCATACTGAATGAATAGTGGTTCTGTCAGTCAGGGAATGTGTTTCAGTGGCATACTTAATTAATAGTGGTTGTCAGTCAGGGAATGTGTGTTTCAGTGGCATACTGAATGAATAGTGGTTGTCAGTCAAGGAATGTGTTTCAGTGGCATACTGAATGAATAGTGGTTGTCAGTCAGGGAATGTGTGTTTCAGTGGCATACTGAATGAATAGTGGTTGTCAGTCAGGGAATGTGTGTTTCAGTGGCATACTGAATGAATAGTGGTTCTGTCAGTCAGGGAATGTGTTTCAGTGGCATACTGAATGAATAGTGGTTCTGTCAGTCAGGGAATGTGTTTCAGTGGCATACTGAATGAATAGTGGTTCTGTCAGTCAGGGAATGTGTTTCAGTGGCATACTGAATGAATAGTGGTTCTGTCAGTCAGGGAATGTGTTTCAGTGGCATACTGAATGAATAGTGGTTCTGTCAGTCAGGGAATGTGTTTCAGTGGCATACTGAATTAATAGTGGTTCTGTCAGTCAGGGAATGTGTTTCAGTGGCATACTGAATGAATAGTGGTTCTGTCAGTCAGGGAATGTGTTTCAGTGGCATACTGAATGAATAGTGGTTCTGTCAGTCAGGGAATGTGTTTCAGTGGCATACTGAATGAATAGTGGTTCTGTCAGTCAGGGCAGTCTGTAGCTTGCTCCAACAATACTGTGCTTTTCTAATCAGGGTGGAGGACGTATTTAATACTGGGCTCTTGTAATCAGGGTGGAATACATTTTTAAAGCTATTCTGCTAAATTAAATTATATTCCAAATGTTGATTTTGTTTAGCAGTGATGTTTGCACATTTTTTATTTTAGTAGTATACTAGTAAAGACACAGCCCTTGTAGTAATGTCTACCTGTTTTTTCAGGTAGTGAGAGGAAGTTGGGTGCCACTGCCTCAGAATAGTTTTTATGTTGCTTACCAAGGCAGAAAGAGAGCCCATCAGCAAAGATTAATAATGTATTATTCTATAATCCTTTTTCAAAGGCTTGTCTTAAGACTAGCAGTGGCAGATAGTGCTATTCATTCATTTTGTGAGAAGCTACCTATCAAAAATGAGCTGTTATTTTGGAGAGAGGTACGGAGTGCTGATCGATGTGTCTGCTTGGGGGCCTCGTAATCATTCTGCGACTACCCAGCCATGAAATTGTTGTTTGGACCCAAAGTAATTTTGTGAGAACAAGTTTCACTGGGCTAGGCCTTCAGAAAGAGGGAGAGGGAGAGAGAGCTCTTCCTGTCAGTGGGTGGGTGGGGTCATCCTGCGGGTGGGTGGGGTCTTCCTGGGGCATAAATCTAAACATCTACATTATAAAAATTGTTAGACTAATAAATAAATAAATAAATATCTGGTGGCCACAATTTAGCTGCAAAGTTACCAGACTTTAAGTAGCCTGTACGGAATCTGCTCTGATATGCCATGACTGGGCCGTGTGTGTGTTGTTTTGAACAGTGTGTCTGACTCAGTAGCACAACGTCATGACTGGGCCGTGTGTGTGTTGTTTTGAACAGTGTGTCTGACTCAGTAGCACAACGTCATGACTGGGCCGTGTGTGTGTTGTTTTGAACAGTGTGTCTGACTCAGTAGCACAACGTCATGACTGGGCTGTGTGTGTGTGTTGTTTTGAACAGTGTGTCTGACTCAGTAGCACAACGTCATGACTGGGCCGTGTGTGTGTTGTTTTGAACAGTGTGTCTGACTCAGTAGCACAATGTCATGACTGGGCTGTGTGTGTGTTGTTTTGAACAGTGTGTCTGACTCAGTAGCACAACGTCATGACTGGGCCGTGTGTGTGTTGTTTTGAACAGTGTGTCTGACTCAGTAGCACAATGTCATGACTGGGATGTGTGTGTGTGATGTTTTGAACAGTGTGTCTGACTCAGTAGCACAATGTCATGACTGGGATGTGTGTGTGTGATGTTTTGAACAGTGTGTCTGACTCAGTAGCACAACGTCATGACTGGGCCGTGTGTGTGTTGTTTTGAACAGTGTGTCTGACTCAGTAGCACAATGTCATGACTGGGATGTGTGTGTGTGATGTTTTGAACAGTGTGTCTGACTCAGTAGCACAATGTCATGACTGGGAGTGTGTGTGTGTGATGTTTTGAACAGTGTGTCTGACTGGGCCGTGTGTGTGATGTTTTGAACAGTGTGTCTGACTCAGTAGCACAACGTCATGACTGGGCCGTGTGTGTGATGTTTTGAACAGTGTGTCTGACTCAGTAGCACAACGTCATGACTGGGCCATGTGTGTGTTGTTTTGAACAGTGTGTCTGACTCAGAAGCACAACGTCATGACTGGGCCGTGTGTGTGATGTTTTGAACAGTGTGTCTGACTCAGAAGCACAACGTCATGACTGGGCTGTGTGTGTGTTGTTTTGAACAGTGTGAGAGGGGACAGCTAACAGCCTCTCCGGGGTTTTTTCTGAATAAAAAAGGGGCTTTGGTGGTGCCCTCTTTCCTTCTTAATGCGTTTGAGCCAATTATTTGTGTTGTGACAAGGTAGGGTTGGTATACATTAGATAGTCCTATTTGGTAAAAAGAAAGTCCATACATGCCCAATAATGTTTGTACCATGTTTTTGCTGCTACCATGTTGTGTTGCTGCCGTGTTGTGTTGCTACCATGCTGTGTTGTCATGTGTTGCTGCCTTGCTTTGTTGTTTTCTTATGTCTCTCTTCATGTCGTGTTATGTTGTCCTTGTTGTGATGTGTGTTTTGTCCTATATTTATATATATATATGTTATTTTTATTTTATTCCCAACCCCCATCCCCACAGGAGGCCTTTTGCCTTTTGGTAGGCTGTCATTGTAAATAAGAATTTGTTCTTAACTGACTTGCCTAGTTAAATAAAGGTTAAATAAAATAGAAACACCTCTGAATAGTTTGTGTGTGTTTATCTAACCAGATATGTCAGTCTGCATTGTGTGTCAGTCTGCATTGCGGTTTGGGATGTCTGTCTGAAAGAGTGTGCTGTTAAATTGTTCACAGGCAGACAAGATCCCAATTTTTTATCTGAAATCTTGCTCAAACTGTGGGTGGACTGACACAGGGTGCATCAGAAATGGCACCATCTTCACTATATTTTGACCAGAGCCCTTTTGGGGAATAGGGTGTCACTTGAGACACATACATACTGTTGTACCCAGTAGAACTCTGATGTATCAATCAATGGAGTCACTCAGCATTCTACTAACTGAACATGTCATAATGACATTACAATAGAAAGACGGACGGGACAGACGGACGGACGGACAGACAGCTAGAGGCTGTTCGATGACATTCTGCTTGTCATGTTGCACTGTCTTTGTTTCTGTGAAAGCACAGGAAGGCCTAAACATAACCACCTGAAAAGGTACACGCCTCAATCATTACTAAATAGGCATAGGGCCGATTTCAAGTTTTCATAACAATCAGTAATCAGCATTTTTGGATGCCAATTGTGGCCGGTTACATTGCACTCCAAGAGGAGACTGCGTGGCAGGCTGACGACCTGTTAAGCAAGTGCAGCAAGGAGCCACGGTAAGTTTCTAGCTAGCATTAACTTCTTATGGCTGCATCCCTTCTTCTCAATTTCCGCCTTAAGACATACCCTAATCTAACTGCCTGTAGCTCAGGCCCAGAAGCAAGAATATGCATATTCTTGGTATAATTGGAATGGAAACATTCTGAAGTTTGTGAAATTTGGAAATTTTAACCTTTTTGGGATAGGGGCAGCAATTTTCACTTTTGGATGAATAGCGTGCCCAGAGCAAACTGCCTCCTACTCTGTCTCAGATGCTAACATATGCATATTATTATTAGTATTGGATAGAGAACACAATGAAGTTTCTAAAAGTGTTTGAATGATGTCTGTAAGTATAACAGAACTTATATGGCAGGCGTAAACCTGAGAAAAATCCAACCAGGAAGTGGGGCATCTGAGGTTTGTAGTTTTTCAAAGCTTGGCCTACCGAATACACATTGAGATATGGATGAGGTTGCACTTCCTAGGGCTTCCACTAGATGTCATCCGTCTTTAGAAACTGGTTTGAGGATTCTACTACAAAGGAGGGGATCATGAGACCTCTGAGTCAGTGGCCTGGCAGAGAGCCTCGGTCTCATGACGTGCGCTCCCGACAGAGTTACCTCTCGTTCCAATGCTTTTCTGAAAACAAAGGAATTCTCCGGTTGGAACATTATTGATGTTTTATGTTAAAAACATCCAAACGATTGATTCCATACAGTCCTTTAGAAAAATGTCAAACGATGTAACGGAACCTTTCGAGTTTTTGTCTGGACGAAATGCTCGCGCCTCCTGAAGATGGATTACTGGGCTGAACACACTAACAACAAGTGGCTATTTGGACATAAATTATGGAATTTTATGGAACAAATCAGTCATTTATTGTCGAACTGGGATTCCTGGGAGTGCCTTCTGATGAAGATCATCAAAGGTAAGTGAATATTTATGTTGTTGTTTCTAACTTTGTTGATTCCAAAATGGCGGATATTCCTCTGGCTGTTTTGGGTTCTGAGCACCGTTCTCTGATTATGCTTTTTCCGTAAAGATTTTACAAAATCTGACACAGCGGTTGCATTAAGGAGAGTCTCTCTTTAATTCTGTGAATAACACTTGTATCTTTTATCAATGTTTATTATGAGTATTGCTGCAAAATCACCGGATATATTGGAATCAAAACATTACTGCACGTAAGGCGCCAATGTAAACTGAGATTTAAATATGGATATAAATATGCACATTATCGAACAAAACATACATGTATTGTGTAAAATTATGTCCTATGAGTGTCATCTGATGAAGATCATCAAAGGTTAGTGATTAATTGTATCTACATTTCTGCTTTTTGTGACTCCTATCTTTGGATGGAAAAATGGCTGTGTTTTTTGAGTTGGCGGTGATCTAACATAATCATATGTTGTGCTTTAGCTGTAAAGCATTTTTGAAATCGGACACGATGGATAGATTAACAAAATATTTATCTTTCATTTGCTGTATTGGACTTGTTAATGTGTGAAAGTTACATATTTCTAAAAAATATTTTTGAATTTCGCATGCCGCCTTTTCAGCAGAACATTGTCGAGCCTGCGCTAGAAAGGTTAATTGAATGTAGGAGAATATAACACAATAGATCTGGTAGAAGAAAAGAGAAAGAAAGAGCATACGTTTTCTGTTTTTTTATTGTTGTAGCATCACATGTACTAGAATGTACTAGAACAGCCAAACAGTCAGATAGGATGCTGATGATAATTTAGATGGAGAACACAAGAGGGCAACTGTAGTTGTGCAAAGTTTCAGACTGATAACTTCAGGAATGGGTGAGCTACATAGCATTTAGCATGAAGTCACCCAGGTGTCCCACACAAGTTGCTCGAATTGGTGAAATGATATATAACTATATACAACAGTGCAAATAAATATATACAACATATCAAAAATAAATTCTAACACAAAAAAATATATAAAATGTTTTAACAAATATTTGAAAAAATATATATACAAAAAAAAACAGGGATAGACCCTTTGGAAGACCCTCAATCCTCTACACAATATTTTGCTGCTGATGCCATGTCCCATAGCAGTCTCTTTCTGCTGTAAAGCAAAGGCAAACCGAACAAGTGGTGCAGGTGATGGGGGACTTCATGTGACAAAGAACACAATGACGCCCTTTTGGCCCTGAGGCACATTCATGCCTGCAGTTATGAATTTTGGCGGATGTATCCATCCACTTGAAACAGCAGGCCATCTTCACAGATCCATCGCATGGTACCCCGCTCAGGCATGTTGTTCACCTTTGTCTTCGGAAATCCTTTGACTTTGCAGAGCCTGTCGAACCTTGCGGTGCCTCTGCTCCTGTCATTGTCCTCATCAACTTTTGGGTCACTGATGTGAAGCGCCCGTGAGATATTTAGAAACCTTGTAGAGGACATGACAGAGGGGGGGGGGGGGGGGGGCAGTTGATAGAGTGGGGATCTTTTCCAGTATTCCTTCAGGGTTTTTAACTTCACCAGTCACATGTAAATGACCAGTGAAAGGTAGCAGAAAAGGTCTGACATGGAAATGTCTTTCCTGCTGGCTTCTTAGCCCCATACGTGTTTGTATTACACACCAGGGAATCAACAACTGACAGGATGAAAAACAGTTGACAAAGTTGCATGGGGCTGTATTTTGTCCAGCTGAGGTCCTGGTGGCCTTTTTGGTCTGCTTATTGGAGCACGTGGCTCCACAGCTCATATTTCTGTGTGTTCATTATATTACAATTAAGACTGATTTGATATTTGATAGAACAGTCTGACTGAGCGGTGGTAGGCAGCAGCAGGGTTGTAAGCATTGGCATGACGTTGGCCTGGGGGGGTAGGTTTATGACAGTCATATATACCTCTTCCCCCCTTTTTCCTCTCTCTACCCTACTGAGGTTACATTTGCAAAACCCTTGGTTAACATAGAGATTCTGGGAACATCAGAAGGTGGGGAGAAATGAACTATATTCTGGTAATGCGACCAATTGAACTATTTTTTTATTTTTTTATTTCACCTTTATTTAACCAGGTAGGCAAGTTGAGAACAAGTTCTCATTTACAATTGCGACCTGGCCAAGATAAAGCAAAGCAGTTCGACAGATACAACGACACAGAGTTACACATGGAGTAAAACAAACATACAGTCAATAATAGAGTATAAGCAAGTCTATATACAATGTGAGCAAATGAGGTGAGAAGGGAGGTAAAGGCAAAAAAAGGCCATGGTGGCAAAGTAAATACAATATAGCAAGTAAAACACTGGAATGGTAGTTTTGCAATGGAAGAATGTGCAAAGTAGAAATAAAAATAATGGGTTGCAAAGGAGCAAAATAAATTAATTAATTAAATACAGTTGGGAAAGAGGTAGTTGTTTGGGCTAAATTATAGGTGGGCTATGTACAGGTGCAGTAATCTGTGAGCTGCTCTGACAGTTGGTGCTTAAAGCTAGTGAGGGAGATAAGTGTTTCCAGTTTGAGATTTTTGTAGTTCGTTCCAGTCATTGGCAGCAGGGAACTGGAAGGAGAGGCGGCCAAAGAAAGAATTGGTTTTGGGGGTGACTAGAGAGATATACCTGCTGGAGCGTGTGCTACATGTGGGAGATGCTATGGTGACCAGCGAGCTGAGATAAGGGGGGACTTTACCTAACAGAGTCTTGTAGATGACATGGAGCTAGTGGATTTGGCGACGAGTATGAAGCGAGGGCCAGCCAACGAGAGCGTACAGGTCGCAATGGTGGGTAGTATATGGGGCTTTGGTGACAAAACGGATTGCACTGTGATAGACTGCATCCAATTGGTTGAGTAGGGTATTGGAGGCTATTTTGTAAATTACATCGCCAAAGTCGAGGATTGGTAGGATGGTCAGTTTTACAAGGGTAGGTTTGACAGCATGAGTGAAGGATGCTTTGTTGCGAAATAGGAAGCAAATTCTAGATTTAACTTTGGATTGGAGATGTTTGATATGGGTCTGGAAGGAGAGTTTACAGTCTAACCAGACACCTAAGTATTTGTAGTTGTCCACGTATTCTAAGGCAGAGCCGTCCAGAGTAGTGATGTTGGACAGGCGGGTAGGTGCAGGTAGCGATCGGTTGAAGAGCATGCAATTAGTTTTACTTGTATTTAAGAGCAATTGGAGGCCACAGAAGGAGAGTTGTATGGCATTGAAGCTTGCCTGGAGGGTTGTTAACACAGTGTCCAAAGAAGGGCCAGAAGTATACAGAATGGTGTCGTCTGCGTAGAGGTGGATCAGAGACTCACCAGCAGCAAGAGCGACCTCATTGATGTATACAGAGAGTCGGTCCAAGAATTGAACCCTGTGGCACCCCCATAGAGACTGCCAGAGGTCCGGACAACAGTCACTCCAATTTGATACACTGAACTCTATCTGAGAAGTAGTTGGTGAACCAGGCGAGGCAATCATTTGAGAAACCAAGGCTGTCGAGTCTGCCGATGAAGATGTGGTGATTGACAGAGTCAAAAGCCTTTGCCAGATCAATGAATACGGCTGCACAGTAATGTTTGTTATCGATGGCGGTTAAGATATTGTTTAGGACCTTGAGCGTGGCGGAGGTGCACTCATGACCAGCTCTGAAACCAGATTGCATAGCAGAGAAGGTATGGTGAGATTCGAAATGGTCGGTAATCGGTTTGTTGATTTGGCTTTCGAAGACCTTAGAACGGCATGGTAGGATAGATATAGGTCTGTAGCAGTTTGGGTCAAGACTGTCCCCCCCTTTGAAGAGGGGGATGACCGCAGCTGCTTTCCAATCTTTGGTAATCTCAGACGACACGAAAGAGAGGTTGAACAGGCTAGTAATAGGGGTGGCAACAATTTCGGCAGATCATTTTAGAAAGAAAGGGTCCAGATTGTCTAGCCCGGCTGATTTGTAGAGGTCCAGATTTTGCAGCTCTTTCAGAACATCAGCTGAACGGATTTGGGAGAAGGAGAAATGGGGAAGGCTTGGGCGAGTTGCTGTTGGGGGTGCAGTGCTGTTGACCGGGGTAGGAGTAGCCAGGTGGAAAGCATGGCCAGCCATAGAAAAATGCTTATTGAAATTCTCAATTATGGTGGATTTATCAGCTGGGAGGAGGTGTTCTTATTCTCCATGGACTTTACAGTGTCCCAGAACTTTTTTGAGTTAGTGTTGCAGGAAGCAAATTTCTGCTTGAAAAAGTTAGCCTGAGCTTTCCTAACTGCCTGTGTATAATGGTTTCTAGCTTCCCTGAACAGCTGCATATCACGGGGGGCTGTTAGATGCTAATGCAGAACGCCATAGGATGTTTTTGTGTTGGTTAAGGGCAGTCAGGTCTGGGGAGAACCAAGGGCTATATCTGTTCCTGGTTCTAAATTTATTGAATGGGGCATGTTTATTTAAGATGGTTAGGAAGGCATTTTTTTAAATATGCAGGCATCCTCTACTGACGGGATGAGATCAATATCCTTCCAAGATACCCCAGCCAGGTCGATTAGAAAGGCTTGCTCGCTGAAGTGTTTCAGGGAGCGTTTTACAGTGATGAGTGGAGGTCGTTTGACCGCTGACCCATTACGGATGCAGGCAATGAGGCAGTGATCGCTGAGATCTTGGTTGAAGACAGCAGAGGTGTATTTAGAGGGCAAGTTGGTTAGGATGATATCTATGAGGGTGCCCGTGTTTAAGGCTTTGGGGAGGTATCTGGTAGGTTCATTGATCATTTGTGTGAGATTGAGGGCATCAAGTTTAGATTGTAGGATGGCTGGGATGTTAAGCATGTTCCAGTTTAGGTTGCCTAGCAGCACGAGCTCTGAAGATAGATGGGGGACAATCAGTTCACATATGGTGTCCAGAGCAGAGCTGGGAGCAGAGGGTGGTCTATAGCAGGCGGCAACGGTGAGAGACTTGTTTTTAGAGACGTGGATTTTACCTGGATAGTAGGACAGAACTCTGCAGGCTATCTTTGCAGTAGATTGCAACACCTCCCCCTTTGGCAGTTCTATCTTGTCTGAAAATGTTGTAGTTTGGAATTAAAATTTCAGAATTGTTGGTGGTCTTCCTAAGCCAGGATTCAGACACAGCTAGAACTTCCGGGTTGGCAGAGTGTGCTAAAGCAGTGAATAGAACAAACTTAGGGAGGAGGCTTCTAATGTTAACATGCATGAAACCAAGGCTATTACGGTTACAGAAGTCATCAAAAGAGAGCGCCTGGGGAATAGGAGTGGAGCTAGGCACTGCAGGGCCTGGATTCACCTCTACATCGCCAGAGGAACATAGGAGGAGTAGAATAAGGGTGCGGCTAAAAGCAATAAGAATTGGTCGTCTAGAACGTCTGGAACAGAGAGTAAAAGGTAAAATAGCATCAAGGTATAATGTACAGACAGTATGGTAGGATGTGTAGGATGTGAATACAGTGGAGGTAAACCTAGGTATTGAGTGATGAAGAGAGAGATAGTCTCTAGAAACATCATTGTAACCAGGAGATGTCATTGCATGTGTGGGTGGTGGAACTAATAGGTTGGATAAGGTATAGTGAGCAGGACTAGATGCTCTACAGTGAAATAAGCCAATAAACACTAACCAGAACAATGGACAAGGCATATTGACATTAAGGAGAGGCATGCTTAGTCGAGTGATCAAAAGGGTCCGGTGGGTGGAGAGGTTGGTTGGAGGTCACGGCGATTTAGACAGCTAGCCAGGCCATCGGTAGCAAGCTAGCATAGGATGGAGGTCTGTTATTAGCCACCTCTTGCGTTCCATCAGTAGATTAGTGGGGTTCCGTGTGGTAGAGGGGATTAATCCAAATCACACAACAACAACAAAAATAAAAACAATAGATATAGTTATAGAGGCCCAAGAAGAAAACATAATAATAATAATAATAAAAATAAATGTATAAATTGTCCGATTGTCTATTCAGATAGCAGCCGATAAGACAGCTAACGGTTAGCAGGCCGCAGATGGGCGTTCAGGTAACGTCACGACAGAGGAGCCAGCCGGATAACTCCTTCGGGTAGATAACGTCGGCAGTCCAGTTGTGAAGGCCCGGTGTTGCTCCGGGTAGGCAGCCAAACGGGTCCGGATAGGTGACTGCAGCCCAGGAGTGATTGATGGAACTCAGGAGTGATTGACGGAGCTGGCTAGCTCCGGAATAATTTATGCTTGCTCCGGAATCGACGAAAGCCGATCGTCACACGGATAGCAGCTAGCTAGCTGTGAGATCCAGGTATGAATGTCCAGAGAGCGATTGAAATCCAAGGACATGGAGAGAAAAATTGGTCCGGTATGTTCCATTCCGAGCCGCGCTACGCTACGCCGTACAAAACTGGCGATAGATTTTTGAGCTAAAGGATAGCTGATGACCACAAACCGTGGTTAACTGAATACTAACGATTTGCCAGTAAAGAAGCTAACTAGTTTCTGAACTAGCTTCTGATTAGCTTCTGGATTAGCTTCTGGGCTAGCTTCTGGCTAGCTCCTTGGAGTTTCTGGCTGGCTTCTTGGAGGATTACAGATTTGAGGTAAATAATACTTTTTTATAAATATAAATTGGTGAGGCGGGTTTGTCCTCGACAAGACAAGGACAAAAGACGTCTGAACTGCTATGCCATCTTGGAAAACATATGCGGTGGTACTTAATGAATATGATGTCAGTTCGGTTGTCATCTGAGACATTCTCATCAATGATAAGATGACAAACTACAGTGGAAAGTCTACACATCAGAGTTATCAGATTCACATGGAATTGTTGTTCAATTTAAATATTTGAATATGAAATTATTTGTGATGGGATGAAATGTGATTTTAGCTTCTAAAATGTGAGATTTGGGTTTTCATAAGACAGGGCTCTGCTCAATCAGTGGCCCGCCCCTGTGAAGGGACATGGGCTATAAAACTTTTCAAACACGCCCTCCTCTCCCTTCCTATATAAGCCCTTGATGACAATATAACCTCCTGTTCCAAAGATGTGAGGACGACAGTCCGATGTCAGAATGGTTCAGATAATAACTACAGAACGAAGCCAACATCAGCGAGAGCTTTGGTTGCGATTGATATGAACTTAGAACTCTTATTCACAACAGAAGTGATACCTCCTAGTTATTGAGTTAGCAACAGCAGATGCAACCGAGGGTTAGGAAGGAACAGACAGAGTATCCCGTCTATCACACAATGACGTTACTGCAACATATGCAATTGACCACCAGAGACATTCTTCAAAGGACTCGGTTGGGCAACACAGCCTTCCATCTACCACAAACCTACCGAAGCGCAGCTCAGAGTAAATTTTTATTGCATTTTCCTCTTCCAAATGGGCGGTAATTTAGAATGCATAAGATACTGTATTTACAATAGCACAGCTTCTTCCGTTTGTTCCTCAGTCTTCCCTCTCTTTCACTCAAACCCAGCCCCTTTTCTTTTGAGTAACAAGCTGTCATATCTGTTCCGCCCGCTAGGGACGTTTGCCTTTATGACGTAATGTGTAACCAAGTTATGATTTAAATATCTGTATGTGTAATTCTGTGTGATTAGTTAGGTATTTAGTAAATAAATGATTAACCTGTTACTCCTACCCCCTACTTTTTCGAATATTCTGTTAAAAATCGCGCCCTGCTGCTCATGCCAGGAATATAGTATATGCATATGATTAGTATGTGTGGATAGAAAGCACTCAGACGTTTATAAAACTGGTTAAATCACTGCTGTGACTATAACAGAACGTGCGTTTCCACGAAAAGTGCAGGAAAATCTGATCACTGAAAATGGAAATAAATATCCATGCGCCACGTCCAGGAATTGTTAAAGGTGAACCGAATGAAATGAGGCCGAGGTTGCAGTACCTACAGCTTCCACACTATGTCTAGAGTCTTGTCATTTGCTTCGGCTTTGATTCTTGGTCAAACCGAATCAAGGGAACCGATTCCCTCCGGTCTCCGACCGGATGTTTTGGTTGAGATTTCTCCTGACATTTTTTCCATACGGACACCTATAGAATTTACATCGCCTCCTGATGAATTTTATTGCTTATTAACGTGTACTAATACCTAAAGTTGCATTACAAAAGTATTTTGAAGTGTTTTGTGAAAGTTTATCGTCAACTTTTTTAATTTTAAAAAAATGACGTTACGTTATGACTACGTTATGACTAATTATTTTGTTTACGTCCCCTGCGGGTCTTTTGGGGTGTTACATGCTATCAGATAATAGCTTCTCATGCTTTCGCCGAAAAGCATTTTCAAAATCTGACTTGTTGCCTGGATTCACAACGAGTGTAGCTTTAATTCAATACCCTGCATGTGTATTTTAATGAACCTTTGAGTTTTAACTAATACTATTAGCATTTAGCGTAGCACATTTGCATTTCCAGATCTCTAGATGGGACGCCTGCGTGCCAGGTAGGAGCAAGAGGTTAAACCCAATTTTGTATTGCTGATTCAAATTGTTAGCCAGGGTTCGTGCAGATAACCAAGAATTTACAACTTTCAGATGAGACTGAATTAAGATGATTAATATTGACTGCTATTGATGTAAAATATGACTAGGTCTTTAAGAGTTTATTCGGAAAATAACAGCTCTATAAATATTATTTCGTGGTGCCCGACTCTCTAGTTAATTACATTTACATGATTAGCTCAATCGGGTAATATTAATTACGGAGAAATTATTTTATAGAATATCATGTCATATCACTTAATCCAGCATAGCCAAAGACACAACAGATTTCATTCAAACAGCACTTTACTACGTTTGCCAGCAGCTCTTAGCAATGCTTGAAGCACAGCTCTGTTTATGAATTCAAGCCTATCAACTCCCGAGATTAGGCAGGAAATACTAAAGTGCCTATAAGAACATCCAATAGTCAAAGGTATATGAAATACAAATGGTATAGAGAAATAGTCATATAATTCCTATAATAACTAGAACCTAAAACTTCTGAACTGGCAATATTGAAGACTCATGTTAAAAGGAACCACCAGCTTTCATATGTTCTCATGTTCTGAGCAAGGAACTTAAACATTAGCTTTCTTACATGGCACATATTGCACTTCTACTTTCTTCTACAACACTGTGTTTTTGCATTATTTAAACCAAATTGAACATGTTTGATTATTTATTTGAGACTAAATAGATATTATTTATGTATTATATTAAGTTAAAATAAAATTGTTCATTGTTCATTCAGTATTGTTGTAATTTTCATTATTACAAATATATATTTTACAAAAATAAAATTAATCAGTATCGGCATTTTTTGGTCCTCCAATAATCGCTATCGGTGTTGAAAAATCATAATCGGTCAACCTCTAATAAACATACGTACACATGGATTTTGCACTGTAGATATGTGGTAGTGGTGGAGTACGGGCCTGAGGGCACACATTCAGTTGTGAAATATGTGAATGTATTGTAATGTTTTTCAAATTTTATAAATTGCCTTACTTTTGCTGGACCAGAGGAAGAGTAGTTGCTGCCTTGGCAGCAGCTAAATGAGGGCATAATAAATACAAAAACAAGCAGCAGTTTGAAAAAGGTTTGAGAATGGCAGTTGGAGAAATAGGTTCTTGAATAAAGTGGTCAACTTCATAGCTCTGTTCACTGTTGGAAGCTTGGAGATTCCCTAACCAACTCCTGCTCTCATTCACTTTTCTCTAGAAGAATAGCTTCCTAGAAATAAAGCAGAAGACACTTTTCCCATTACTCTCTAAGATGTCAGGAGGACTGGAATCAGATTTCTAATGTTGCCTGCCATATGTCTGGCTTCTCCTGAAGAACATGAGGCGATGATCTAGGTTTTCCTGCTCCTCCAACTTAACTTGGCTGCAGGTAGCGTTGGGCCAGTAACCGGTTGACTGGCTCAAATCCCTGAGCCGACTAGGTGAAAAATCTGTCTATGTGCCCTTGAGCAAGGAACATAACCCTAATTGCTCCTGTAAGTTGCTCTGGATAATTACTCAAATGAAAAGGCACACTATTGCTTGTCTTTATTTACTAAGATGGAATGCTTCAGTGACAGGTGCCTCAGTCTCTACATTGTGCAGATTCTACTGGCCAAGCGACGAGTTGCATTACTACAGGTGTTTGCCAGGGCACTAAGTATTCCACACTATGTCAACACAAACACCCTCAACATCACAACATATTAAGCACTTTGTGACAACTGCTGATGTAAAAAGCGCTTTACAAAACATATTTGGTGGAATTGTATTGTATTACAGTCCAGTTAGTAACAATTTTAGAAGGATCCACATGGAGTGCTCTGTGGTAACGGTAACAAGCAGCCCTTTCCTACATGGTTCTGCCCACACAGTGGAAATCCAGCAATGGCAGTATGGTAGTGGGAGTATAGTGTCATAAACCACACTCACTCAACAAAACAATGGACAGTATATCAACAGACTCCTAGGTGTTCCTCTTCAAAAGGGGATATTTTCCCTTCTCACTTCCCAGGGAGATTCCATGGGGTGGTGGGTCTGTGTACTGCTGGATAGCAATTAGCAGCTCATTAGAAGCATTAGAACAGCAAACGTCCCCGTGGCTTCCTGTATCCCACAGAGACTCATTGACCCTGACCTCGGAGGAGGAGTTCTCTTTAGTCACACACACACACAGTCCTGAAATAATCCCATTATCAAACAACACTGTAGCTGATCTCAAGTCTAATTTGAGGGAAACACATTGTCCCAGAGTAAGGCAGTGAGCTATGAGAGATAGCAGCCGAAAGGTAACCACCTGACTTCAAAGGCTGAAGTACAGGATGGCCACCATCTGAGAGAACATTAAGACTTGGCTAGACCAAATAAAAGCAATGCGGGAAGACAGAAAGTACTCTGGGGCGGCAGCGTAGCCTAGTGGTTAGAGCGTTGTAACCGGAAGGTTGCGAGTTCAAACCCCCGAGCTGACAAGGTACAGATCTGTCGTTCTGCCCCTGAACAGGCAGTTAACCCACTGTTCCCAGGCCGTCATTGAAAATAAGAATATGTTCTTAACTGACTTGCCTGGTTAAATAAAGGTTAAAAAAAAAGATATAAAAAAAGATAAGGACAGCTTACTGTACCTGAAGTTCGCTCACATGAAATGTGTAGTCCATCAGAAATACCAAACCTATGACCTAGTAATGGCCTGTTAATGATTTAGTAATGACCTCACCTTCTCACACTTTGCTACAGGGCAATTCCACAGTAATGGAATTATGCTTTAACTCTGGGGGGGTTTCCACAAATATGTCTGCAGAAGGAATGGGAAGTCAACTATGACATGACACCTTCAGTTTGAAAAATATATTTTGCTACTGAACTATAGGAAGTGACATGGATTTACACCCGTAACATAATTACAGTAACGCAATTCCATCATGGGTCCCTGATCTGTACTACACAGACATGCATGATTATGGATATGAATGTCCTTCTCCTCATGTTTCACAAGCGCAGCGCAGCACAGCAGTGTAGTGTATAGCTCAGTACAGTACAATATACTGTACTATACTACATTACTCTACTCTGCTCACTGTACTGTACTGTGCTATCCAAACCTGTGAAACATGATGCTAGATTCAAACTGGTCCAGTCCGGTCCGTCTGTGGACGTTAACATCATGGCCAGGGAGGACTGACCAAATGTCAAATTATTTTCAACGTCCATGGATCTCCAGTGTCGGTTGATGCTCAATGGGTGAGGATGCTGGTTAAAGTAAATGGAAAGAGAGGGGGCTCATGGGTAGGTCGGTGCCAGTATGATCCAGGACAGGTGACATTAACTGGAGAGTGAGAAACAGGGAGAGAGAGGGAGGGGTTGTCCACAGAGACTGTTTTAACAGAAGGAGAAAGAAAACAGTTATGAGCTGAACATAACAGTATACCAGTAGAAGGGAGGACAGTAGCAGGAGACCCTATGAGCTGAACATAACAGTATACCAGAAGAAGGGAGGACAGTAGCAGGAGACCCTATGAGCTGAACATAACAGTATACCAGTAGAAGGGAGGACAGTAGCAGGAGACCCTATGAGCTGAACATAACAGTATACCAGAAGAAGGGAGGACAGTAGCAGGAGACCCTATGAGCTGAACATAACAGTATACCAGAAGAAGGGAGGACAGTAGCAGGAGACCCTATGAGCTGAACATAACAGTATACCAGAAGAAGGGAGGACAGTAGCAGGAGACCCTATGAGCTGAACATAACAGTATACCAGAAGAAGGGAGGACAGTAGCAGGAGACCCTATGAGCTGAACATAACAGTATACCAGAAGAAGGGAGGACAGTAGCAGGAGACCCTATGAGCTGAACATAACAGTATACCAGAAGAAGGGAGGACAGTAGCAGGAGACCCTATGAGCTGAACATAACAGTATACCAGTAGAAGGGAGGACAGTAGCAGGAGACCCTATGAGCTGAACATAACAGTATACCAGTAGAAGGGAGGACAGTAACAGGAGACCCTATGAGCTGAACATAACAGTATACCAGTAGAAGGGAGGACAGTAGCAGGAGACCCTATGAGCTGAACATAACAGTATACCAGAAGAAGGGAGGACAGTAGCAGGTGACCCTATGAGCTGAACATAACAGTATACCAGAAGAAGGGAGGACAGTAGCAGGAGACCCTATGAGCTGAACATGCTACTGTCCTCCATTCTACTGGTATACTGTTATGTTCAGCTCATAGGGTCTCCTAACAGTATACCAGTAGAAGGGAGGACAGTAGCAGGAGACACTATGAGCTGAACATGCTACTGTCCTCCCTTCTACTGGTATACTGTTATGTTCAGCTCATAGGGTCTCCTAACAGTATACCAGTAGAAGGGAGGACAGTAACAGGTGACCCTATGAGCTGAACATAACAGTATACCAGTAGAAGGGAGGACAGTAGCATGTTCAGCTCATAGTGTCTCCTGCTACTGTCCTCCTTTCTACTGTTATGTTGGTATACTGTTAGGAGACCCTATGAGCTGAACATAACAGTATACCAGTATACATGTTCAGTAGAATGGAGGACAGTAGTAGGAGACCCTATGAGCTGAACATAACAGTATACCAGAATGGAGGACAGTAAGGAGGAGGAACATAACAGTATACCAGTAGAAGGGAGGACAGGAGACCCTATGAGCTGAACATAACAGTATACCAGTAGAAGGGAGGACAGTAGCAGGAGACCCTATGCGCTGAACATAACAGTATACCAGTAGAAGGGAGGACAGTAGAAGGAGACCCTATGCGCTGAACATAACAGTATACCAGTAGAAGGGAGGACATAGAAGGAGACCCAGCTATACCAGTAGAATGGAGGACAGTAGTAGGAGACCCTATGAGCTGAACATAACAGTATACCAGTAGAAGGGAGGACAGTAGTAGGAGACCCTATGAGCTGAACATAACAGTATACCAGTAGAAGGGAGGACAGTAGCAGGAGACCCTATGCGCTGAACATAACAGTATACCAGTAGAAGGGAGGACAGTAGTAGGAGACCCTATGAGCTGAACATAACAGTATACCAGTAGAAGGGAGGACCCTATGAGCTGAACATAACAGTATACCAGTAGAAGGGAGGACAGTAGTAGGAGACCCTATGAGCTGAACATAACAGTATACCAGTAGAAGGGAGGACAGTAGTAGGAGACCCTATGAGCTGAACATAACAGTATACCAGTAGAAGGGAGGACAGTAGTAGGAGACCCTATGAGCTGAACATAACAGTATACCAGTAGAAGGGAGGACAGTAGTAGGAGACCCTATGAGCTGAACATAACAGTATACCAGTAGAAGGGAGGACAGTAGTAGGAGACCCTATGAGCTGAACATAACAGTATACCAGTAGAAGGGAGGACAGTAGTAGGAGACCCTATGAGCTGAACATAACAGTATACCAGTAAGACCCTATGAGCTGAACATAACAGTATACCAGTAGAAGGGAGGACAGTAACAGGAGACCCTATGAGCTGAACATAACAGTATACCAGTAGAAGGGAGGACAGTAGTAGGAGACCCTATGAGCTGAACATAACAGTATACCAGTAGAAGGGAGGACAGTAGTAGGAGACCCTATGAGCTGAACATAACAGTATACCAGTAGAAGGGAGGACAGTAGTAGGAGACCTATGAGCTGAACATAACAGTATACCAGTAGAAGGGAGCAGTAGTAGGAGACCCTATGAGCTGAACATAACAGTATACCAGTAGAAGGGAGGACAGTAACAGGAGACCCTATGAGCTGAACATAACAGTAACAGTATACCAGTACCAGAAGGGAGGGGAGGTGACCCTATGAGCTGAACATAACAGTATACCAGTAGAAGGGAGGACAGTAGCAGGTGACCCTATGAGCTGAACATAACAGTATACCAGTAGCAGGAGACCCTATGAGCTGAACATAACAGTATACCAGAAGAAGGGAGGACAGTAGCAGGTGACCCTATGAGCTGAACATAACAGTATACCAGAAGAAGGGAGGACAGTAGCAGGTGACCCTATGAGCTGAACATAACAGTATACCAGTAGAAGGGAGGACAGTAGTAGGAGACCCTATGAGCTGAACATAACAGTATACCAGTAGAAGGGAGGACAGTAGCAGGTGACCCTATGAGCTGAACATAACAGTATACCAGTAGCAGGGAGGACAGTAACAGGTGACCCTATGAGCTGAACATAACAGTATACCAGTAGAAGGGAGGACAGTAGCAGGAGACCCTATGAGCTGAACATAACAGTATACCAGTAGAAGGGAGGACAGTATAGCAGGAGACTCTATGAGCTGAACATAACAGTATACCAGTAGAAGGGAGGACAGTAGGAGACCCTATGAGCTGAACATAACAGTATACCAGTAGAAGGGAGGACAGTAGCAGGTGACCCTATGAGCTGAACATAACAGTATACCAGTAGAAGGGAGGACAGTAGCAGGTGACCTTATGAGCTTAACATAACAGTATACCAGTAGAAGGGAGGACAGTAGCAGGTGACCTTATGAGCTGAACATAACAGTATACCAGTAGAAGGGAGGACAGTAGCAGGTGACCTTATGAGCTGAACATAACAGTATACCAGTAGATGGGAGGACAGTAGCAGGTGACCCTATGAGCTGAACATAACAGTATACTAGTACAAGGAGACCCTATGAGCTGAACATAACAGTATACCAGTAGAAGGGAGGACAGTAACAGGAGACCCTATGAGCTGAACATAACAGTATACCAGTAGAAGGGAGGACAGTAACAGGAGACCCTATGAGCTGAACATAACAGTATACCAGTAGAAGGGAGGACAGTAACAGGAGACCCTATGAGCTGAACATAACAGTATACCAGTAGCAGGAGACCCTAGGAGCTGAACATAACAGTATACCAGTAGCAGGAGACCCTATGAGCTGAACATAACAGTATACCAGTAGCAGGAGACCCTATGAGCTGAACATAACAGTATACCAGTAGCAGGAGACCCTATGAGCTGAACAAAACAGTATACCAGTAGCAGGGAGGACAGTAACAGGAGACCCTATGAGCTGAACATAACAGTATACCAGTAGAAGGGAGGACAGTAACAGGAGACCCTATGCGCTGAACATAACAGTATACCAGTAGCAGGGAGGACAGTAACAGGTGACCCTATGAGCTGAACATAACAGTATACCAGTATAAGGGATGACAGTAGAAGGAGACCCTATGAGCTGAACATAACAGTATACCAGTAGAAGGGATGACAGTAGAAGGAGACCCTATGAGCTGAACATAACAGTATACCAGTAGAAGGGAGGACAGTAGCAGGAGACCCTATGAGCTGAACATAACAGTATACCAGTAGAAGGGAGGACAGTAACAGGAGACCCTATGAGCTGAACATAACAGTATACCAGTAGAAGGGAGGACAGTAACAGGAGACCCTATGAGCTGAACATAACAGTATACCAGTAGAAGGGAGGACAGTAGCAGGAGACCCTATGAGCTGAACATGCTACTGCCCTCCATTCTACTGGTATACTGTTATGTTCAGCTCATAGGGTCTCCTGTTACTGTCCTCCCTTCTACTGGTATACTGTTATGTTCAGCTCATAGGGTCTCCTGTTACTGTCCTCCCTTCTACTGGTATACTGTTATGTTAATAATTCATAAACAAAATGTATATCAGTAAAATCACAATAATGAATTGATAGGCCTACCATTAGTTTTTACTTCTGTGAAATGTCATAATCCTCACACTTCTTTTTCTTAAATATGTGGGTTTTTGGTAATGGAATTACAAGGCACAAGGCAATTTTTCTTAAACTTTTAGAAGGTAAACAATTTCACCAAAACTACATCTAAGTGTTGATATTTTTTGTCAGGGGTCTTAACCTCCACATGATTGTGTTGGTGTAATATACCAGAAATGAAAGCCTCTACTTATGCCTAATTCTTTAGATGGAAAATGGTTGAAAAATGTATCTATGCCTTCAGTTCACACAAATATAGACTCTTAGCTTTCATTTGACACCGATTTGATATGCTCCTATGACCTTCACATGTTGGTGCTCATGGGACCTTTTACATGGAAATGACCTGCAAGGACTATTGTGTGCATACTCCTCACATCCTCTCTACTCACCTCAAAACCCATTGGTCCCTCCCCCTTGACCTTCTCCTCCAATTGGTTTTGAGAAGGAGACCAAGAGTATGCAATTGATATTCTCCCTGTGTGTTTCTGAAGATCCTAGCTTTGAGCTGCATACGGTTTATTCCTGCCCCTTCATGTGTATTTTGGGCCAGAGGCGCGGGGGTATTTATAGCTGGCATTAGAAGTCTCTCTGTCTGTACCATGCCTGAACAAGGACCATTTTGGTAACTGAACTTGAAGCAGTAGGGCAGCTAAATACATCTGCGTCCTAAATTGCACCCCATTTCCCTATGGGCCCTGGTCCAAAGTAGTGCACTATATAGGGTGACATTTGGGACATAATCTACTACTCACTCCCCTCTTGGATACTAATACTAGCAAAGAACAGTTCACTTAGTAGGCTTGCTGCCATTCCATTTCCCATATCAACTTGCAGTATAATGCTATCTGCGTTCCACAGCTGATTCAAATATTTTTTTAAACAACATTTTTCCCTAAACAATCACAATTCAATGTGAGGATGCTCATCCCCTAGCCTAGATTACTCATACACTAGTTCAGGCAGGAGTGGTTAGGATGATCGTCCCCTAGCCTAGATTACTCCTACACTAGTTCAGGCAGGAGTGGTTAGGATGATCGTCCACTAGCCTAGATTACTCCTACACTAGTTCAGGCAGGAGTGGTTAGGATGATCGTCCCCTAGCCTAGATTACTCCTACACTAGTTCAGGCAGGAGTGGTTAGGATGATCGTCCACTAGCCTAGATTACTCCTATACTAGTTCAGGCAGGAGTGGTTAGGATGATCGTCCACTAGCCTAGATTACTCCTACACTAGTTCAGGCAGGAGTGGTTAGGATGATCGTCCCCTAGCCTAGATTACTCCTACACTAGTTCAGGCAGGAGTGGTTAGGATGATCGTCCCCTAGCCTAGATTACTCCTACACTAGTTCAGGCAGGAGTGGTTAGGATGATCGTCCCCTGGCCTAGATTACTCCTATACTAGTTCAGGCAGGAGTGGTTAGGATGATCGTCCCCTAGCCTAGATTACTCCTACACTAGTTCAGGCAGGAGTGGTTAGGATGATCGTCCCCTAGCCTAGATTACTCCTACACTACTAGTTCAGGCAGGAGTGGTTAGGATGATCGTCCACTAGCCTAGATTACTCCTACACTGTCAGTCACACCCTTTATTTCCTCACAGCTCATCATAATACCAGCTCTGGGAATAACAATACATCCCCTTCATCCTCTACAAACACAGGTGTTGCAGCCAAAACAACATAGCAAGGAAGTTAACCTGATAAAATACTTAAATAGATGAAACCCTATTAAACCATATTCAGAAACGTTTTGGGAGGACAATGGAAGTTCACTTCAAAAACAATTGATAATTGTTTAAAAAATTGGTTTGGTGTATAGCTCTTCAGGGTATTTCAATAAAACACTTAACAAGACCCAGGCCATATCCCATATGGTATTCTATTCCCCTGGCATCCGCCAAACCCAGAGTCGTCGGACTGCCAGATGGTGAAAAGCGTGATTCATCACTCCAGCGTTTCCACTGCTCCAGAATCCAAAAGGTGGTGACCGTCACACCACTCCAGACAATGCTTGGCATTGCACATGATGATCTTAGGCTTGCGTTTCAGCTGCTCGGACATGGAAACCCATTTCATGAAGCTCCAGTTTATGTGCTGATGTTGCTTCCAGAGGCTGCAAACGAGGACAGAAGACTTTTACACGCTTCAGCACTCGGCGGTCTCATTCTGCGAACTTGTTTGGTCTACCACTTTGAGACTGAGCCGTTGTTGCTCCTAGACGTTTCCACTTCACAATAACAGCACTTACAGTTGACCGGGGCAGCTATTGCAGGGCAGAAATGTGATGAACTGACTTGTTGGAAAGGTGGCATCCTATGACGGTGCCACGTTGACAGTCACAGTTCTCTTCAGTAAGGCCATTCTACTGCCAATGTTTGTCTACGGAGAATGGATGGCTGTGTGTTCGATTTTATAGACCTGTCAGCAGCGGGTGTGGCTGAAATCGCCAAATCCACTCATTTGAAGTGGTGTCCACATACGCTATATATACAAAAGTATCATAAAGACGTGTTTTTTTGGAAACAGAATGACAGGACACTAGGCAAATAATTTATCCAAAACTAAATAAAAGTGTTGATATCAAAGCCTTTGATTATTCCTAACTTTTAGGATAAAACATTTTTGAAAAAGATAATATGTGCGTTAATTTCTCCAAAATGTAAACTTTTGACACCAAATTTGAAACTAAGACTTAGGTCCCTGGTAATGTGCCCAACAGAAAGCAGAGACGTAATAACTAAGCCCTGCCCTGTCAATGTAAATATAGGAGTGCTACAGCACTGGGAGGTCAGGGGTCAGCAGTTGCTCCTGACCCTGGGGGAGAGGCTGGTAGGCCGGAAGGCGAGCAAAGTTTTTCCCACTCTACTGTCCCTGCAGACTGGGAAACAGAGAAGAGAGACAGAGGAGCTGTCCCAAAGGCCTCCCTGGGCTCTGGTCAAAAGTAATGGACTAAATAAGGAATAGATTTGCCATTTGGGATGCAGCCAGTCAAAGTCAGAGCTCTCAGCCCTGATGAAGCCACAGTCTGTTATTTATCTGCCGTCAGCAGCTGGGGCCGGCACACACAGTACATGCAGCTGCTTAATTGGCTAGCGATCGCAGGTCCCCCAGAAGAGGATTTGGAGCAGCAGATTGATTGGCTACGGCCGCATAACTCCTCTTTGTTTACACAACAACCACATAAGGGACTGGGCTGGCAGCCTCTCCAGATGTCTGCAATGTGCTGTAGCAGAGAGGTGACGTCTGGCTGTCTGAAGGAATTAAGGGACTGGGCTGGCAGCCTCTCCAGATGTCTGCACTGTGCTGTAGCAGAGAGGTGACGTCTGGCTGTCTGAAGGAATTAAGGGACTGGGCTGGCAGCCTCTCCAGATGTCTGCAATGTGCTGTAGCAGAGAGGTGACGTCTGGCTGTCTGAAGGAATTAAGGGACTGGGCTGGCAGCCTCTCCAGATGTCTGCAATGTGCTGTAGCAGAGAGGTGACGTCTGGCTGTCTGAAGGAATTAAGGGACTGGGCTGGCAGCCTCTCCAGATGTCTGCACTGTGCTGTAGCAGAGAGGTGACGTCTGGCTGTCTGAAGGAATTAAGGGACTGGGCTGGCAGCCTCTCCAGATGTCTGCACTGTGCTGTAGCAGAGAGGTGACGTCTGGCTGTCTGAAGGAATTAAGGGACTGGGCTGGCAGCCTCTCCAGATGTCTGCACTGTGCTGTAGCAGAGAGGTGACGTCTGGCTGTCTGAAGGAATTAAGGGACTGGGCTGGCAGCCTCTCCAGATGTCTGCACTGTGCTGTAGCAGAGAGGTGACGTCTGGCTGTCTGAAGGAATTAAGGGACTGGGCTGGCAGCCTCTCCAGATGTCTGCACTGTGCTGTAGCAGAGAGGTGACGTCTGGTTGTCTGAAGGAATTAAGGGACTGGGCTGGCAGCCTCTCCAGATGTCTGCAGGGTCAGTCATACGGTGATGATAGAACAGTGTGTGAACCCTGAGGCAAGGAACAGAGCACAACCTTTTTTTGCAACTTTCTCAAATTATGAGAGGGACAGCAGGACAGGGGGCTGAGAGGGACAAGAGGCTGAAAGGGGGCTGAAAGGGATAGGAGGCTGAGAGGGACAAGAGGACAGTGAGGAGGAGTGGAGGAGACAGGGGGCTGAAAGGGATAGGAGGCTGAGAGGGACAGGGGGCTGAGAGGGACAGGAGGACAGGGGGCTTTGAGGGACAGGGGGCTGAGAGGGACAAGAGGACAGAGGAGGAGTGGAGGAGACAGGGGGCTGAAAGGGATAGGAGGACAGGGGGCTTAGAGGGACAGGAGGACAGGGGGCTTTGAGGGACAGGGGGCTGAGAGGGACAGGAGGACAGGGGCTTTGAGGGACAGGGGGCTCAGAGGGACAAGAGGACAGAGGAGGAGTGGAGGACAGAGGGGGCTGAAAGGGATAGGAGGAAAGGGGGCTTAGAGGGACAGGAGGACAAGGGGTTTTGAGGGACAGGGGGCTGAGAGGGACAAGAGGACATAGAGGAGGAGTGGAGGAGACAGGGGGTTGAAAGGGATAGGAGGACAGGGGGCTTAGAGGGACAGGAGGACAGGGGGCTGAGAGGGACAGGGGGCTGAGAGGGACAAGAGGACATAGTGGAGGAGACAGGGGACTGAAAGGGATAGGAGGACAGGGGGCTTTGAGGGACAGGGGGCTGAGAGGGACAGGAGGACAGGGGGCTGAGAGGGACAGGATGACAGTGAGGAGGAGTGGAGAGGATAGGGGGCTGAGAGGGACAGGAGGTCAGGGGGATTAGAGGGACATGCAACTGAGGCTATGAACGGAACACTGGACACGTCAGGCCAGGCATGATGCATCATTAAGATGTGCAGTACACCACTCATAACTCAATCAGCCAACGCTGCATGGTGCATTTTACTGAGCTCTACTGCAGTATACAATCACTACCCACATACTGTAGAAATATTAGCCTGTTACTCTACCATTACAGGAACTATGATCATATTTGTTACAACAGTAATTATGTCAGTATGGCTTCAGCTGTGTCTCAGAATGAAACACTGAAGTGCTTTGATAATGTGTGGTAATATTTGGATGTACTGTTGGATTCTCCCGTTAAGGGTACAGAGCCTGGTCCTCTGAAGAAAGATAAGCAGCATATGTTCTCATACAAAACCAGTCTGATCGCTGTCTCACAACTATTGGAACATCACCGCCGGTCAAAAGTTTTAAAACACCTATTTATTCAAGGGTTCTTCTTTATTTTTTACAATTTTCTACATTGTAGAATAATAGTGAAGACATCAAAACTATTAAATAACACATATGGAATCAAGTAGCAAGTAGCACAACAGAGTAAGAGGACAAGTACCGACACCTCAGAAGTCCTCAAATGGCAGCTTCACTAAATAGTCCCCACAAAAACACCAGTCTTAACGTGAAGAAGCGACTCCGGGATGTTGGCCTTCTAGGCAGAGTTCCTCTGTCCAGTGTCTGTGTTCTTTTGCCCATCTAAATCTTTTCCATTTATTGGCCAGTCTGAGATTTGGCTTTTTCTTTGCAACTCTGCCTAGAAGGCCAGCATACCGGAGTTGCCTCTTCATTGTTGACATTGAGGGCGACAGGGTAGCCTAGTGGTTAGAGCGTTGGACTAGTAACCGGAAGGTTGCAAGTTCAAATCCCCGAGCTGACAAGGTACAAATCTGTCGTTCTGCACCCGAACAGGCAGTTAAACCCATTGTTCCTAGGCCTTCATTGAAAATAAGAATTTGTTCTTAACTGACTTGCCTGGTTAAAAAAAAGGTGTTTTGCGGGGATTATTTAATGAATCTCGCGAACGACTTCACCCGTTTGGCGAAGTTGAGGTAGGGTGATGATTCGATGATAAATTAACATGCACCGCATTGATTATATGCAATGCAAGACAAGCTAGTTAACCAAGTAATATCATCAATCATGTGTTGTTAACTTGTGATTATGTGAAGATTGATTGTTTTTATAAGAAAAGTTAAATGCTAGCAAGCAACTTACCTTGGCTCCTTGCAGTCAAAAGGTTCAATTGACGCTGCACTCGCGTAACAGGTGGTCAGCCTGCCACGCAGTTCCCTCATGGATTGCAATATAATCGGCCATAATCGGCTTCGAAAAAGGCAGATTACCGATTGTTATCAAAACTTGAAATCGTCCCTAATTAATCAGCTACGCCGATTAAAATCGGCCGTCCTTGATTTCTGATCAATTCAATGTTATTTTAAATGGACAAAAAAAGTGTTTTTCTTTCAAAACAAGGACATTTCTAAGTTACCCCAAACTTTTGAACGGTAGTGTATATTGGGGGTATTATTATTATTTCACTTATAATTCCCTGTATAATTCCGACCCACTGTAAATCCAGTGGGTCAGAAGTTTACATAAACTAAGTTGACTGTGCCTTTAAACAGCTTGGAAAATTCCATAAAAATTTGTCATGGCTTTAGAAGCTTCTGATAAGCTAATTGAAATCATTTGAGTCAATTGGAGGTGTACCTGTGGATGTATTTCAAGGCCTACCTTCAAACTCAGTGCCTCTTTGCTTGACATCATGGGAAAAATCAAAAGAAATCAGCAAAGACCTCAGAAAAAAAGATGCTGGAGGAAACAGGTACAAAAGTACCTATATCTAAAGTACCTATATCCAAAGTTGTGTAAAAAGTACTTCCAAAGTACTCCCAAAGTTGTGGCAAAATAGATTAAGAACAACAAAGTCAAGGTATTGGAGTGACCATCACAAAGCCCAGACCTCAATCCTATAGAAAATGTGTGAGCAGAACTGAAAATGCGCGTGCGAGCAAGGAGGCCTACAAACCTGACTCAGTTACACCAGCTGTCAGGAGGAATGGGCCAAAATTCACCCAACTTATTGTGGGAAGCTTGTGGAAGGCTACCCGAAAAGTTTACTAATTGAGTGTATGTAAAATTCTGACCCACTGGGAATGGTGATGAAAGAAATAAAAGCTGAAAGAAATAATTCTCTCTACTATTATTCTGACATTTCACATTCTTAAAATAAAGTGGTGATCCTAACCGATCATTTTTACAAGGACTAAATGTTAAAAACATATTTGGCTTGTTTAAATGTATTTGGCTAAGGTGCATGTAAACTTCCGACTTCAACTGTATACTGTAGCTAAGAAAGTAATAATTAGTGTATGTTGTGTAGTAAGCTGTTTGTATCCCATGCGCCTCACCCTAATCATTTGGTCTGTTTACCCCTCTTAATTTTACCTAAACATGCCAATGTGCTGCACATGTAACATATAACCTGTTTTTTAGAAATGTCATCATCTAATATTGTCTTAGCTGTCATTGTCTGCTTATATGCCCCCTTTATTTATCATACCATTCTGACTTGATGTACAGGGAAAATGCTGTAAGAGCAGCCCATGTTCTGCATTCTGTTGCTGTACATTTCAAAAGTGCTGAACACACAGTTATATTGACTACGTCCGTCTTACTGTAGCTCGCTCATTAATGTCTTAATAAAAATGACGGAATTCCTCTCACCCGCTCATCGTTCCCTTATCCCTTATGCCATAGCTTGTACATCTCAATTGTCTGTAAAAACCACATTTGTTTAAACATAAAGTCTTCATATCTCAAAATCAATGTCATGTGGTTACTCAAAATCAATGTCATGTGGTTACTCAAAATCAATGTCATGTGGTTACTCAAAATCAATGTCATGTGGTTACTCAAAATTCAATACAATACAAATGTAATAGTAACTTCTATTGCCCTTGCCTATATGTTAAAATAGCCTTCATAAACCAACAAATAAAAACATTGCAGCATGCAGGAAGACAATTTCCCGATAAAAATAAATATCCTATAAAATACATTGGCTACACATGGCATGTCTGCAAGGCACTTGTATCAACTATTAACTTGGTACAGCCCAAGCTCATGATAGGCCCTCAGAGTTTCCTGCACCAGTGAGCGCCAGACAGACAGAGCTGTAGGTTATTTGTGCAAGGGATAAGAAGTAATCAGGTATATGGTCAGGTTTATGACGTTTCCCTCGGATCACAGCATCACGTTTTTTTCCCCTATCATGCTGGAAAGAATTTTCAAATAGACAACGTTGAGGAACTATTGTCCTTCTCAATGGATGTTAAAACAGACTTTGTTTACTTGCTGTTTGAGGCGAAGACAAAAATACTTTGAGAAGCTCCACAGTTATGGTGAGCTCCACAGTTATACAATCAGAAATAGTATCAGATCTCCAAATGAGCACATTTATAGGCCTACATTTGTGCTCAGGCCAGGTAGCCTAGATCTACTTCTATGCCTAATAAGGTGCGTTTCTTAACTGAATATTGACAAGAGCGCTCCAAACAAAAGACAATGAATGGACAACTCGTACATGGTATGGAATAAACCAAAACTTTTCTCACAAACACAAAAAACGGATATTTTCGCACTAATTTATGGTAAATAAAGCGACTTCAATTGCTAAATTCTCTAAACAGCGAGAAAAAACAGCACCAGATTCACAAGAAATACATTACAATGAAGAAGCAATACTCCAAACTGCATCTTTATAAATAAAGAGAACTGATACTGTATACTGGTTGTTGGGGTGGGATTGGTGTGGAGAGTCTGTGGGTGGCTTTTGGCCATTTTATTGGATTCCTCATGTCTTACTCAATGGTAGGAAAAGTCTGGTTCAAATCGGATGTTGGGTAATATACTGGTGTAATATTACGCACATGCTATAAATGAAAAAGGGCCAAATTTGGTGCAATCTATTAGCTTATTTAATTTGATCTCTGAGAAATTGTCAACAAAATAATGTTTCAGGAATGCTAATCTTACATTTCTAACTACAGAACCTATTTCAGAACAATCTGAGATTGTGGGTGTCATGGCTTGCTGAAATGACATGGAATGACCAGTCTCCAACTCCTGGCAGCACAGGTGACAAAGGAGAAGACAGCCCACCGCAGCCAGCCCACAAACTGCTTTGACAGACACACAACCCACAGCAGCCTTTGACAGACACACAGCTCAGAGGCTGCGCAAAAAGGCCTCTGTTCAAATCTCTATGGGTGTGTCCCAAATAGCATCATATTCCCTATATAGTGCACTAATTTTGACCAGAGCCCTATTAACCCTGATCGAAAATAGTGTACTATATAGGGAATAGGTGCCAATTGGGATGTACCCAGGATCTCTATAAAAGGATGACTAAGAGGCTGTTAGGACACTTCATCTGCAGCACTGTATTTACAGAATCAAAGCAGAATGAATGTGTGTGGTAAAGCCTGTGGAGAATCCTTAGCTCATTAAAGGAGTTCAGCTCAGTGTCTAATCCACACAGGGCTATCATATCAGAAATCAGATCTGTAACATTTTCCACCATGGATGTTCTGTCTGGTATGTTTCCTATGGGGAGAGGTGATTTCTGCTGCCTAAAATACATGCATTAAATAGATTGCTTTTGCATACAAATGTAGTTATTCGTCAGGGAGGATGGATTTGCGCAACAACAACAAAAATGCATTAACTATTCCCTCGCAAAACAAATTATGCTTCTATACTAAAGATTCAACACCCATCCCACCCAGAAATTGAACTATAAAGCACCCATCTGAGATTATTTCCATGACAACCGACCATACTTTCTCTATGATTTCCATGACTGCTCTTCCTGATTAAAGGAGCATAAAGAGTTGCCATTTACCGCAGAGCTGAGGGAAATGAATCACAATATCCCAGATAATGACACCTTTAATACCTCGCCAGGAAAACGCCTCACATTTTCACTGCTGATAACATTCAGAGAGAGACAGAAAGAGAAAGAGACAGGGAGAGCAGAGAGCATGAGAGAGAGTATGCGTCCCAAATAACACCCTACTCCTTACATAGTGCAATGCTTTTGCCATCTGGAATGCATCCAGAGAGGGACTCCCACAGTTTTAGGAAAAAAAAGTTGCTATCTAGAAGCTAACATGCTAACCACACCGCTAACGTCGCATGCATGAGTGTTTTAAAATAAATGTACATATACATGTTATTCAATCAGTGACGCTAGCCTCGCTGCAATCCCGGCCTCTCCCATCTCCTCATTTGTTTTTTGGAGCATATAACCACATGGGTGATTGAAAAATGAACTGAGGTCCACACTTCAGTCCAGTTGGTGGTGGTAATGCACTTTAAAGTTTGTTGTCAGCCACCATACAAAGTCCAAAGAAGAAGAAGAAGCCTGAAGGAGGAGAGATTACTAGAAACAAACTCGGTTTACCCTTTTATCTGTGGATGGGATGAATTATTGGAGTAGAGGACCTTGTGCATTTCAGGTAAAATAACAACACAATGTTTATATCCCAGGAAAATTAGTTAGCAACAGCAAGCTAGCTAGCTAAATTGCCATAAATGTTTAATGCTTTTCAACCTGTCCCCAAATTAATATAGTTGTTTCAGAGTTTGTTTTGATATTTCAACCCATAGAGGGTTCTACCTGGAACCAAAAAGGGTTATCCTGTGGGGACAACCGAAGAACCCTTTTGGAGCACTTTTTTCTAAGAGTGCACCCGCAGCTCTCCTCTCCAATTGGTGGCTGACAAAATGCAGCAGAAAGTGCAGCTTTGCTGTACCTAGACAACAAACAGTCTCAAACCTGACGGAGCAATATTATTACACTTCTTGTGGTGTCGGCAGAAATCCATTCTAACCACTACAAGTAAGACCTACTCCTGGTGAAGCATAAAATATCCACTAGTACCCTGTTGACTACTGTAGATTCAGCAAATAGTAGATGCAGCAAATAGTCACGCAGTTCTTGTGTAGTCCGATCCAGAAAGGGGGGCAATTCAATTGTAATGCAATAATGCAGACTCAAATTTTTCACTTCAAAATGTAAACCAAATAAAAAAACATTCATTTCAAAGCTTAACAAACCATTGAACTCTATGCACAAGGACTACTTTCAACAAGTTCCATCGAAAATGTGTAAAACAAATTTACAGGAAGAACTGTGCAGATAATAAAACTGAAGGGGATTTTACCCTGATTTTGTTACCAAACTTTGCATCTGCACCGATTTTCCATTATTCACTGTGTAAATTGTTTAAAGTAATAATTGTGCATAGAGTTGTATTCTTTGTTAAACTTTGAAATCAGTGGGTTTTGTTTGGCATACATTTTGAAGTAAAAAAGCTGTGTCAAAGCATAATTCCGTTCCAGTGGAATTGCCCAAGAATGACCTTACATGTGACTGAATAGGATTTTTGAAACGATATATAAACTGATTTACTGTTATATCTTAAAACAAATCTGTCCATTCCAACCCCACGGTTCCATCCATGACCTGTCTGTGGGATGGTGTCTGGCTGGGTCAGTGGAAACTAAGGCCTTGACACTCCTGGTGGACAAAGATAACGCAGTGAAATGACAGTTAAACACTAGACAGCAGAAAACATTAGCTCATAATGGAAACCAATCCTCATAACACCCTCACTGTCTCCAGCATACTAAAATCACAGATGTGAGTGTGGGATGGAGAGAGAGTGAAAAAGGGACAAAAATAGAGAGAGACAAATAGAGATTGAGAGAGAGAGAGAGAGAGAGAGAGAGAGAGAGAGAGAGAGAGAGGAAATAGAAAGAAACATAGAGAGGTGGGTCCAACATGTGAAGTTCAATGGAGCACATTAAATTGGGTGTCAAATGAAAGCTAAGAGCCTATATTTTTGAGTAATTAAGGCATATATACATTTTTCTACAATTTTCCATCCCTTATCCCATAATGTTGAATAAGCAAGGCTTTGATATCTGGTCAAACAGATGGAAAAGAGGTAATCTACAACATCTACCAGAAAAAGTTTAAAAACAAGAATACTTAATAAAACTTGAAATTGAAAAAAAATTGAATTAAATCAAAACACAATAATGTTGAAGGAAAGACCCCTGCCAACTAATGCCAACGCTATTTAGTTTTGCTTTCTGTAAGTTTAAGAAATATTGCCTTGTGCCTGGGGATTCAGCTACCAAAAACCCACATACGGCATCTTGAAGATATTTTCACATAAGTAATAAGTGAAGGTAAACCTATCAATTAGTTGTAGTGTTTTTACTGATATCAAGTTTGTTCATCTCCCGAGTAGTGCAGGGGTTTAAGGGACTACATCGCAGTGCTTGAGGCGTCACAACAGACCTGGGTTCGATTCCAGGCTGTGTCGCAGCAGGCCGTGACTGGGAGACCCATGAGGCGGTGAACAATTTCAGGTTAGAGGAGGGTTTGGCCGGCCGCGATCTTCTTATCCAATTGCGCTCCAGTGACTCCTTGTGGCGGGCCAGGCGCCTGCAAGCTGACTTACGGTTGCCAGCTGGACAGTGTTTCCTCCGACACATTGGTGCGGCTGGCTTCCGGGTTAAGCAATCAGTGTGTCAAGAAGCAGTGCGGCTTGGCAGGGTCGTGTTTCGGAGGATGCACGGCTGTTGACATTCGCCTCTCCCGAGTCCGTAGGTGAGTTGCAGCGATGGGACAAGACTGTAACTACCAATTGGATATCACGAAATTGGGGAGAAAATTTGATAAAATGTTTGTTTTTTAAAGTTAGTTTATGAATTATTAAGTGATTAAAACTTGTAATTCTGTTAGCAAATCAGTAACGGAATTACTGCAATTGAATTGGCTACAATGGGAAAATCATAATAGTCAAACTGCCATTGGGTCATCTGCTACTGTCCCCCCTTCTACTGGCATACTGTTATGTTCAGCGCATAGGATCACTTGCTACTGTCCTCCCTTCTACTGGCATACTGTTATGTTCAGCGCATAGGATCACTTGCTACTGTCCTCCCTTCTACTGGCATACTGTTATGTTCAGCTCATAAGAGTTTTTTATGGCTATGTTTGGACAGTACAGCACACTAGAGTAAAGTACAGTATAATGTACTGTTTTATACAATGGGTGGGTCTAATCCTGAATGCTAATTAGTTAAAACCGCATTCAGCTGGTGTCTAATCCACAAGTTACCACCAGCTAAATCTATGACGTTAAAATGCCTAATTTACTCAGTTCCATCTGATTGTGCAATACACTGTCTCACCAGCCCAGCCAGGCTATTTATAAACTTGATCTCTACTATAAAAATAATCTAGATATTATCTCACAGTTATTTTCGAATTTGCAACATTGTTTCAATATTCAAATTCGATTTCCAGCTGTCCCATAGTAATGAACATGTCGGGAGTTGTCACACCCTGGCCTTAGTATTCTGTGTTTTCTTTATTATGTTGGTTAGGCCAGGGTGTGACATGGGTGATTTATGTGTCTTGTTTTGTCTAGGGGTTTTTGTAGTCTATGGGGTTGTGTTCAGTTGAGTGTTCTAGGTAAGTCTATGGTTGCCTGGAGTGGTTCTCAATCAGAGGCAGGTGTTTATCGTTGTCTCTGATTGGGAACCATATTTAGGCAGCCATATTCTTTAGGTATCTTGTGGGTGATTGTTCCTGACTCTGTGTTTTGCACCAGTTGGGACGGTTTCGGTTTTTCCACATTTTCTTATTTTGTATAGTGTTCATGTTTTCATCTTTCATTAAAGATGTTTATAAATAACCACACTGCATTTTGGTTCTCCTCTCCTTCCCAGGAAGAAAACCGTTACAGGAGTCGGGACGAGACAGACAGGCAGGCAGCGTATCTCAGCCAGTCGAAATCATGAATCAGCTGGCATCATTTTTATGGATAAATACAAATATATGTCATTTGAAAAAAGCTAGTAAGCAAGGGATAAGAACGTTGCCAGCCAGTATTTGCTTGGAACATTTAGAACGAATGGCTGGGTCACGTCCATAGATACAGAACAAAAAGTCTAAACGACTGGGTCACGTCTCTGGCAACCGAACCGTTAGAACAAACAACCAGCCGGCTTGGGTAGCAACCCTAGATTTGTGTTGGGACTATATCTTGTGGAAAGATTAAATACTATGAATTAATTCATCAAAATAATGTTTGTAATTAAAATATGTAAATCATTATTTGAATATGTTGGTAACCCGTTTTTTTTTTTATAATGCCCTTGAAGCCAACAATATTGGCACACTTCATCTCGGACCACACAACACCCGTGCCAATATATTCCCCAAACACCGGCTTCTCAGGCATTATCACTTAATTGTACTGTACTGAACATATCTACTGTACTCTACTCAACATATCTACTGAACTAAAAATATGTACTGTACTCTACTGAACATATCTGAAGGTACAATATCTGCCTTCCCGGCAGGCCAGGAGAGCAAATCAAGTGCACTATGGGCCTACCACTGGCCAAATGGATGGCTCAGCATACTGTCTGCAGTAATGTAGCAGGCATAAAAGAAAGCTTAAGCAAAGTTGATACTGTGAGAATACAAAACATTTAAAATATTGACTAGCAAGAGACTGTCAACGAATACAGCATAGAGATACTGTTTTTATGAATGAGTTAATGTTTAAGTTCTTTCTCAGCAATGTCAACACTTCGTGTTCAACACTACTGTAGCCTCGTTTTGTATCACATTTCAATGATAAAATTGGGGGAGGGGCAAAAATGCAATTTCAGAATGTGGGGGGACAAGTCCCCAGTGAAAGTTGCGCCCCTGATTATAAGCCATAAAATGCACATTCTTCCCATTTCCACTCAGAGCTACAACAAGCAGTGCAGCAGTAATGAATGAGTAGGAAAGTGTATCTATAGGCTTGTGTTGTTATTATTAGCGGCTCAGGTCTTTTTAATATCGAGGAATATTTAACTTTCTCTGTTCATAGAGTCAAAACATGAACTTGTGCATGAGGCAGAAATGATGAGGTGCCAGACTCAAGTTTCCCCCATCAGCTTTTTGGTCAGTGTCACAAAGGGAAAGCAGAGGGATGTTGAGAGGCGGACCCTCAGTCTGCTGCTCTCTCCCTCTGCTGAGACTGACCATCAGTCTGCTGCTCTCTCCCTCCGCTAAGACTGACCCTCGGTCTGCTGCTCTCTCCCTCCGCTGAGACTGACCCTCGGTCTGCTGCTCTCTCCCTCCGCTGAGACTGACCCTCGGTCTGCTGCTCTCTCCCTCTGCTGAGACTGACCCTCAGTCTGCTGCTCTCTCCCTCCGCTGAGACTGACCCTCAGTCTGCTGCTCTCTCCCTCCGCTGAGACTGACCCTCAGTCTGCTGCTCTCTCCCTCCGCTGAGACTGACCATCAGTCTGCTGCTCTCTCCCTCCGCTGAGACTGACCATCAGTCTGCTGCTCTCTCCCTCCGCTGAGACTGACCATCAGTCTGCTGCTCTCTCCCTCCGCTGAGACTGACCCTCAGTCTGCTGCTCTCTCCCTCCGCTGAGACTGACCCTCAGTCTGCTGCTCTCTCCCTCCGCTGAGACTGACCCTCAGTCTGCTGCTCTCTCCCTCCGCTGAGACTGACCCTCAGTCTGCTGCTCTCTCCCTCCGCTGAGACTGACCCTCAGTCTGCTGCTCTCTCCCTCCGCTGAGAATGACCACCAGATGCACGCACCATCAGCCCAGTAAAATAAACAGCAGATATTTTAAATGTATGCTCACTTCAGTAAACATGCTACTGTAGATAGCTAATTAACACAGGTCGTCCCTTTGTCTTCCATCTGTCTTCAGTAAACATGCTACTGTAGATAGCTCATTAACACAGGTCGTCCCTTTGTCTTCCATCTGTCTTCAGTAAACATGCTACTGTAGATAGTTAATTAACACAGGTCGTCCCTTTGTCTTCCATCTGTCTTCAGTAAACATGCTACTGTAGATAGTTAATTAACACAGGTCGTCCCTTTGTCTTCAGTAAACATGCTACTGTAGATAGCTAATTAACACAGGTTGTCCCTTTGTCTTCCATCTGTCTTCAGTAAACATGCTACTGTAGATAGTTAATTAACACAGGTCGTCCCTTTGTCTTCCATCTGTCTTCAGTAAACATGCTACTGTAGATAGTTAATTAACACAGGTCGTCCCTTTGTCTTCCATCTGTCTTCAGTAAACATGCTACTGTAGATAGCTAATTAACACAGGTTGTCCCTGTCTTCCATCTGTCTTCAGTAAACATGCTACTGTAGATCATTAACACAGGTCGTCCCTTTGTCTTCCATCTGTCTTCAGTAAACATGCTACTGTAGATAGCTCATTAACACAGGTCGTCCCTTTGTCTTCCATCTGTCTTCAGTAAACATGCTACTGTAGATAGCTAATTAACACAGCTCCAATTAGCTAATTAACACAGGTCGTCCCTTTGTCTTCCATCTGTCTTCAGTAAACATGCTACTGTAGATAGTTAATTAACACAGGTCGTCCCTTTGTCTTCCATCTGTCTTCAGTAAACATGCTACTGTAGATAGCTAATTAAACATGCTACAGGTTGTCCCTTTGTCTTCCATCTGTCTTCAGTAAACATGCTACTGTAGATAGCTCATTAACACAGGTCGTCCCTTTGTCTTCCATCTGTCTTCAGTAAACATGCTACTGTAGATAGCTAATTAACACAGGTTGTCCCTGTCTTCCATCTGTCTTCAGTAAACATGCTACTGTAGATAGTTAATTAACACAGGTCGTCCCTTTATCTTCCATCTGTCTTCAGTAAACATGCTACTGTAGATAGCTAATTAACACAGGTCGTCCCTTTGTCTTCCATCTGTCTTCAGTAAACATGCTACTGTAGATAGCTCATTAACACAGGTCGTCCCTTTGTCTTCCATCTGTCTTCAGTAAACATGCTACTGTAGATAGCTAATTAACACAGGTCGTCCCTTTGTCTTCCATCTGTCTTCAGTAAACATGCTACTGTAGATAGCTAATTAACACAGGTCGTCCCTTTGTCTTCCATCTGTCTTCAGTAAACATGCTACTGTAGATAGCTAATTAACACAGGTCGTCCCTTTGTCTTCCATCTGTCTTCAGTAAACATGCTACTGTAGATAGCTCATTAACACAGGTCGTCCCTTTGTCTTCCATCTGTCTTCAGTAAACATGCTACTGTAGATAGTTAATTAACACAGGTCGTCCCTTTGTCTTCCATCTGTCTTCAGTAAACATGCTACTGTAGATAGTTAATTAACACAGGTCGTCCCTTTGTCTTCAGTAAACATGCTACTGTAGATAGCTAATTAACACAGGTCGTCCCTTTGTCTTCCATCTGTCTTCAGTAAACATGCTACTGTAGATAGTTAATTAACACAGGTCGTCCCTTTGTCTTCAGTAAACATGCTACTGTAGATAGCTAATTAACACAGGTCGTCCCTTTGTTTTCCATCTGTCTTCAGTAAACATGCTACTGTAGATAGTTAATTAACACAGGTCGTCCCTTTGTCTTCCATCTGTCTTCAGTAAACATGCTACTGTAGATAGCTAATTAACACAGGTCATCCCTTTGTCTTCCATCTGTCTTCAGTAAACATGCACTGTAACATGGAGATATGGCCGTGTGGAAACACTAACCCTATAAAGGTGTGTTTTAACATTTTGTTTTCTAGAAAATTAATACCCGCTAACATGAAAGATAAGGTCCTTATGCTTCCAAAACCGTAAAGCAAGTGTTGCAAGTTAATGTTCAGACCAAGAGTCAGGGCTCTTAACAAAACAAAACATACAGAAGACTCCTTTGTCCAATGACTCTTATGTATAATGTAATGGAACTGAGAGTCATGATCAAGGGCTAGGGTTGAACCATCATTAGCACATAAGACCCTGTCAGGAGGAACCAAGTCAGATAAGAGGCAGAATGAGGTAGGTACTGGTCTGAAGCCACACAGCAAGAAAGAACAGCTCTTTACAATGAAATAGAAACATTATCATTGACAGCTGTTTACCATGAACTAGTGACATTATCATGGACAGCTCTTTACCATGAACTAGTGACATTATCCTGGTCAGTTCTTTACCATGAACTAGTGACATTATCCTGGATAGCTCTTTACCATGGATTAGTGACATTATCATGGACAGCTCTTTACCATGAACGAGTGAAATTATCCTGGACAGCTCTTTACCATGAACGAGTGACATTATCCTGGACAGCTCTTTACCATGAACTAGTGACATTATCGTGGACAGCTCTTTACCATGAACGAGTGAAATTATCCTGGACAGCTCTTTACCATGAACGAGTGACATTATCCTGGACAGCTCCTTACCATGAACTAGTGACATTATCATGGACAGCTCTTTACCATGAACGAGTGAAATTATCCTGGACAGCTCTTTACCATGAACGAGTGACATTATCCTGGACAGCTCTTTACCATGAACTAGTGACATTATCATGGACAGCTCTTTACCATGAACTAGTGACATTATCATGGACAGCTCTTTAACATGAACTAGTGACATTATCATGGACAGCTCTTTACCATGAACTAGTGACATTATCATGGACAGCTCTTTACCATGAACTAGTGACATTGTCATGGACAGCTCTTTACCATGAACTAGTGACATTATCCTGGACAGCTCTTTACCATGAACTAGTGACATTATCGTGGACAGCTCTTTACCATGAACTAGTGACATTATCCTGGACAGCTCTTTACCATGAACTAGTGACATTATCATGGACAGCTCTTTACCGTGAACTAGTGACATTATCATGGACAGCTCTTTACCATGAACTAGTGACATTGTCATGGACAGCTCTTTACCATGAACTAGTGACATTATCCTGGACAGCTCTTTACCATGAACTAGTGACATGATCCTGGACAAATCTTTACCATGAACTAGTGACATTATCCTGGACAGCTCTTTACCATGAACTAGTGACATTATCATGGACAGCTCTTTACCATGAACTAGTGACATTATCATGGACAGCTCTTTACCATGAACTAGTGACATTATCCTGGACAGCTCTTTGCCATGAACTAGTGACATTATCCTGGACAACTCTTTACCATGAACTAGTGACATTATCCTGGACAGCTCTTTACCATGAACTAGTGACATGATCCTGGACAGCTCTTTACCATGAACTAGTGACATTATCCTGGACAGCTCTTTACCATGAACTAGTGACATTATCCTGGACAGCTCTTTACCATGAACTAGTGACATTATCCTGGACAGCTCTTTACCATGAACTAGTGACATTATCCTGGACAGCTCTTTACCATGAACTAGTGACATTATCCTGGACAGCTCTTTACCATGAACTAGTGACATTATCCTGGACAGCTCTTTACCATGAACTAGTGACATTATCCTGGACAGCTCTTTACCATGAACTAGTGACATTATCCTGGACAGCTCTTTACCATGAACTAGTGACATTATCCTGGACAGCTCTTTACCATGAACTAGTGACATTATCCTGGACAGCTCTTTACCATGAACTAGTGACATGATCCTGGACAGCTCTTTACCATGGTGGGTGTGTCTCGTATATACATGCACACTAAAGTGTTTTATGGCTTATAGTCAAGTACAGAGACAAACAGTTGGCTTGCTACTTAATATATATATATATATTTAGTATATAGAACAATTGCTTTTTGGAGGAGGTGGGGACTTGGGAGGGTGGCTACAGCGTTGACAGTTTGCTATTTTGATCAGGGGGAGATATCGATCATGCATGTGTCTGTTTTTAAATGGGATTTCTCACACATGGCATGCAGCTTAATTAATGTCAAGCCTACTGCCTAAGTTGAGAAATAACCTACAGTAGCCTTACCTTGCTTAACTTTGTCTCTCCAGCCTGACACTAGCCAGTTCGCATCAGTTGCAGCAAATACTCGTAGCCGGTTTCTTTGAGATCCTCAAGCGAAATTGCTCGCTACAGCTGACGTTATCAATAGTCTACTACCGTCACAGAGCGAATAAATAGTCTACACTGTCTAGCCAAATATATTAAACTGATGTGTCTATCGACTTTATATTTCCAAAAAAAATGCACTCATAATTTAAGAAAGGATAAATACAGGTAAACAAAAACCAAAAAGAACGACGTGTTCATGCAGCGCGCGACACTCCGTAGTTACCTATTTCATCGCCGCGGATAACCTAACCCCAGGAAATATGCCAAGTGTAGGACCGGACCGATTCATAAGAAAAAGTCATATGTTCCACAGCCGCAGTACGTATGGAGCGCTAGCACGCCTACCGGTCCAACCTCTGACTGGCAGCGGGCAGGACACAGCGCGGTAGAAGACGATGCATAAATCATGCAAATGGGAGGCACTAATGTCTAAAACGATCATAACAATTATTCAAGAGGAGACAAGGTCGATGTCAATCAAATCTTTAGTCCATTCCCCCACGGCCAAACATTTGACATTTGATGTTAGGCAATTATGCTATAAAAATGTGAGGTCTGCAGGCGACTCATTCAGAAGACTGCAGATTTTTTAGGTCTATTCTCTTGGGGGGAAGAAAGGTCAACAGATTGATAATGTCTGGTTTAGAGGATCAATACAACATTACTTAATGAATACTCTTGTCTTCAGTAAACGTGCATACTGCTATGCGAAATATACATTTTATTCAAATTATTATTTTATTGTACTTTAAAATGTGATCTGTATCCTTGGTGTAAACTGGTGCATGTATCGTCAAACAATGTCTCTGTGCTGCAGCCTACTATATTACAGTAGGAAGGCTGAGGCTAAAGGACCGCAGTGAGAAATTCCCCCGCCAGGTGTGTGCCATGCCCAGGGCTGCTGGTTTCAGTGTGTGGGGTTTTTATAGAATCTTTGTCACAAATGGCACCCTATTCTCGACATAGTGCACTTATTTTGACCAGAGCTCTATGTAGTGCACCGTAAAGGGTATAGGGAGAATGGCATTTGGGAAGCATCCAGAGAGGGGCAGGAGGAGAGATTAATGAGGGTTAAGTTTGATGTGAAGCGATCAGCAGAGTCATGTAGAGCTGAAGCAGTGTTATGCCAGAGAGAGAGTTCTGGCCCTTGGATCCACTGTTAATCCACTGATACAACATCACCTCTCTTTGACAGCATCCCAAATGCCCCCCTCTTCCCTATTTAGTGCACTGCTTTTGACCAGAGCTTAATGAGCCCTGGTCAAAAGTAGTGCACTAAATAGGTAAGAGGGTGCTATTGGGAATTAACATTCATTCTCTCTCTCTCTGCCAAAGCAAAGCCTCCCTCACACACATCGCCTCCCCTGCACACATCACACTCACACACAGGCCGAATACCGCACACACCTTCCTTCCCTCAGGTGCTTCAGGCAGCTGCAATCCGTCACACCACTCTGCTCTGCACTCAGACGTTGTGCAGACTCCTGGAGGATCATGGGGTGGAGATTATTTTTTCTCTATTCCCATGAGCTCTCCATAGCAGATATACCATCTGCTACTGGAGTTGGGGTAGGCAGGCATATTCTCAGGCTGTAAGGTAAGCACAACAACAATTTGTCATGCAGTTCATTTTCTATTAAAGGGGCGATCAGCAGTAGCTACATGATATGTACCCATTGATTCCTGAAGAATATAATTTAGAAATGCTTCATGAGATTAGTTGAAACATTTATTGTTCTTACTGCTGATTGCAACTTTAAAGAATTTCCAGTACTTTAGTTTTAGGCCTAATTGTGTTTGTATCGTGCAAGGGAAGGCCAACTAAGCCTTGAACAAACTGATATTAATGAAGTAAGTAGAGCTACCAGTAAATATTATTTTCACACATTCAAAGTGGGAACAATTATTTTATTTCCATGTCATAAGAAAACAGCAAGCAGGAAAACCAGTGCATTACTGTGAACTAGACTGTGAACTAGAGTTGTAGCCTATAGGTGTGAGCATATGATAAAGGGCAAGCATGTTTGACATGTCAATGTACAGCAGGGGGAGGTTGATTAGGCCTAGTTATGAATCTCATACACTGCATCAACAACATCATGGGGGAAAAAATTGCAGCATAGCAGCCAGTTGCTAGGGAGAAGCAAAGGGCAGGGCCCTAAAGAGCCAACTTGCTTATTTGGCAAGTGAGCCAAAAAAATACATTCCCCAATGACTTTCTTACCACTGCAGTTTCCATGGTGACCATATGGGGAGTAATGGAGCTGTAGTTTGGATGGGTTAGGGGTATCCTATACCATCAGGAATGCACTCAGGTCTGACCTGTTGTATCATTTTCGGAAACATTTCCATGCACAGGGTGTAACTGACAGTTAGACTTACAGGTTATGTCGTTGTCTTTTGTTTGAATTGTTTATGTGTCCGCTGTGCGGGGGAAATGATAATACAAGCGGAACTACGTAGCTAATACTGTTGTAACGGGGATCCTTATTGTAGCAACACACTTTTGGAGGGAAGGCAATCCTGCGCTGCGTTAGCTAAGTTTTCATGTCATCGGTGTAGTTCATAAAGGTTGAAGAGTGTATGTTAGGATGAAGTGTGAATTTATGCCAGGAATAATAAGTGTGAAGTTTGATTTCCTCCCTTCTGTAATAAGCAGCCAATGAGGTATTTTTTCCTTTATTCATGTGTTTAATCTGAACCCGTTGTTATAACGCCGGTTAAACTGTTATGTATGTAAGCACTTCACAGTTTTACCAAGCTAATAAGTCACTCGTAAGATAAGGTTGTAAGAGTGTGCTTAACTGTATTTTTCATTGACTTTATAGTTCTCATGGAAGGTGATAATTCTGACTAAAACTACAGAATAAAGCCGCCAGTTAAAATCAAGGAACGGTTGTGCTCGTGGTTACTGAAGGGAGCTACAGTGAGAACTCAATGCTCTTCACGAGCAAGCGAGAAAGAAGAATCTCGTCCAGCTGTAAAACGTCTACAAGATTCCCAAATCCTGGTAAACCCTGTCATCTGCCAGATAAGAGTTTTGCACCTACCTGCAAACTAAGAAGAACATCTCCACATAAGGAAGCATCGTGAGGCAACATAAGGTCAAGACTAACAGGAAAGTCAGACACGCAAGTACAAGTCAAGGTGTTTGAAGGTGGTCCTAGCCTTGTGAACAGCTGATAAGAGACTTTAAGATTACAATTCGTAAGGACTGGAGATAGTTGTCTATTTCATAAAGACTCTGGTATTATGCATTTGCTCTTTCTATCTTAATGTATCGCTGGTATGTGTATTACTGAAAAATATTATTTGATACTTACTAAAAATATATATATAGTCACAAACATTAAGGGTCAGCGTACACCTATTAATTCTATTTTCACCTGTAAGTTAATATTGTAATTGTTTGGTAAGGTGTTTGTTCAATCCTTTGTTACAAGCATTATACATGTTTATACCACGTACTGAGGTTTAAATTACAGTGAATTAGAGTATAAATTACCTACTCACTTATCCAAACCTTAGCTAGAATTGATTTGACTTGATTTAGAATGTCAGAAATAGGTAGTTTCACTAAAGGTGATAGAGATGGGGTGGGTCAAGTTGAGCAGCGGCAGCAACACCTCGCAAACTTTGAGCCTTCATCAGAACAAACAGAACAGCAGGAAGAGGCCCAGACTGGTGTGGAGTCACTTTGGCCAGTGAATGATGATACAGAGGCTGCTAATGAGATAGCACAACAAGAGCCACGAAAAGGTGAGAGGGTCCGCAGGTTAACTGAAAAGGGCAGAGAACTGCGCGATGAAAGGTGGAGACAGCTCGAACATCGTTTCAGGGTCAGCTATGAGAAGTGGAAGGCTCTGGTAAAGGAAGCAAAACTGTCACTGACAGGCTGTTGCTCTGAAGACCTACTAGAAGACCTCTTAAACAAGATTAGCCATACCTCTACAGAGCTAAACCTTGTCTATGTAAATTTGCGTCAAATCGACATTCCCGACAACGATATACGACGCAGAGTTGATACTTGTGAAGCAGTTACAATGTCTATTATCAAGAATGTAAGGTGTCATTTAAAAGGCAGGGAAGAAGGTCAAAGTAACCAGATAGAGTTGCACTGGAAGGACAGCAATTCCTTGTGCATGTCCAGACTCTCACATAAGTCAAGTCTCAACTATCAGCCCTCAAGTGCTTCCTCCCAGTCTCAAAGCAACTCAAACATCAACTCCAGACGCTCAAGCGTGTCATCTGTCAAGAGACAAGAGGCTGCGGCGGAAGTTGCTGCTAACCAAGCAGCTTTAGAAGTAATGGTTAAGAAAAACGCCAACTAGAAGAGCTTCAGAGACTCGAAGATGAAGATAAGAAGAGGACAGCGGAGTAAGAAGCTGAGGCTGTGAAACGCAGCTTAGAAGAAGCTAGGCTGCGAGTCAAGTTAGAGGTAGAAAATGCTGCCAGACAAAGGACGCTAGAAGACAAGCGTAGAGAGTTAGGGCGCCTAGAAGTGCTCAAGAAACTAAATGCTGCCAAGGCGCGAATGCAAGTGTATGAGCAAGATGAAAACTCAGAGGACGAGAAGAGAGAACTACTCTCTAACTGCAAATCTGTGAAAGAAGTCATGCACAGAAGTGGCTCATTTCACAGTCTCTCACCACAACATGTTGTGACAAGCACACAGCAAGAAGATGGCACCAAGACCATGTTCAGGTTACTAGCGGAAGCAATCAGTGAAAGCCGCCTCTCCATACCAGAACCAGTAACATTCAATGGAGAGCCTCTCTCGTACACTGACTGGAAGGTCTCTTTTCAGACTCTGATAGACAGGAAGAACATACCAACAACTGAGAAGATATATTACTTAAGAAAATATGTCGGTGGGCCTGCCAAGAAAGCCATCGAAAGTTACTTTATGTTAGGAACAGAATCAGCCTACCATGCTGCTTGGACCATTATTGAAGAAAGGTACGGAAACAAATTCTTCATCGCCAAGTCTTTCAGAGATAAGCTCAATGCATGGCCTACGATAGGATCCTAGGACAGTCTTGAACTTAGAGACCTTGTAGACTTTCTTCGCAGCTGTGAAGCTGCTATGTCTCAGAATAAGGGCCTGGAGGTGCTTAATTACTGTAATGAAAACTAAAAGATCCTCGCTAAACTTCCAGATTGGCTAACTTCAAGATGGAATAGAAAGGTCACAGACATCTTAGAAGAAACTGAGATCTTTCCTAGCTTCAGTCAGTTTGTGAAGTTTCTCACGAGAGAAGCCAAGATTGCTTGCAATCCTGTAACATCCCTTCATGCTTTGAAACCAAGTGAAGATGGGAAACTTAAGATGCCAAGGATTCAAAACCCCGGAGCAAGGGTATTAGCAACTAACTCTGATGAGAAAGATACTGTTACTAGTTGTGTCTTCTGTGAGAAGTCAGGTCACAGTCTCCACAAATGCTGGAAGTTCATGGATAAGCCCACCGCAGAGCGACAGAAGTTTGTTCAAGATAATAAATTGTGCTTTGGCTGTTTAAGGCCTGGGCATCGATCGAAAGATTGTGATAACAGGAACACCTGCGACACGTGTCAGAGGAGGCTTCCATCCTGCCTGCACGAAGATCGTACTAAAGAAAGGTTAAGGGATAGGAAGACAGAGCCCCCACCAGATAAGAGGACAAGAGCGTCAAGTGAGGCCATATCTAACAGAGTCGTAAAGGACATTAACAACACTCACACCTCCACAATCATTCCAGTATGGGTGTCAACAACAAGTGTGCCAGATTGTGAAGTTCTTGTGTATGCACTTCTTGACACCCAGAGCGACACCACTTTTATCCTTGAAGAGACAACAAAGGCTCTCAATACAAGGAAGGAGCCAGTCCAACTGAAACTCTCTACAATGGCTTCAAGGAATACCATTATGCCCTGCCAGAAGCTGTCTGGTTTGCAGGTTAGAGGGTTTTACTTGGAGAAGAAAATCCCTCTGCCAACAACCTACTCGAGAGAGTTTATTCCTGCAAACAGAGATCATATTCCTACTCCAGAGACTGCAAGAGCATGGTCTCATCTTGAACACATTGCAGAGGAGATTGCTCCTCAACAGAGCTGTGATGTCGGTCTCTTAATTGGCTACAACTTCTCCCAGGCTCTCCTTCCAAGAGAAATTGTGTCTGGTAAGGGAAATCAGCCTTTTGCTCAGAGAACAGATCTTGGCTGGGGCATAGTCGGCTATGGAAATCCATGTATCGACTATGGCACCCTATTGGAGTGAGTCATCGGGTTATCGTTAAACAGGTGATGCCAAGCCTTCAATCTTCTTCCAACCTCACAAATCAAGTACACTATGTTTGTAGAACACATGTAAGAGAGGTAATCACAACACTGGACATTATCAAGACGCTTGAATCTGACTTCAACAAGAGAGCTGCAGAAGAGGACCTCATATCTCAAGAGGATATCCGGTTCCTGAAGAAAATGAAAGAGGGCATCAGACGTAAGGACAATGGACATTATGAGATGCCGCTGCCGTTTAAGGAAGAAAGACCCAATCTGCCGAACAATAAAACATGTGCAGTTCACCGACTCAAGATGCTGAGAAGGTCTCTAAAGAGGAAATTAACAAGCATCCAGCATGGTACATTCCGCACCATGGGGTTTATCATCCACAAAAGCCTGGTAAGATACGAGTCGTCTTTGACTGCTCAGCTAAGTTTCGAGAGACGTCCTTGAATGATCATCTCCTTACCGGTCCAGAGTTGACAAACACATTGCTGGGTGTCCTTTGTCGTTTTCGTAAGGGTCCAGTTGCAATCATGTGTGATGTAGAGCGCATGTTCCACCAGTTTCATGTGAAAGCAGAAGACCAAGATTATCTACGGTTCCTTTGGTGGGAGAACTGAGATCTAGAGTCTCAACCCTCAGTATATCGTATGAAGGTCCACTTATTCGGCGCAGCTTCATCTCCTGGTTGCGCCAACTATGGTCTCAAACATCTTGCTGCCGAAGGACGAGGAAACTTCAGCGAGAAGTCTATCCAGTTCATAGAAAGGAACTTTTATGTTGATGATGGGTTGACGAGCGTATCGTCTGAAGCTGAAGCGGCCCAGCTGGTGAAAGAAGCAAGAGAGCTTTGCAGCATCGGCAAACTTCGGTTGCACAAGTTTATCTCTAACAGCAAGGAAGTTATAGCCACAATTCCCAAGGAAGAACGTGCCAAGGGTGCCAAAGACCTGGATATGGCTCTGGGTGAACCACACATGGAGAGAGCGCTTGGTGTACTGTGGTGTGTCGCATCAGACAAGTTCCAGTTTAGAGTAGTTCTTCAAGGAACGCCCACTCACAAGAAGAGGAGTGTTGTCTACAGTAGCCTCTGTATATGATCCGCTTGGGTTTGTGGCACCCTTTGTCCTGGTGGGGAAGCAGATCTTGCAGCGGATGTGTCGTGACAGAATCGACTGGGATGACCCCCTTCCAGATGACCTACGTTCCCAGTGGGAATTCTGGCTCCAAGGTCTACAAAACTTGTCTGAAGTAAGGATCCAACGAAGCTACTTGCCATCAAGTTTCAAGGAGGTGCAGAGTTATGAGCTCCATCACATCTCCGACGCTAGTACCTCAGGTTATGGAGAGTGCTCATACCTCAGAACAATCAGCACCGCAGGAGAAGTTCATTGCTCCCTAGTTATGGGGAAGTCGAGAGTCGCCCCCTCCAAGGTTACAACCATACCACGACTGGAACTTTCAGCAGCGTTGGTAGCTGTTCGAACAAGTGACATGCTCAAAAAGGAGCTAGAGATACAAGGTCTACAGGAATACTTCTGGACAGACTCAAAGGTAGTTCTTGGCTACAATAACAAGATTCCACGTCTTTGGGAGCTACACAGGGTAAAAAAAAATGCATGCACACGTCTGAATCCACCACACACAACTCTACCTGAAGTTTTGAGAGCGCGCTACATCTACATGGAGACGAAGAGACGTGGGAAAAACGTAGAAGTTGGGGAAGTAGCTAGCAGCTCACTGACTGACTGGAAATTTATTGGAGATTTTAATAATTTAGCTATAAAGTAACTTTTTAAAATATTAACAGAATTGTAGGGCATTTGCTTAAGCATCTGCCATCACGACTGGACCGTTCCACCTGTCCTGTTTACCTACTGACAAGCATTTTGGTGATGAACAAGCCAACAAGCAACATTTATCATACCCGCTGTATTTCTGTATTTTGAAAGTGTTATCGTGAAAACCTGATTGATGACATGCAAAACATTTTGGGAGTAGGCAGGGTGGTTGGTCCACATTTAAGGAGAACTTCTAGCAACCCAAATGCTGCGTGTTTAAATCTCATCACAGACAACTTTCGCTAATTTGCAACAATACTGAACAATATAAACGCGACATGTAAAGTGTTGGTCCCATGTTTCATGGGCTGAAATAAAAGATCCCAGAAATTGTTTATAAGCACAAAAAGCGTATTTCTCACAAATGTTGTGCACAAATTTGTTTACATCCCTGTTAGTGAGCATTTCTCATTTGCCAAAATAATCCATCCACTTGACTGGAATATCAAGAAGCTGATTGAACAGCATGATCAATACACAGGTGCACCTTGTGCTGGGGACAATAAAAGGTCACTCTAAAATGTGCAGTTTTGTCACACAACACAATGCCACAGATGTCGCAAGTTTACAGGAGGCATGCAATTGGCATGCGGACTGCTGGAATGTCCACCAAAGCTGTTGCCAGATAATTTAATGGTAATTTCTGTACCATAAGCTGACTCCAACATCGTTTTAGAGAATTTGTCAGTACGTCCAACTGGCCTCACAACCGCAGACTATGTGTAACCACGCAGCCCAGGAATTCCACATCTGGCTTCTTTACCTGCAGGATGGTCTGATGAAACTGTGGGTCTGCACAACCAAATCATTTCTACACAACCAAATAATTTCTACACAAACTGTCAGAAACCGTCTCTGAGAAGCTCACCTGCGTGCCCGTCATCCTCACCAGGGTTTTGACCTGCCTGCAGTTTGGCGTCATAACTGACTTCAGTGGGAAAATGCTCACCTTCGATGGCCACTGGCACACTGGAGATGTGTGCTCTTCACGGATGAATCCCAGTTTCAACTGTACTAGGATGGCAGACACGGTGTATGGCGTCATGTGGGTAAGTGATTTGCTGATGTCAACATTGTGAACAGAGTGCCCCACGGTGGCGGTGGGGTTATGGTATGGGCAATGAACACAATTGCATTTAATCAATGGCAATTTGAATGCACAGAGATACCATGAGATCGGAGGCCCATTGTCAACATTAGCCACCTAGCTAACGTTAGCCACAAAATTCAGAAACATATACGTTTTGCAAATTCGTAACATATTGAATGAATTGCAATTCGTAACATCTTGCAAATTGTAATTCGTAACATATCATACGAAATGTATGATGGACATCCATAAATTAATACATACCAACAAAACGTAACATATCATCTATTGAAGTGTCCCGGATTTAAGTTTACCCTCTTATGTCTGAGTCCAGGTTGGTAACATTTTATGTCAGGAGTCTTTGTCCACATAATGTGCAGCAGGGAAAGACATGCAACTGAGAACCTCACCAAGGCTGAACACATGTGTGAGGTGAGGAAGAGGATTGACCTTAAATATCAGTGTTACTGTAATTTAATTATTCCAATATGTTTTCATTAATTGAATTCCCTTTATCTATTTTATGAGAATTTGTAAGATTCTTGTTTGCATAAAATAGACGAAGACCAGTCTTATCAATAATAGGTAACATATTTTATTCTCGGAGCGCGCTGCCACGTTACCACGAGCAACAGTTTTTATATACAATAACATGACGTCATTTCATTGCTTCTTGAATGAATCCCCTCCTCCCGACCTAGAATTAAGTGAGTTTAAGAGTTCATTCCAACTCACTAACACACTCACAGGTCACACAACATAACTGAATTAACTCTTGACCCCTCACCATTATCGATCACCACTTAGCTGACAGCTCTAATTAACAGAAAAGGAACAAAGGAACTAAGGTCAGAACGTGACAGTACCACCCCCCCCCCTCCAAAGGAGCGGACTCCGGCCACAAAACCTGAACCTATAGGGGACGGTCTGGGTGGGCGTCTGTCCGCGGTGGCGGTTCTGGCGTGGCGGTTCTGGCGGCTCCTGACTGACTAGCGACTCTGACAGCTCAGTACAGACGGGCGACTCTGGCAGCTCAGGACAGACGGGCGACTCTGGCAGCTCAGGACAGACGGGCGACTCTGGCAGCTCAGGACAGACTGGAGCACCTGTAGGGAGGAGACGGCGAGAGAGCCTGGTGCAGGGGGCTGCCACCGGAGGCCTGGTGTGTGGAGGAGGCACCGGATAGACCGGACCGTGGAGGCGCACTGGAAGTCTCGAGCACCGACCCTGTACAACCTGTCCTGGCTGGATACTCCCCGTAGCCAGGCCAGTGCGGCGAGGTGGAATAGACCGCACTGGGCTGTGCTGGCGAACCGGGGACACCATGCGCAGGGCTGGTGCCATGTAGCCATGTAGCCCAGCCTGAGGAGACACACTGGAGACCAGATGTGCTGAGCCGGCTTCATGTCAGAGCGTACAGGTCGCAGTGGTGGGTAGTATATGGGGCTTTGGTGACAAAACAAATGGCACTGTAATAGAGTGTTGGAGGCTATTTTGTAAATGACATCGCCGAAGTCGAGGATCGGTAGGTTGGTCTGTTTTACGAGGGTATGTTTGGCGGCATGAGTGAAGGATGCTTTGTTGCGAAATAGGAAACCGATTCTAGATTTAATTTTGGATTGGAGATTTTTCATGTGAGTCTGACTTGGGGGTAGTAGCTGTTAAGAAATCTTTTGGACCTAGACTTGACGCTCCGGTACCACTTGCTGTGCGGTAGCAGAGATAACAGTCTATGATTAGGATTGGAGTCTTTGGCAATTTTTTGGATCTTTCTCTAACACTGCCTGGTAAAGAGGTCCTGGATTGCAGGAAGCTTGGCCCCAGTGATGTACTGGATCCTGTGGTCGGAGGCCGAGCAGTTGCCATACCACGCTGTGATGCAACCAGTCAGGATACTCTCGATGGTGATGCTGTAGAACTTTTTGAGGATCTGAGGACCCATGACACATTTTTTCAGTCTCCTGAGGGGGAATAGGTTTTGTCATGGACTCTTTATGACTGTCCTGGTGTGCTTGGACTATGATGTTGCCTGTAATCCATGGCTTCTGGTTGGGGTATGTACGTACAGTCATTTTTGGTACGACATCATCGATGCACTTATTGATGAAACCAGTGCCCGATGTGGTGTACTGGAAACCTGGAACATATTCCAGTCTGTGCTAGCAAAACAGTCCTGTAGCTTGGCATCTGCTTCATCTGGCCACTTTTTTATTGACAGAGTCCCTGGTGCTTCCTGCTTTAGTTTTTGTTTGTGAACAGGAATCAGGAGGATATAATTATTTTGAGATTTGCCAAATGGAGGGTGAGGGAGAGCTTTGTCCGCGTCTCTGTGTGTGGAGTAAAGGTGGTCTAGAGTTTTTTCCCCCTCTGGTTGCACATTTAACATGAAGGTAGAAATAAGGTAAAACGGATTTGTTTCCCTGCATTAATGTTCCCGGCCATGAGGAGCGCCGCCTCTGGATGAGCGTTTTCCCGTTTGGTTATGGCCGTATACAGCTCTATGAGTGTCGTCTTTGTGCCAGCATCGGTTTGTGGTGGTAAATAGACAGCTACGAAGAATGCAGATGGAAAAACTCTCTTTGTAAATGGAGTCGTCTCCAGCTTATCATGAGATACTCTACCTCAAGCGAAGAAAACTTAAGAGACTTCTTAGATATCGTGCACCAGCTGTTGTTTACAAATATACTTAGGCCGCCGCCCCTTGTCTTACCATTGGCTACTGTTCTATCCTGCAGATACAGTGTATAAACCGCCAGATGTATGTTATTAATGTCATCGTTCAGCCACGACTCTGTGAAACATAAGATATTACATATTTTAATGTCCTGTTGGTAGGATATACTGTACATGCTTGTAGTTCGTCTTTTTTATTTGTCAATGATTGTACGTACGTTGGCTAATAGGGCTGATGGTAAAGTCAAATTACCCAGTCACCACCGGATCCTAACAAGGCACCCCGACCTTCGTCCTCGATATGTCCGTTTCTTTCTCCTGCGAATGACGGGAATGACGGGGATGAGGGCCTTGTCGGATGTCTGGAGTAAATCGCTCTCGTCCAACTCGTTAAAGTAAAACTCGTCTTTCAATTTGAAGTGAGCAATCGATGTCCTGATTTCTAGCTCTTTTCGGTCATAAGAGAAGGTGGCAGAAACATTATGTTCAAAATAAGTTACAGATAATGTGGAAAAACACACACAATAGCCCAATTGGTTAGGAGACTGTAAAACAGCAGCCATTCTCTCTGGCGCCATGTCTAACAGTACATTCACAACCAATTTCACAACATTAAGTGTGTGCCCTCAGGCCCCTACTCTACTACCACATATCTAGAATGCAAAATATGTGTATGTGTGTGTGTAGTGCATATTTTATTGTATGTTTGTATGCACGTGTCTGTGCTTACGTTTGTGTAGCTTCACAGTCTCCGCTGTTCCATAAGATGTATTTTTATCTGTTTTCTAAATATAATTCTACTGCTTGCATGAGTTACTTGATGTGGAATAAAGTTCCATGTAGTCATGGTTCTATGTAGTACTGTGCGCCTCCCATAGTCTGTTCTGGACTTGGGGACTGTGAAGTGACCTCTGGTGTCTTATGGGGTATGCATGAGTGTCCAAGCTGTGTGCCAGTAGTTAAAACAGACAGCTCGGTGCATTCAACATGTCAATACCTCTCACAAATACAAGTAGTGATGAAGTCAATCTCTCCTCCACTTTGAGCCCGGAGAAATTGATATACATATTATTAATGTTAGCTCTCTGTGTACATCCAAGAGCCAGCCGTGGTGCCCTAAGTCCCTTTCTGTGTGGCACCTGACCACATGACTGAACAATAATCCAGGTGCGACAAAACTAGGGTCTGTAGGACCTGCCTTGTTGATAGTGCTGTTACAAATGCAGAGCAACGGTTTATTATGGACAGACTTCTCCCCATCCTAGCTACTGTTGTATGAATATGTTTTGACCATGACTTAATTTCCACATTATTCCTGTTTGGCCCTGTCCGGGGATATTGTCGGATGAGGCCACTGTGTCTCCCGACCCCTCCTGTCTCAGCCTCCAGTATTTATGCTGCAGTAGTTTATGTGTTGGGGGGCCATGGTCTCTCTCTCTCTCTCTCTCTCTCTCTCTCTCTCTCTCTCTCTCTCTCTCTCTCTCTCTCTCTCTCTCTCTCTCTCTCTCTCTCTCTCTCTCTCTCAGGACCTGAGCCTAGGGACTAACTGGCCTGATGACACCTTGACCGTGCTGCTGCTCCAGTTTCAACTGTTCTGCCTGTGGCTATGGAATCCTGTTCTGTCCCAGACCTGCTTTTTCTTCAACTCTCTAAAGACAGCAGGAGCGGTAGAGATACTCTGAATGATCGGTTATGAAAAGCCAACTGACATTTACATCACTTGCTCTGAGACCTTGAAGTAGTGGTTCCCCTTGCTCTGCAAGGGCTTTTGTGGAGCGATGGGTAACAATGCTTCGTGGGTGACTGTTGTTGATGTGTGCAGCAAATCTGATATTTAAAAAAACATCACGCAGATGTAACAGTATAATTTTAAACCGTCCCCTCGCCCATACCCGGGCGCGAACCAGGGACCTTCTGCACACATCAACAACATAACAGTTCTTTCGAAATATTAACAATACAAATCAAGGGAAACACAGGAAAGCAAATGGCTCCTGCTGAAAAGAGAAGACTGTTGTAGGCTAAAATATTTGGTCAACTTCCGAGAGAGGCTTTTGGCACAAGAGAATCAGCCATCACCAGCAAGTGAGCTGCGCATCATTGGGTGAGATTGTGAAACTGGAAAGCATTTTTAGGACTATATTTCCTACTCATTTTGTAGCCTACAATATTGTATGTCTCCACACAACTAGGTCTAGGCTATTGATGGATTCAAGACAAGGTCGTTCTATTGATCTCAGTTTGTCAGTGTCAAAGTAGCCTGCCATTCTGATCATCTGCTGTATTAAAAATATTATCCCAAAGTCTCCAGTCTTGTGAAATGACATAGAATGGTATGAAATTCGTTTATGAAAGGCCACATTCTGTAATTACTGAGTCCAAAACTACACAGTTGACTGCAGTTACTCAACTTTTACTGCAGTTTCAAAACGGCAATTTTTTTTGTAAGGGCCCCATGTGATCTACTTTTTGTGTGCATGTACTGGCATGTAACTGATAGATGCACACACACTACACGTTAATGTTTTTAAATGTATGTAAATTGTAAAGTATTTTGTCTGTAATGTATTTTTCGTTATGCATTGGACCCCAGTAAGACTAGCTGTAAGACTAACGTTAACTTTTCTACGTAGTTACTAGCCATACAGCTTGAGCTTGTTTCGAACGTTCCTTGTTCTCGATACACATAGAAAGAAAATTATCATTTTTTAAATGACAAAATTCTAGAACCGTTTTTCATGAAAGGCAGTACTTTATATTGCCCATGAGATGGGGTAATTGCAACACACACATACAGAAATCGCATTCGAAACAGGAACTTTTTTTGCGTCGAACCCGATTTAGTGTTGACAGGAGACGTTGAATATAGCGATTAAATCGAATCGCCATATTCAGCAAGGAGGATCTTCCAGGGAAGTTCTACTTTATCAGACAAGTGGAGCTTCAATGGAAATTCACTAATTTGCAACTAGGACTAGCCTAAAATATCCTTTCAAACAGTCACAAGGTTTATTGTACGAGCTGCTATCCGGCATGATATAAAGCTGGCAATGATAGAGTCAACCGGACATTCAAAACATTGTCTGGCATAAATGTATGCTGATGTTGAAAACATTCAACTTTGTGCGTATGTACAGTAACTAAGGTCGACTGTAGATCGTTTCTGGTTCACTTTTCAGCTACCTAAATAGCTTTCTGTCACTTTATTGTAGGCTGCTACAGCGAAAGCTGGTGATGAGTGTAAAACTTGTCTGGCATAAATCCCTTTTGCCTCAATCTGCACTCAATCTGCACATTTGACTTGACTTTGCTTCTCCTAGATGCCTACACGTTTTACTCAGTGAAACAGGAGAAGATCATGGATGAGCTGGATGAGGAGGCCAAGATAAGAGGGGCAAAGACAGGCGCCAACTGACATGGCAATCAGAAAACTTAGCTAAAATGGACTGTGTGGTGTGCCAGGTATCCTATCTACTTTACTGGAATGGAAGAAGGGACTAATGCAGAAGCTACACCTTATTCCACTGCTAGCCATTGTCAACTTTGAATTGGAACTACTGAACTGAGACAAAGAAACACAATCCTATTTAAATATAATTATGTTGATAAAGGACGGAGTTGTAAAAATTGTATTATGTAGTTTCTTTTACAAAACAAATGACATCTTCATGTAAGGTCAGTGTAATGTTTCCTAGGCTAAATGGCAGACATACAGTTGAAGTCAGAAGTTTACATGCACCTTAGCCAAATACATTTAAACTCAGTTTTAAACTATTCCTGACATTTAATCCTAGTTTTAAACAATTCCTGACATTTAATCCAAGTAATAATTCACTATTTTAGGTCTGTTAGGATCACCACTTTATTTTAAGAATGTGAAATGTCAGAATAAGAGTAGAGTGATTTATTTCAGATGTGATTTCTTTCAGCACATTCCCAGTGGGTCAGAAGTTTATATATACTCAATTAGTATTTGGGAGCATTGCCTTTAAATTGTTTAACTTGGGTCAAATGTTTCGGGTAGCCTTCCCCAAGTTTCCCAGAATAAGTTGGGTGAATTTTGTCTCATTCCTCCTGACAGAGCTGGTGTAACTGAGTCATGTTTGTATAGGCCTCTGCTCGCACACTTTCAGTTCTGCCCACAAATGTTCTATACGATTGAGGTCAGGACTTTGTGATGGCCACTCCAATACCTTGACTTTGTTGTCCTTAAGCCATTTTGCCACAACTTTGGAAGTATGCTTTGGGCCATTGTCCATTTGGAAGACCCATTTGCGACCAAGCTTTAACTTCCTGACTGACGTCTTGAGATGTTGCTTCAATATATCCACATAATGTTCCTGCCTCATGATGCCATCTATTTTGTGAAGTGCACCAGTCCCCCCTGCAGCAAACCACCCACACAACATGATGCTGCCATCCCCGTGCTTCACGGTTGGGCTAGTCTTCTTCGGCTTGCAAGCCTCCCCCTTTTTGCTCCAAACATAATGGTGGTCATTATGACCAAACAGTTCTATTTTTGTTTCATCAGACCAGAGGACATTTCTGCAAAAAAGTACGATCTTTGTCCCCATGTGTAGTTGCAAACTGTAGTCTGGATGTTTTATGGCGGTTTTGGAGTAGTGGCTTCTTCCTTGCTGAGTGGCCTTTCAGGTTATGTTGATCTTCACAAGGTCCTTTGCTGGGATTGATTTTCACTTCTTGCACCAAAGTACCTTCATCTCCACTCCTTCCTGAGTGGTATGACGGCTGCGTGGTCCCATGGTGTTTATACTTGCATACTATTGTTTGTACAGTTGAACATGTTACCTTCAGACGCTTGGAAATGCTCCCAAGGATGAACCAGACTTGTGGAGGGCTACATTTTTTTAAAATGAGGTCTTGGCTGATTCCCTTTGATTTTCCAATGATGCCAAGCAAAGAGGAACTGAGTTTGAAGGTAGGCCTTGAAATACATCCACATGTACACCTTCAATTGACTCAAATTATGTCAATTAGCCTATCAGAAGCTTCTAAAGCCATGACATAATTTTCTGGAATTTTCCAAGCTCTTTAAAGGCACAGTCAACTTAGTTTATGTAAACTTCTGACCCACTGGAATTGTGATATCGTGAATTATAAGTGAAATAATCTGTTTGTAAACAAACAGTTGTTGGAAAAAATACTTGTGTAATGCACAAAGTAGATGTCCTAACCCACTTGCCATAACTATAGTTTGTTAACAAGAAATATGTAGAGTGGTTGAAAAATTAGTTTTAATGACTCCAACCTAAGTGTATGTAAACTTCCAACTCCAACTGTACATCAATATTGCCACAATAGTACGGAAGCAGAGAGGAGCGCTATCATAATTGCAACTGTTTATTATGTCAAAATATGATTTACAGAGTATGCTGTAGCCACCAAACCTACAGAGTAAATATAAAATAAGACATTGCAAGGGGAAGGCACAGGTGTGAGCATGGCAGGACAGCAGCTTTGCATATCAAAGCGATACAATCATACACATATATTACAATATTAGCATTGAAATCACATTTTCTTTAAATATATACACTTGTGGAAATCTTAGGTGAGTATTATCCTGAGTGGTGCAGAGGTCTAAGGCAGTGCATCTGGGCTAGAGGTGTCACTACAGACCCTGGTTCGGTTCCAGACTGTATCACAACCGGCCGTGACTGGGAGTCCCATGGGGTGGCACACAATTGGCCCAGTGTCGTCCGGGTTAGGGTTTGGCCGGAGTAGGTCGTCATTGTATATAATCATTTGTTCTTAACTGACTTAAATGAACTAAAAATAGAATTCAGTGTGCATATTTAAGGCAATGGCTAAGGGCTCACAGTTCCATCCATTTGTTATGCAGTCATTCTCTCGCCTCCCTACCTGTGCATATAAATAAGCTACTTTATTTAACAAAAAGTGTGAAATTAGTGACTACTAAAGTAGAAGTTACTAAAGTGCAGAGGCTGCCTTGTTTATTACACATTGCAGAAATGTTTTATCATTGTTCAATGTCATGTACAAAACATTAGGAACACCTTTAGGACAGCCCATTTAGTCTACTGGTCGATTGTTTGTTCCATAGGCTGCTGTTCCATGTCTGATTTGCGCATGTCTCAGTGGACTAATTCATTGAGGAGGCCGTGGTCAAAGAAGGAGCGTGTGGCTAAGATGCAGAAGGCACATCTCTCATTGTTTCATAACTTCATTGTGTTAACTGTTTCCCCTTTGATTGTTAGTGTCTATGATCAATTCCCTGTTACATACAATACCGGTCAAAAGTTTTAGAACACCTACTCATTCAAGGGTTACTCTTTTTACTATTTTCTACATTGTAGAAGACATCAAAAATATGGAATCATGTAATAACCAAAAAAGTGTTAAACAAATCAAAATGTAACTTATATCTGAGTTTCTTCAAAAGCCACCCTTTTCCTTGATGACAACTTTGCACACTCTTAGCTTTCTCTCAACCAGCTTCATGAGGTAATCACTGAATCATCATGCGTTTAAATTAACAGGTGTGCCTTGTTAAGTTAATTTGTGGAATGTCTTTCCTTCTTAATGCGTTTGAGACAATCAGTTGCGTTGTGACAACGTAGGGGTGGTATACAGAAAATAGCCCTATTTGGTAAAATACCAAGTCCATATTATTGCTAGAACAGCTCAAATAAGCAAAGACAGTCCATTATTACTTTAAGACATGAAAGTCAGTCAATACAGAACATTTCAAGAACTTTTGAAAGTTTCCTCAAGTGTAGTCGCAAAAACCATCAAGCGCTATGATGAAACTGTCTCTCATGAGGACTGCCACAGGACAGGAAGACCCAGAGCTACCTCTGCTGCAGAGGATAAGTTCATTAGACTTACCAGCTTCAGAAATTGCAGTCCAAATAAATGCTTCACAGAGTTTGAGTAACAGACACAGCTCAACATTAACTGTTCAGAGGAGACTGTGTGAATCAGGCCTTCATGGTCGAATTGCTGCAAAGAAACCCCTACTAAAGGACACCAATAATAAGAAAAGACTTGCTTGGGCCAAGAAACACAAGCAATGGACATTAGACTGGTGGAAATTTGTCCTTTGGTCTGGGGTCCAAATTGGAGATTTTTGGTTCCAACCGCCGTGTCTTTGTGAGATGCAATGTGGGTGAACGGATGATCTCAGCATACAATGGGGCAAAAAAGTATTTAGTCAGCCACCATTGTGCAAGTTCTCCCACTTAAAAAGATGAGAGGCCTCTAATTTTCATCATAGGTACACTTCAACTATGAGACAAAATGAGCATTTTTTTTCCAGAAGATCACATTGTAGGATTTTTTATTTATTTATTTGCAAATGATGGTGGAAAATAAGTATTTGGTCAATAACAAACGTTTATCTCTACTTATACTTATATACCCTTTGTTGGCAATGACAGAGGTCAAACGTTTTCTGTAAGTCTTCACAAGGTTTTCACACACTGTTGCTGGTATTTTGGCCCATTCCTCGATGCAAATCTCTAGAGCAGTGATGTTTTGGGGCTGTTGCTGGGCAACACAGACTTTCTCCAAAGATTGTCTATGGGGTTGAGATCTGGTGACTGGCTAGGACCTTGAAATGCTTCTTACGAAGCCACTCCTTCGTTGCCCAGGCGGTGTGTTTGGGATCATTGTCATGCTGAAAGACCCAGCCACGTTTCATCTTCAATGCCCTTGCTGGTGGTAGGCTTTCTTACTTTGGTCCCAGCTCTCTGCAGTTCATTCACTAGGTACCCCTGTGTGGTTCTTGTATGTCTTCCATTTCCTAATAATTGCTCCCACAGTTGATTTCTTCAAACCAAGCTGCTTACCTATTGCAGATTCAGTCTTCCCAGCCTGGTGCAGGTCTACAATGTTGTTTCTGGTGTCCTTGACAGCTCTTTGGTCTTGGCCTTAGTGGAGTTTGGAGTGTGACTGTTTGAGGTTGTGGACAGGTGTCTTTTATACCGATAACAAGTTCAAACAGGTGCCATTAATACAGGTAACGAGTAACTTAAATAAGAAGTTACAGGTCTGTGAGAGCCAGAAATCTTGCTTGTTTGTAGGTGACTAAATACTTATTTTCCACCATAATTTGCAAATAAATGCATTAAAAATCCTACAATGTGATTTTCTGGATTTTTTTTCCTCATTTTGTCTGTCATAGTTGAAGTGTACCTATGATGAAAATTACAGGCCTCTCTCATCTTTTTAAGTGGGAGAACTTGCACAATTGGTGGCTGACTAAATACTTTTTTGCCCCACTGTATGTATTTCCCAACGTAAAGCATAGAGAAGGGGGTGGTGTTATGTTGTGGGGGTGCTTTGCTGGTGACACTGTCGGTGATTTATTTAGAATTCAAGGCACACTTAACTAGCATGGCTATCACATCATTCTGCAGCAATTATGCCATCCCATCTGGTTTGAGTTTAGTGGGACTATAATTTTGTTTTTCAACAGGACAATGAACCAAAACACACCTCCATGCTGTGTAAGGGCTATTTGAACAAGAAGGAGAGTGATGGAGTGCTGCATCAGATGACCTGGCCTCCACAATCCCCCGACCTCAACCAAATTGAGATGGTTTGAGATGAGTCGGACCGCAGAGTGAAGGAAAAGCAGCCAACAAGTACTCAGCATATGGGATCTCCTTCAAGACTGTTGGAAAAGCATTCCAGGTGAAGCTGGTTGAGAGAATGCCGAGAGTGTGCAAATCTGTCATCAAGGCAAAGGGTGGCTATTTTGATGTTTTACACTTTTTTGGTTAATACATTATTCCACACGTGTTATTTAATAGTTTTGCCGTCATCACTATTATTCTACAATGTAGAAAATAGTACAAAATAAATAAAAACCCTTGAATGAGTAGGTGTTCTAAAACTTTTGACCAGTAGTGTATATCACCAGTAATAGGCTACATTTACCATTAATCCCCATCATTTCTAATCTACAATGTTTGTTTGGTTAGGGTCATTTCTGTTAATGCTGTTATATTATTACACCAGTATTTTGCGGTTCTAATTGTTGGAGTGGACATGTTGTTTGCAGAGCTCACAACTTATGCTACACTTGTGAGGAACAAGTTTTGGTTCATTTCAATCCATTTATGAGTTTTGTCAATGTATTAATTGTCTTTTCTTTGGAGCGCTCCTGTCAATGTTGAGTAAGGACGTGCACCTAATTATGCATATAGGCCTAGAAGTATTTAGGCCTAGACTACCTGGCCTGCGTGCAAATGCAGGCCTATAAATGTGCCCATTTGGGGGATGTCTGATAGTATTTCTAATTGTCTAATGTAATGAGTTCTGGAGCTAACCAAGTCTGTTTTCAGAACCTCAATGTATTTGAAAAATATCTCCAGCGCTTTCCTTTTCGATATCCACTTGGCATGAAAGGGAAAAAATGTCATGCTCTGATCCAGTGGAAACGTCATAAAATAGATGATTACTTCTTATCCCTTGCACAAATAGCCTACAGCTATGTCTGGCTGGAACTCACTGGTGTGGGGAACTCTGAGGGCCCAGAATGTTTTATACCATGTTGCAAATTTGCTAGCTCAAGCTTCAGGCTGTACCCAGGTTACAGACTATTACCGGCAACTTCAGGAGCTTAACGGAAGAATCAGCCAAGGCCAGCAGCAGCTGGAGAAGGAGGATCAGAACAGTTTTTTTTCTTCTGGTTAGGATATATTGATCTCTGGTTCCCTCTTTATTAATTTGTGTATTTTCATTGTTTAATTAAACCAAGTACTTAAAGCATCAGATAAGCTCAGTATATATAGTTGATTTTATTCAAACACATAGGGTGTGTCTGTATGGAAAAATACATGTTTTAACATTTTGTCTAATTGGTCAAAAGAAAAAAAGGACTCGGTCGACCAAGATTGAGTTTTTTTGTCGGGGACAGTCCTAAACCTTCCTATTATTGAGTTACACCACCTTTTCCCTCAGAACAGTTTAGCTGGGGCATGGACTCTACAAGGTGTTGAAAGAATTCCACAGGGATGCTGGCCCATGTTGACTCCAATGTTTCCCACAGTTGTGTCAAGTTGGCTGGATGTCCTTTGGGTGGTGGATCATTCTTGATACACACAGGAAACTGTTGAGTGTGAAAATCCCAGCAGAGTTGCAGATCTTGACACACTCAAACTGGTGTGCCTAGAATCTACTACCATACCCTGTTCAAAGGCACTTTAATATTTTGTCTTGCCCATAGCCGCAGAATACATTTTTATATATAAGAAAGTAAAAAATATATTACATTTTTTGGAAATAAATTGTGAATTCACCTGGTCAGTCTAATGGAAAGAGCAGGTGTTCATAATGTTTTATACACTCCGTGTATGTGCAAAAAATGTAGGTTGCCAAAATGTCTTTGGTTCATTTGAAAATGTAATTTATAAATGCATTATTTCATATTTACAATCATGGTGAGACCCATTAGTCTACACCTATATCTGTATGTTGGATTATTTGTAGAAAATATAATATCAGTGAAAAAGTCAGGAGAGATTCGTAACAATCATCAACCATAAGTATTTTTTATTTTTGATCAATGTGGCTGATTTGGCAATACTTTCACTGAATTTGTTTTTTTTAAAGGAGTAGCTGGTTAGTTTGTCTTGGGTATTCCTCATGTATAGAGCTGTATTTTGCCTAGCTTCCTGGAAAGACTGACACCACAATGATCTCAGTGTTATAGTTCTACCACTAGGTTGTATTCAGCAATAGAAAACTACTGGTCTATAGTGTTGTATTGATAAATGCTCACTATCATGTATATAAGATACTGCCTAACGTTAGACAACAATGTTCACATCCTTCTACATGTCGACAACAGTTCTCCTTCATAATTCTTTTGAATTAATCCGAAATATTGCTTCACTATTGCACATTGGAAAATCAGCAAAGTACAACAACATATCTGTTTTTTCATAGTCCCTCTAGAGGGCAGTAGTGAGTTTACAGTCAGCATAAACATCAACAGATTGCAAACAGACAGTCAAATGTGCAAATTAAAATGTGAATAATCTGAAACAGTCCCAATAAAAACTGTCTGCGACAGTCAGATAAGCAGGAAAATATTGATCAACTGGATCCCAATATTTTCGAACAACCCTTAATAATTCTTTGTGGCTACAAGGCAGGATTATAGCAGATCACTAAGGCTCTACTGTATGTACAACTATCACACATGTTCAACATAGCATAGTATGAGGAATGATGGTACACTACCTGGGCTGGTACTGTTGTGAGCCTTTTACACTCATTTTATACTCACACTGTTCTGGTGGCATCCTACTGAACCATTGTAGTGGCAAGGCTTCTCTCTGGGGTGACTGACAACAGATGAGAGGTTCCGTTGTCCCTTCATAGCAGAGGGCTCAGTGACCTATGATGAACCCTGTGATCTCTGATGAACCTGTGACCTTTGATTAAACCTGTGACCATTAGCTCAGCAGAGGAGCCTCTTGGTTTCTGGGGGGCCTAGGTTACTCTCTCCTCCAGTGGGGGGCCAGATAAAGGGTTTAGACGTGATGTCACTTCCTTCCTCCAGCAAGATGGACATAATCACTGCACTCTTCAGATGAGGTAGTCCGGACTTATTCTACAGCAAGCATGGCTCAAGATTCTTACTGGTGAGAAAGGAGACAAGGAGATGCAATGATTAGATGTGTAGAGTATTCAGATATAGTGGAGAACCGTTCACCTCCTGTCTTCTAGATAAACTTAGATTTTGGACAGCAGGATGAATACAACACATACTCAATACAGTAGCCGTGTCTGAAACCTGGCTTACCTACTACTTACCAAAACTGCATAATGTGTACTAATCACACACTATTTAGAATGTACTATTTAATAAAAATATATTCAGTAAGCAACAAATGTCAACATACTAGACTCACCCATACCGAGTGTGTGTCATCTAATGCGCAATTGCATTGTTTCCCAACATTTGTTCATTTTGGTATAGTCCCCTTATCTGATTATCAGCTGTCGTCAAACACGTTGGTCTGAAAGATGATTCTATTCCAGAGTAGCAGGCAGCAAATTTGTTGTAGATGAAATTAGCAGAAATGAGTATGACATCCTGGCATTTAAAGCATACAATTTTTTCCCCACACACTATAAAATGTATTTTTGCATTCCCAATCATCCTACTATTTAGAACGCAAGTAGAAGTATTCGGACCCTGTAAGGACAATGTGTAAACCCACCATTCTACTGATGTCAGATGCAAAAGTCACCCCTTTAGAGGGCTTCTCCAGAGAGCTGCTACTGCTGCTGCCACCCAGAGAGTTCCTCCTAATGATACCTTGGAGGGGGAGCATGTCCAGGCGCTGCAGACTGTTTCTGCGGGAGGAGGAGAGGTAACTCCTTTCCTTAGAGAGGCGGCGCTGGCGAATTGACAGCATGGCGGCAGGACAGACTATCCCCGCAGGGGGAACCTTTCCCATCCTCTCATACAGCTCTTCAATCTCCCTCTTCTGGGTGGCCTGGAGACTCTGCACCTCTGCCAAGTGTCTGACAGGAGGGAGAGAGAGAATGAGAGAGCGGGATAAAGATAAACAGTTTAGGACTCTGAGGAGGATATGTTTAAGTGCTTTGGAATAGTTGAGAGTCAAGTTGAGTTCAAAGTAATCAAACTTCGATTAAAACCCAAAATGGGTGAATGACTGAAGAGATGCTGAAGGTGAAACACTCACTTCTCCCTCATCTCCAGTAGCTCCTCCCACATGTCCTCACTCTCTGAGTCGTCACTGCTCAGGTATGTGAAGTTACGGCTGTAGCTCAGCCACATGTGGTTTAGAGTGGAGGTGTAGGTGGGGCTCCCTGCCCCCCCATCCCACAGGCCACGCCCCTCTGATTCCACAGCTATAACGGACAGGCCGCTGTCTGCAGACATACCCATCAGACTGAGGCTGCACATTCTCTTCCTCCTCCTCCTCACTGTCTGCTGCTTTTCCTCCTTCTCCTCATTTTCCTTCTCCTCCTGCTCCTCATCTTCTTCTTCCTCATCTTCTTCCCCCTCTTCCTTCTTCTGCTCCTCCTCATCTTCTTCACCCTGTTCTTCCTCCTCCTCTTCCTGCTGCTGTTCCTTGGTCCCGGCCCACTCTACTTGGACCTCCCGGGCCTCCCCCATAGTGAGGTGTGGGGGGTGGGGAGTGAGGGAGGTGTTCAGGCTGGTCTCTGACTCCCACTGCTCCTGCTCCTCTGTGCTGCTCTTGGAGGTGGTGTTGCTGCCCACTGATATGGGCCTGGCGGGGTTAGAGCCCTGTCCACCTGGTTCAGGGATCTCCATGCTAGGGGAGACCTGAAAACGGCCCACTGTGACAACAGCAGGTGGAGGATCTGTGGGGAGAAGGGGGTTTATGATCAATATCAATACAGTGATAATAATTCATTTTCACAATCTGCTGTTTGTGTTTACATTCTATAATATAATAATATAATAATATATAATAATAATAATAATATATGCCATTTAGCAGACGCTTTTATCCAAAGCGACTTACAGTCATGTGTGCATACATTCTACGTATGGGTGGTCCCGGGGATCGAACCCACTACCCTGGCGTTACAAGCGCCATGCTCTACCAACTGAGCTACAGGACCACCATTCTGTTCTAGTAGTTGATATTATATTCTACTGATATTGACTCATGTACACTCAAATTAATTACAATGCTTTAGGCCGGGATTCAATCCGATTGCCCCTTTTCGGCTATGCACCGTTTAAAGGCAATGTTTCCGGAGAATTCATGGTAAACGCTGCATATGTCAGCTCAATCTGAAATTTCCTTTAAATATCAAGCGTGCAGTTACGTGGCTCTACTGTTGATCAGATATAACCCTGGTCTTAGTTTCATAACTTTCTGTCAGAAAACCAATCCAACTGCCATATCTACTGCCAACATCTGGCAGTGGTGTAAGAAGTGGGAAGGAATCAGAGTTAGCTGAGGTGTGGAACTAGGTGGCACTCTCCTGGCTTGGAAAAACCTTTTCTCTGCTGAATACGGCCTAGGGACTTCTCAAACAGAGCCTGTTCTGTCTGTCTGTTGAGCGGGGTGGGTCTTGTTGGGATGAGTCGCTCGGGGACCAGAGCAGGGCGAAGTGGCGGTGTAAACACAGACAGGTGGGGAGGAAATGGGAGGAGAGGCCTGTAACGAGTGCGGAAGCCTTATAATTGGTCAGCTCTGCTGGACAAATCTTCTAATAGGTCAATACTGGTAGGCAGGGCTATAATCACACCTACGTATTGGTCCCTTATTCAATGATCCCGAGGCACTTGTAGTGCTAATAGGTGATGTTGTTACTAAACACCGATGTGGGCAGGATAAAACAGAACAGGAAACAACGGGAAGGGCAAATTGGCCCAAACACGCTTATTTTTAGATTGCAGGGCAATTCTGAGAATGATTTACTCTGGTTCCTTGAAAGTTTTCCTGGAACTTTTATTAACACTCTGAGAATGGAAAATATAGGTAATCTAGAATTTTTTGAAAAATAACTTCCTTCAAACTTTCACTGAATGTTTCAATAAAACTTTTAATAATATTGCTAGCTTATTTTGGGTCAATGTTTTTGAACTCCAAGCACATATAGGACACATGGAATTGAATATTCTTAGGCATTAATCATGTGAACACATGTATTTTTTATTGTGACACAGCATCAGTAGCTAGGTTTCCATCCAATTCGCAACAGATTTTCATGCGAATATTCTAAAATCTAAATGAATAAAATATGTGCATTTTCCCACCGGAGATGTTTTCCATCAAATTGACTGCGTATAAAAGTATGTGCATGATAACGTAGTCCACATCATAACTTTTGCGGTTAAATTCCTATGTACCGAATACAAATTCCAGTTAAACGTGATTCCATTGCATTTTCAACTCTACTGATTGTTTCGACACAAAACAATGTTGCGTTATATAATATTGTCACGTGCGCTCTAGCCTACAGTTTGCAGATACATAGCCTACATGAGATTATTATGGCCAAAAGAGCGATAATATTTTAATTTGTCAAACGGCAGCCAAGCATCGATTATCATGTAACCAGAATAAGAGCCTAGATATTTATTGGAAAAAAGCATCAAGCTCATCACATTGCACTTTCACCACTTTGTGATGTTAATCACAATTTATTTATTCTGTAGCCTAATAAACATCATGGTTTTCCGAGTCATTGTGGGAGGACCACACACACACCATATCATCACGTAGTTTACTTCGATATGATGGTTAGTATCTAAATATTTGCACATAAAGGCGTTTCCACAGTCAACTCGCTCAAAATATATTTTACCGACACAAAAAAATCCCACCATATAGAACAAACTAATGATCTATCTGCATTTATAAATGTATGACTTTACTCAAATAAAAATTGGGATGATTCAAACATATAATCTTCTGTCCTCTATCAACCAGGATGGAGCTAGCCATGCCATGTTTTTTATGCAAACAAAGCTGTTGATTTTAGTCTATTCAAATAGACCCCATTTCAAAGGAAACAAGCACTCATTAAGATCAGGTGTGGCCAATTAGTGGGAGCAGCCAAAATACCTGTTGCTGCTGAGAACAGAATGTATATGTTTTTAAATAACATTCTTAGAATGTTCTCTAAACCTAGGTTATTATACTTTTGTGTTTTTCTATTTGTTTTTATTTCTATTTGTTTTTACATTTTTATTTGAAATGTAGTTTAGTTTGTTATTTTTCGTTTTTATTCCGTTTTAGTTTGATAGAAACATTTATATTTAATTTTTATGTTATTTAGTTTCAGTTTTAGTGTCAAGGACAAAGTAGCCTATGCCTGGGAGGCTAGCAGCCATGTATGTTCTACTTCTTCTGTTACCTAGTGATAGGCTGGTGTTAGCTAGTGATAGGCTAGTGTTAGCTTGTAATAGGCTAGTGTTAGCTAGTGTTAGCTTGTAATAGGCTAATGTTAGCTAGTGTTAGCTTGTAATATGCTAGTGTTAGCTAGTGTTAGGCTAGCTAGTAGTCTCTGAAATTACAGATCTAAAGGATTCTCTTGGACATTTAGAAAGAAAACAAATCAGGGAAGGGTGTTCTTCAGACAGAACTCTCCCAAGTTTGGGTAGGTAGACCAAGCATGAAAAATCATCATTGGTTACCGCCTTGGTTAACGCCTTCCAAAGTGTGTTGCATGAACTTTACAAAAAATATACGTAATCAAAGACTGCAAGTTTCTGCAGCTGCTCTTCACCAACTTCAGCCTACAGCCACCGCCTGCATTGTGGGTGGCTCTATTGTCAACCAAGCATTAAGATGTTTTTGTTTGCCTCACGCGAACATGACCAAATATGTGACTGAAACAGGAACCAAATTTGCGATTTTCATGTATACAGTGGACAAATGAATGTGAGGCTCTCAATAACCAATTGATTGTCCTATTTGTTTTACATTGTACTATCTATTTACAGTTTGAATGTGTGATAAATGTTTATTTCGACATTACAAAAAGAACCTTATAAACGACAGCAACACTGCCATGTTGCACTGAGCCGTGCCTTTGGAAAAGCACAACTTTTGGCTGTTGCAGATGCACCTCCCCCGACTTCACTCCTCAACTCGCGTCTGCAGTCTATGTGCTTTAGTTTTAACACTCAAGAGTCCATTCTTTATCTGAAGCAAGTAAGCAGACATCTCAGAGCATCAGGTAAATCCCTTGCAGTGATTTTAGTGAACATACTGTAGATGATGCAAACTATCCACTTGTGAAATGCACTAATTCAAAATAACCTCTGCGTTCTCCATCTCGCTAGCTAGATACTTTACAGTGCCTTCAGAAAGTATTCATATGTATATTCCCTTTGTCTTATTCCATTTTTATGTGTAACAGCCTGAATTTAAGTTAACCATCTACACACAATACAATTTTCAGATCTTGCCGGAGATTTACAGTGGGGCAAAAAAGTATTTAGTCAGCCACTAATTGTGCAAGTTCTCCCACTTAAAAAGATGAGAGAAGCCTGTAATTTTTATCATAGGTACACTTCAACTATGACAAACAACTATGACAGACAAAATGAGAAAATAAATCCAGAAAATCACATTGTAGGATTTGTAATTTATTTATTTGCAAATTATGGTGGAAAATAAGTATTTGGTCAATAACAAACGTTTATCTCAATACTTTGTTATATACCCTTTGTTGGCAATGACAGAGGTCAAACTTTTTCTGTAAGTCTTCACAAGGTTTTCACACAATGTTGCTGGTATTTTGGCCCATTCCTCCATGCAGATCACCTCTAGAGCAGTGATGTTTTGGGGCTGTTGCTGGGCAACACAGACTTTCAACTCCCTCCAAAGATTTTCTATGGGGTTGAGATCTGGAGACTGGCTAGGCCACTCCAAGACCTTGAAATGCTTCTTACGAAGCCACTCCTTCGTTGCCTGGGCGACGTGTTTGGGATCATTGTCATGCTGAAAGACCCAGCCACGTTTCATCTTCAATGCCCTTGCTGATGATAGGCTTTGTTACTTTGGTCCCAGCTCTCTGCAGGCCATTCACTAGGTCCCCCCGTGTGGTTCTGGGATTTTTGCTCACCGTTGTGTTAATTTTGACCCCACGGGGTGAGATCCTGCGCGGAGCCCCAGATCGAGGGAGATTATCAGTGGTCTTGTATGTCTTCCATTTAATAATAAGAATAATTGCTCCCACAGTTGATTTCTTCAAACCAAGCTGCTTACCTATTGCAGATTCAGTCTTCCCAACCTGGTGCAGGTTTACAATTTGTTTCTGGTGTCCTTAGACAGCTCTCTGGTCTTGGCCATAGTGGAGTTTGGAGTGTGACTGTTTGAGGTTGTGGACAGGTGTCTTTTATACTGATAACAAGTTCAAACAGGTGCCACTAATACAGGTAAAGAGTGGAGGACAGAGAAATCTTGCTTGTTTGTAGGTGACCAAATACTTATTTTCCACCATAATTTGCAAATAAATTCATTAAAAATCCTACAATGTGATTTTCTGGATATTTTTTTTTCTCATTTCGTGTGTCATAGTTGATACCTATGATGAAAATTACAGGCCTCTCTCATCTTCTTAAGTGGGAGAACTTGCACAATTGGTGGTTGACTAAATACTTTTTTGCCCCACTGTATGTAAAAACTTTAATTTGGCCACTCAGGAACATTCACTGTCTTCTTGGTAAGCAACTCCAGTGTAGATTTGGCCTTGTGTTTTAGGTTATTGTCCTGCTTAAGGGTGAATTAATCTCCCAGTGTCTGGTGGAAAGCAGACTGAACCAGATTTTCCTCTGGGATTTTGCCTGTGCTTAGCTACATTCCATTGAAAAAAACTCCCCAGTCCATTAACGATTACAAGCATACCCATAACATGGTGCAGCCACCATTATGCTTCAAAATATGGAGAGTGGTACTCAGTAATGTGTTGTATTGTACTTGCCCCAAACATAACACTTTGTGTTCAGGACTAAAAGTTAATCACTTTGCCACATCTTTTTCAGTATTCATTTAGTGCCTTGTTGTAAACAGGATGCATGTTATTTTTTTGTACAGGCTTCCTTCTTTTCACTCCATCATTTAGGTTAATATTGTGGAGTAACTACTATTTTGTTGAGGCATCCTCAGTTTTCCCCTATCACAGCTGTTAAACTCTGTAACTGTTTTAAAGTCACAATTGGCCTCATGGTGAAATCTCTGAGTGGTTTTCTTCCTCTCCGGCAACTAAATTAGGAAGGACACCTGTATCATTGTAGTGACTGGGTGTATTGATACAGCATCCAAAGTGTAATTAATAACCACACTATGCTCAAAGATATATTCAATGTCTGCTTTTTTTTTAACCCATCCACCAATAGGTGGTGCTCTTGGCGAGGCAATTGAAAACATCCCTGGTGTTTGTGGTTGAAATTCACTGCTCGACTGAGGGACATTTTTACTCTTAAAATTATTTAGGCTTGCCATAACAAAAATACTTATTGACTCAAGACATTTCAGTTTTCATATTTTATTCATCTGTAAAAATTTAGAAAATCATAATTCCACTTTGACATTATGGAGTATTGTGTGTAGGCCAGTGGCAAAAAATATAAATTCAATCAATTTAAAATGATGACTGTAACACAATAAAATGTGGAAAAGTCTGAAGGCGGGGATGTTGACACTAGGGCAACAAACAGACAGGGCCATGGTGTCACTGGATAAGGTAGTGATGTGCTTCCCTGTTTCCCGAAGAGATCATTAGAGATCATTTAAAATGGCTTCCACCATTTTAAAGTAGTCAACTGGGTGGGGATTCCGGAGTAATCAGCCAATGATCAGAGTATTGTCTTCTTCTTCAAATTGGATTGCCTATAGTTAGTAAATGGCTTTGAGCTATATTACCGACATCTAGTGACCACACTAAATGAATGACACACACGATTTGGTTTAAGACTCTAGCACTGGAAACCACATATCCTGAGGCTGCATTATTGTAGCTGGGGATTTTAACAAGGCTAATCTGAAAACAAGGCTCCCTAAATTTGATCAGCATATCAATTGCGCAACCCAGGCTGGCAAAACCCTGGACAATTGTTATTCTAAATTCCGCTGAAAGCGCGAACCACTGCTTTTAATCAGGACAAGGTGACCGGAAACATGACCGAATACAAACAATGTAGTTATTCCCTCTGCAAGGCAATCAAACAAGCTAAGCGTCAGTATAGTGACAAAGTAGAGTCGCAATTCAACAGCTCAAACACAAGAGGTATGTGGCAGGGTCTACAGTCTATCATGGACTACAAAAGAAAAACCAGTCCCGTCGCGGACCACAATGTCTTGTTCCCAGACAAACTAAACAACTTCTTTGCTCGCTTTGAGGACAATACAGTGCCACTGACATGGCCCGCTACCAAAACCTGCGGACTCTCCTTCACTGCAGCCTACGTGAGTAAAACATTTAAACGTGTCAACCCTCTCAGGGCTACAGGCCCAGACGGCATCCCCAGCCGCATCCTCAGAGCATGCGCAGACCAGCTGGCTGATGTGTTTACGGACATATTCAATCAATCCTTATCCCAGTCTGCTGTTCCTACATGCTTCAAGAGGGCCACCATTGTTCCTGTTCCCAAGAAAGCTAAGGTAACTGAGCTAAATGACTACCGCCCCGTAGCACTCACTTCCGTCATCATGAAGTGCTTTGAGAGACTAGTCCAGGACCAATTTGCTTACCGCCCCAATAGGTCCACAGACGACGCAATCGCAATCACATTTAACACCATAGTACCCTCCAAACCCGTCATTAAGTTCGAGACCCTTGGTCTCGCCCCCGCCCTGTGCAACTGGGTCCTGGACTTCCTGACTGACCTGCCCCCAGCTGGTGAGGGTAGGTAACAACATCTCCACCCCACTGATCCTCAACACTGGGGTCCCACAAGGGTGCGTTCTCAGCCCTCTCCTGTACTCCCTGTTCACCCATGACTGCGTGGCCATGCACACCTCCAACTCAATCATCAAGTTTGCAGACGACACTACAGTGGTATGCTTGATTACCAACAATGACGAGATGGCCTACAGGGAGGAGGTGAGGGCCCTCGGAGTGTGATGTCAGGAAAATAACCTCACACTCAACATCAACAAAACTAAGGAGATGATTGTGGACTTCAGGAAACAGCAGAGGGAGCAGCCCCTTATGCACATCGACAGTGGAGAGGGTGGAAAGTTCCTCAGCGTACACATCACGGAAAACTGAAATGGTCCACCCACACAGACAGCATGGTGAAGAACCTCAGGAGGCTGAAGAAATTTGGCTTGTCACCAAAAACACTCACAAACTTTTACAGATGCACAATCGTGAGCATCCTGTCGGACTGTATCATCACCTGGTACGGCAACTGCTCCGCCCACAACCATAAGGCTCTCCAGAGGGTAGTGAGGTCTGCACAACGCATCACCAGGGGCAAACTACCTGCCAACCAGGACATCTACACCACCCGATGGCACAGGAAGGACAAAAAGATAATCAAGGACAACAACCACCCGAGCCACTGCGTGATCACCCCGCTATCATCCAGAAGGTGAGGTCAGTACAGGTGCATCAAAGCGGGGACAGAGAGACTGAAAAACAGCTTCTATCTCAAGGCCATCAGACTGTTAACCAGCCATCACTAACATTGAGTGGCTGCTGCCAACATACTGACTCAACTCCAGCCACTTTAATAATGTAAAATTTGATGTAATAAATGGATCACTAGCAACTTTAAATAAGGCCACTTTATATAATGTTTACATACCCTACATTACTCATCTCTATACCATCTACTGCATCTTGCCTATGCCGTTCGGCCATCACTCATTCATATATTTGTATGTACATATTCTTATTCATTCCTTTACACTTGTGTGTGTATAAGGTAGTTGTTGTGAAATTATTAGGTTAGATTACTTGTTAGATATTACTGCATGGTCGGAACTAGAAGCACAAGCATTTTGCTAAATTCGCATTAACATCTGCATGTGACAAATAACATTTTATTTTATTTGTTTCTTCATGTTTTCTGAACTATTTGAGAACTTTCCAAATATCAAACCAGTTGGAGAATATTCCTACATTACCAACTGTTTTATTAAATGTAACCATGTTTGAACTTTTAGGAAATGTTCTGTTAAAGTAATGAAATACCAAGAAAATCATGTTTTTTTTGTCAAGTTCCTTAAATGTACTGAAAATGTTCCAAAGCCAAGCAACTATCCTGCACCATTTCCAGAAAGTTGTGGGAAGTGTGTATGCAAAATAACCATAGGACAACCACGCTCTCACCAAGCTCTAAGAATCATATGGTTCTCAGAACGTAGCTGGGTAGGCCTTATTTAGACAGAATAAAACATAAAACACACTTACATAATAGAGAAACGGCCTCGTTGAGTGTGTGTGTGTGTGTGTGTGTGTGTGTGTGTGTGTGTGTGTGTGTGTGTGTGTGTGTGTGTGTGTGTGTGTGTGTGTGTGTGTGTGTGTGTGTGTGTGTGTGTGTGTGTGTGTGTGTGTGTGTGTGTGTGTGTGTGTGTGTGTGTGTGTGTGTGTGTGTGTGTGTGTGTGGAATGTTCACTCTGCATTTGTTTAGTGTGCTAACAAGGTCTGCCAGCGTCCGACCCGACCCGTCTCCTACCATCAACAGGTCAACAGTAAGCTTAGGTAAGGGCCAGTACAGTAGAATACAGCTAGAGTAGAGGTAGCGAGGGGAAGTCGCTGTGAATTCTACCTGTGTAACTGGAAGATACTCTGGGCTTGGGAACACTGGCATTCATCTCAGGCACCATTGGTCTGGACATTGGTGTGGTTGAGCTGAACGATGTTAACTTGGGAAAAGAGGAAGGAAACATGTAATCAATATTATTAAGAAAATTATTAAGAGAAATAAATCTATCTTTTCTTAATCAAATCAAATGTTCTTTGTCACATGCGCCGAATACAACAGGTCAACCTTACAGTGAAATGCTTACTTATAAGCCCTTAACCGACAATGCAGTTTTAAGAAAAATACCTTAAAAAAAATAAAAGTAACAAATAACAATGTTGATTACTTTTTTCCAGTAGGCTTGCAAAATAATTTCAGCTATGTTTCAGTGACCAAAAATATTCAGCAAGAATGACATTACTTGTCACTGTCAAACAGTCATGTAAGGACTAGTTGGTAACTTACTGTGCTCTCCGGGCTGTCTGGGGCCGAGGGGGACAGGTCAGACCCCGATGCAGAGCTGGACACATCAGACTGGTCCTGAGGAACCATGTAGGATCCTTGGGAACTATTCTGTAAATGGCTTAGGCGTTTGGAAGACACTGTTTGCAGTGACATCCCCTGTGGGTTCCTTGGAGGGGTGTTGTAGCCCATCATAGAGGGAGATATGTGGTTATGCTGCCAGCTGAGGTGTCTGTTTTGAGAGTACACAGACCCAGACACATCCCCCTGCATCTCTGGTGGAGTGTCGGCGCCCTGGTAGACACTGTGCTGTTTTCCTTGACCAGGCATCCCACCCTGAGGGTGGGGGACCTCCACTGGAGCTGTCTGGTAGTGGGGGGAGTAGATGGATGGGTAGCCAGACTGGGGGTGGAAGCCTGCTATGGAGGGCATCCCTTGGTTGGCCAGGCTGTTGGCAGGGATGAAGGAGTGGGCCATGCTCATCGCCATGGAGATCACATTGGCCAGGGAGAAAAGGGGCTGTGTGTGGGAAGGCCACATGTCGGAGTGCTGGGGGTGAGCAGAGGGAGACAGAGGGTTCCCCTCCCCGCTGTACTCTAAGGGGCTCGGGGCATCAGAGTGGTGGCCCCCGGAGAAGGCTGGGGAGTAAAGGGAGGGGAACATGGGGTTGCTGGCAACCCGTGTGAGGGGAGAATGGGCTGGTTTCGGGGAGCCGGGGTTCACTGGATAAGGGAAAGGGAAGTGTGTGTGGCCCATGAAGGGGGGCATGTGGTAGTGCTGCTTGGGATGGGGGTGCTGCTGCTTAGGATGGGGATGGAGGTGTTCTGGGGAGAACATGGAGACTGGGTGGTGCTGCTGTGGGTGGAGGTGCTGCTGCTGGGGGTGCTCTGGGGAGAACATGGAGGCTGGGTGGTGCTGCTGGGGTTGGGGGTGCTGCTGCTGGGGCTGGGGGCACTCTTGGGAGAACATTGAGGCTGGGTGGTGCTGCTGGTAGTGAGGAGAACCTGGAAGATAGAAACAAAACAGAACAATTTATGTTAGTGATTATCAAATTCAACTAACTTTTATTTACTGAGAGGGAACTTTATGTGTGGTGACAGATTGGTAGACACAAAACAACATAACATCACCTAACTCAGAAATACCACTTGTGTAAAAAGAATGCCTTACAAAACCTCAATGTGTTCTTTACAGTGTCCTCATACAAACTCTTATACCAACGCCTAGAGAACACCTTAGGTTGTAAAAGAGTGGGATACTGAACGAACACAGAGACTAGTCAATTACATTATTCTTGCTCCATCTCACTCAGATTTTGGATTGTTCCTTCTGCCCTACTGCCAAGTGACATCAGACATTTGAAACATAAATCCCTCATGTGCGCGTTCCTAGGAAACTATGCAGTTTTTTGTTTTTTTACGTGTTATTTCTTACATTAGTACCCCAGGTCATCTTAGGTTTCATTACATACAGTCGAGAAGAACTACTGAATATAAGATCAGCGTCAACTCACCATCAGTACGACCAAGAATATGATTTTCGCGACGCGGATCCTGTGTTCTGCCTTTCAACCAGGAAAACGGAATGGATCCCATGCAGCGACCCAAAAGAGGGAAACGAGGCGGTCTTCTGGTCAGACTCCAGAGACGGGCACATCGTGCACCACTCCCTAGCATTCTTCTCGCCAATGTCCAGTCTCTTGACAACAAGGTTGATGAAATCCGAGCAAGGGTAGCATTCCAGAGGGACATCAGGGACTGTAACGTTCTTTGCTTCACGGAAACATGGCTCACTGGAGAGACGCTATCGGAGGCGGTGCAGCCAGCGGGTTTCTCCACACATCGCGCCGACAAAAACAAACATCTTTCTGGTAAGAAGAGGGGCGAGGGCGTATGACTTATGGCTAACGAGACATGGTGTGATGAAAGAAACATACAGGTGTTATGCAGGTGAATGAGGACCCAAAAGCGACTTGGCGAAAACAGAGTCTTTATTCCAGTAAAGGAAAATAGGCAATACTCCTAGACAAATCGGAGCAGAAAACAAAACATAAAAAACTAATTCCACTCGTAGTGACGAGGACAGACTGGAGACTCGACCATAACTGTAGGTTGCCTCGGGAAGGCACCGACCGTAGCAGACTCAGACACCTGCTCACACGCAGCATCTGAGGGAAACAAGACACAGCACGGCGAACAATATACAAGGATCCGACAGGACAGAAATGGAAAACAAGGGGAGAAATAGGGACTCTAATCAGAGGAAAAGATAGGGAACAGGTGTGGAACGACTAAATGATTGATTAGGGGAATAGGAACAGCTGGGAGCAGGAACGGAACGATAGAGAGAAGAGAGAGAGGGAGGGAGAGAGAAAAAAGGGAACGAACCTAAAAAGACCAGCAGGGGGAAACGAACAGAAGGGAAAGCATAATGACAAGACAATATAAGACAAAACATGACAGTACCCCCCCCACTCACCGAGCGCCTCCTGGCGCTCTCGAGGAGGAACACTGGCGGCAACGGAGGAAATCATAGATCACAAACGGTCCAGCACGTCCCGAGAAAGAACCCAACTCCTCTCCTCAGGACCGTAACGAAAAATGATAAAAAGGGAAACTAGGGTACTACTCTAAAAAAAAATGAGACACGGGTAGAGAACTGAAAGCTTTAGAGCAAACAGGACCAAACAGGCCAGGAGAGTAACAACTAGGGACAGACTGAGACACAGCAAGGGCAGGAACAAGAACAGGAGAGATGCGATGGCAGGGAACAGACTGAGACCCAGCAAGACCAGGAGCAGAAGCAGAAAAAAAATTACCAGACTTATTCTGCGCGCAGTCGGAACACGCCGCCACGAAACGGCGCGTGTCACGCTCCTGAGTAGGCCACCAAAACCGCTGGCGAATAGAAGCAAGCGTACCCCGAACGCCGGGATGGCCAGCTAACTTGGCAGAGTGAGCCCACTGAAGAACAGCCAGACGAGTAGAAACAGGAACGAAAAGAAGGTTACTAGGACAAGCGCGCGGCGACGCAGTGTGCGTGAGTGCTTGCTTAACCTGTCTCTCAATTCCCCAGACAGTCAACCCGACAACACGCCCAACAGGAAGGATCCCCTCGGGATCGGTAGAAGCCACAGAAGAACTAAAGAGACGGGATAAAGCATGAGGCTTGGTGTTCTTAGTACCCGGGCAATAAGAAATAACGAACTCGAAACGAGCGAAAAACAACGCCCAACGAGCATGACGCGCATTCAGTCGTTTGGCAGAACGGATGTACTCAAGGTTCTTTTGGTCAGTCCAAACGACAAAAGAACGGTCGCCCCCTCCAACCACTGTCGCCATTTGCCTAGGGCTAAACGGATGGCGAGCAGTTCGCGGTTAGCCACATCATAGTTACGTTCCGACGGTGACAGGCGATGAGAAAAATACGCACAAGGGTGGACCCCATCGTCAGTATCGGAGCGCTGGGACAGAATGGCTCCCACGCCCAGCCCCGACGCGTCAACCTCAACAATAAACTGTTTAGTGACGTCAGGTGCAACAAGGATAGGAGCGGATGCAAAACGCTTCTTGAGGAGATCAGAACAACAATCATACGACCGGTGAGGAGGAAGGGAGTTGGCTCTGGACCGACTGAAGACCGAGCGCAGATCATGATATTCCTCCGGCACTCCTGTCAAATCACCAGGTTCCTCCTGAGAAGAGGGGACAGAACAAACAGGAGGAATAGCAGACATTAAACACTTCACATGACAAGAAACGTTCCAGGAAAGGATAGAATTACTAGACCAATCAAAAGAAGGATTATGACACACTAGCCAGGGATGACCCAAAACAACAGGTGTAAAAGGTGAACAAAAAATCAAAAAAGAAATGGTCTCACTATGGTTACCAGATACAGTGAGGGTTAAAGGTAGGGTTTCACATAATATACTGGGGAGAGGACTACCATCCAAGGCGAACATGACCGTGGGCTCCCTAACTGTCTGAGAGGAATGTCATGTTCCCGAGCCCAGGCTTCGTCCATAAAACAGCCCTCCGCCCCAGAGTCTATTAATGCACTGCAGGAAGCTGCCGATCCGGTCCAGCGTAGATGGACCGGTAAGGTAGTACAGGTACTTGACGGAGAGGACCGTCTAGTAGCGCTTATCAGTCGCCCTCCGCTTACTGATGAGCTCTGGCCTTTAACTGGACATGAAATGACAAAATGACCAGCGGAACCGCAATAGAGACAGAGGCGGTTGGTGATTCTCCGTTCCCTCTCCTTAGTCGAAATGCGAATACCCCCAGCTGCATGGGCTCAACACCAGAGTCAGTGGGGAAAGATGGTAGTGTCGGAGAGAGGGGAGACACAGTTAACGCGAGCTCTCTTCTATGAGCTCGGTGACGAAGATCTACCCGTCGTTCAATGCGAATAGCGAGTTCAATCAAAGAATCCACGCTGGATGGAACCTCCCGAGAGAGAATCTCATCCTTAACCTTAGCGTGGAGTCCCTCCAGAAAACGAGCGAGCAACGCCTGCTCGTTCCAGTTACTGGAGGCAGCAAGAGTGCGAAACTCTATAGAGTAATCCGTTATGGATCGATTACCTTGACATAGGGAAGACAGGGACCAGGAAGCTTCTTTCCCAAAAACTGAACGATCAAAAACCCTTATCATCTCCTCTTTAATGTTCAGATAATCGTTAGTGCACTCAGCGCTTGCCTCCCAGATAGCTGTGCCCCACTGCCGAGCCCGACCAGTAAGGAGTGATATGACGTAGGCAATCCGAGCTCTCTCTCTTGAGTATGTGTTGGGTTGGAGAGAGAACACTATATCACACTGGGTGAGAAAGGAGCGGCACTCAGTGGGCTGCCCAGAATAACATGGTGGGTTATTAACCCTAGGTTCCGGTGGCTCGGAAGACCCGGAAGTAGCTGGTGGCACGAGACGAAGACTCTGATACTGTCCTGAGAGGTCGGAGACCTGAGCGGCCAGGGTCTCAACGGCATGCCGAGCAGCAGACAATTCCTGCTCGTGTCTGCCGAGCATCGCTCCCTGGAACTCGAGAGTAGAGTAGAGAGAATCCATAGTCGCTGGGTCCATTCTTGGTCGGATCCTTCTGTTATGCAGGTGAATGAGGACCCAAAAGCGACTTGGCGAAAACAGAGTCTTTATTCCAGTAAAGGAAAATAGGCAATACTCCTAGACAAATCGGAGCAGAAAACAAAACATAAAAAACTAATTCCACTCGTAGTGACGAGGACAGACTGGAGACTCGACCATAACTGTAGGTTGCCTCGGGAAGGCACCGACCGTAGCAGACTCAGACACCTGCTCACACGCAGCATCTGAGGGAAACAAGACACAGCACGGCGAACAATATACAAGGATCCGACAGGACAGAAACGGAAAACAAGGGGAGAAATAGGGACTCTAATCAGAGGAAAAGATAGGGAACAGGTGTGGAACAACTAAATGATTGATTAGGGGAATAGGAACAGCTGGGAGCAGGAACGGAACGATAGAGAGAAGAGAGAGCGGGAGGGAGAGAGAAAAAAGGGAACGAACCTAAAAAGACCAGCAGGGGGAAACGAACAGATGGGAAAGCATAATGACAAGACAATATAAGACAAAACATGAAAACAGGAACTCAAATCCTTCTGTTCACCTGATTTAGAATTCCTCACAATCAAATGTAGACCGCATTATCTTCCAAGAGAATTCTCTTCGATTATAATCACAGCTGTATATATTCCCCCCCAAGCAGACACATCGATGGCTCTGAACGAACTTTATTTGACTCTTTGCAAACTGGAATCCATTTATCCGGAGGCTGCATTCATTGTAGCTGGGGATTTTAATAAGAAGGCTAATCTGAAAACAAGACTCCCTAAATTTTATCAGCATATCGATTGCGCAACCAGGGGTGGAAAAACCTTGGATCATTGTTACCCTAACTTCCGCGACGCATATAAGGCCCTGCCCCGCCCTCCTTTCGGAAAAACTGACCACGACTCCATTTTGTTGATCCCTGCCTACAGACAGAAACTAAAACAAGAAGCTCCAGCACTGAGATCTGTCCAACGCTGGTCCGACCAAGCTGACTCCACACTCCAAGACTGCTTCCATCACGTGGACTGGGATATGTTTCGTATTGCGTCAGATAACAACATTGACGAATACGCTGATTCGGTGTGCGAGTTCATTAGAACGTGCGTTGAAGATGTCGTTCCCATAAATCAAATCAAAATCAAATTTATTTATATAGCCCTTCGTACATCAGCTGATATCTCAAAGTGCTGTACAGAAACCCAGCCTAAAACCCCAAACAGCAAACAATGCAGGTGTAAAAGCACGGTGGCTAGGAAAAACTCCCTAGAAAGGCCAAAACCTAGGAAGAAACCTAGAGAGGAACCGGGCTATGTGGGGTGGCCAGTCCTCTTCTGGCTGTGCCGGGTAGAGATTATAACAGAACATGACCAAGATGTTCAAATGTTCATAAATGACCAGCATGGTCAAATAATAATAAGGCAGAACAGTTGAAACTGGAGCAGCAGCACAGTCAGGTGGACTGGGGACAGCAAGGAGCCATCATGTCAGGTAGTCCTGGGGCACAGTCCTAGGGCTCAGGTCCTCCGAGAGAGAGAAAGAAAGAAAGAAAGAGAGAATTAGAGAGAGCATATGTGGGGTGGCCAGTCCTCTTCTGGCTGTGCCGGGTGGAGATTACAACAGAACGTGGCCAAGATGTTCAAATGTTCATAAATGACCAGCATGGTTGAATAATAGTAAGGCAGAACAGTTGAAACTGGAGCAGGAGCATGGCCAGGTGGACTGGGGACAGCAAGGAGTCCTCATGTCAGGTAGTCCTGGGACATGGTCCTAGGGCCCAGGCCAGTTGAAACTGGAGCAGCAGCATGGCCAGGTGGACTGGGGACAGCAAGGAGTCATCATGTCAGGTAGTCCTGGGGCATGGTCCTAGGGCTCAGGTCCTCCGAGAGAGAGAAAGAAAGAGAGAAGGAGAGAATTAGAGAACGCACACTTAGATTCACACAGGACACCGAATAGGACAGGAGAAGTACTCCATAGCAACGATTAAAAATTTCCCTAACCAGAAACCGTGAATTGATGGCGGCATTCGCGTGAAACTGAAAGCGCGAACCACTGCTTTTAATCAGGGCAAGGTGACTGGTAACATGACCGAATACAAACAGTGCAGCTATTCCCTCCGCAAGGCTATCAAACAAGATAAGCGTCAGTATAGAGACAAAGTAGAATCTCAATTCAACGGCTCAGACACAAGAGGTATGTGGCAGGGTCTACAGTCAATCACGGACTACAAGAAGAAAACCAGCCCACTCATGGACCAGGATGTCTTGCTCCCAGGCAGACTAAATAACTTTTTTGCCCGCTTTGAGGACAATACAGTGCCACTGACACGGCCTGCAACGAAAACATGCGGACTGTGCAACTGGGTACTGGACTTCCTGACGGGCCGCCCCCAGGTGGTGAGGGTAGGCAACAACATCTCCACCCCGCTGATCCTCAACACTGGGGCCCCGCAAGGATGCATTCTGAGTCCTCTCCTGTACTCCCTGTTCACCCACGACTGCGTGGCCACGTACGCCTCCAACTCAATCATCAAGTTTGTGGACGACACAACAGTGGTAGGCTTGATTACCAACAACGACGAGACGGCCTACAGGGAGGAGGTGAGGGCCCTCGGAGTGTGGTGTCAGGAAAATAACCTCACACTCAATGTCAACAAAACTAAGGAGATGATTGTGGACTTCAGGAAACAGCAGAGGGAACACCCCCCTATCCACATCGATGGAACAGTAGTGGAGAGGGTAGTAAGTTTTAAGTTCCTCGGCATACACATCACAGACAAACTGAATTGGTCCACTCACACAGACAGCATCGTGAAGAAGGCGCAGCAGCGCCTCTTCAACCTCAGGAGGCTGAAGAAATTTGGCTTGTCACCAAAAGCACTCACAAACTTCTACAGATGCACAATCGAGAGCATCCTGGCAGGCTGTATCACCGCCTGGTACGGCAACTGCTCCACCCACAACCGTAAGGCTCTCCAGAGGGTAGTGAGGTCTGCACAACGCATCACCGGGGGCAAACTACCTGCCCTCCAGGACACCTACACCACCCGATGTTACAGGAAGGCCATAAAGATCATCAAGGACAACAACCACCCGAGCCACTGCCTGTTCACCCCGCTATCATCCAGAAGGCGAGGTCAGTATAGGTGCATCAAAGCTGCGACCGAGAGACTGAAAAACAGCTTCTATCTCAAGGCCATCAGACTGTTAAACAGCCACCACTAACATTGAGTGGCTGCTGCCAACACAGTGACACTGACTCAACTCTAGCCACTTTAATAATGGGAATTGATGGGAAATGATGTAAAATATATCACTAGCCACTTTAAACAATGCTACCTAATATAATGTTTACATACCCTACATTATTCATCTCATATGCATACGTATATACTGTACTCTATACCATCTATTGCATCCTTACGTAATACATGTATCACTAGCCACTTTAACTATGCCACTTTGTTTACATACTCATCTCATATGTATATACTGTACTCGATACCATCTACTGTATCTTGCCTATGCTGCTCTGTACCATCACTCATTCATATATCTTTATGTACATATTCTTTATCCCCTTACACTGTGTATAAGACAGTAGTTTTGGAATTGTTAGTTAGATTACTTGTTGGTTATTACTGCATTGTCGGAACTAGAAGCACAAGCATTTCGCTACACTCGCATTAACATCTGCTAACCATGTGTATGTGACAAATAAAATTTGATTTGATTTGAAAAAAATAATCCAGGCACTGAGTAATCCAGCCACTAACACGGCAGTCACTGAGGTAATCCAGTCACTAACATGCCAGTCACTGAGGTAATCTAGCCACTAATGTAAATTCAGATAGAAATATAGTTTGGGCAACACAATTCAAGCAGGCATTGTGAAACTAGACTGTACTGTGGCTGTGTCCAGCAGAGTACAGAGAGACAACAGGGGAAGGAGGAAGGGGGGATATAATTCAGATGGCCTCCAAATCTTGTGCGGTGGAAGGGGACGTTGTGTGTTCTTTAATTGACTTTAAATGCTTCCATCTCCTCCAGTGGGGGGGTATTTCTTGGAAAGAGGGGGAGTGGGATTGTGTGTGTGTGTGTGTCTGTATGTGTATGTGTATGCGTACATTTGTGTGTGCATGTGTGCTAGAAAACAGAAAACAGGCTGGGAAAGCTTATGCTTCACAGTGACTGCATTCACCTCTCGAAAAGAGGCAACAAGCTTCCTTCAGATGAGGTAATTACCTAACAGGCCCTGGGACAAGGCTGGCACGGCACCACTGAGGCACAAAACTGGGCTTTGAGGGAAAGGGGAAAGTTAGTCGGGACCATTCAAATGTCCTGACAATACTAAGAACGGGGTCTGAGGAGGGAGGGGTTTTTACGATGGTGTCGGGCCCGGTTTGTGTTCCACTGCCAAGATGAGGATGCATCCCAAATGGCATGCTATTCCTTTAATAGTGCACTACTTTTGACCAGGCTTTGGTCATGCCCTATAGGTCATAGGGTGTCATTTAGTCTGCAACAGTCCTCTCTCTGTGGTGAACAGTAAACAATGCTAAGTCTCTTCACATGGGCCTGTGGGGAGGAGGAGGAGAGCTAGGCTGTTACAGTACAGTACCTGGGGCGTTGTGGAAAGACTGGGAGCGTAATAGAGGTCTCCATGCAGGTAAAGTCACGTCTGCTGGGCTGAAGAAGTCTCCTCCATCAGCGGGACGTAAGGGAGAACCATGCACGGCTACACTGGGGTCAGCCATGCTGAAGTCTTGGGAGAACAGACAGATACAGACAGTCAGTCTCAGTCATTGAGATGGACATGCACATTGACAAGAAAATGCATGTCTATTTACCATACAAACCCTAGTGAACATACAGTAGGTGTAGGGAGGTTGAATATGAATAGAGACCAAGCAGCACAAGATGATACTGAGAAGAACTGAGGTTTCGTTTTCTTACCTGGTAGAGAGGAGGCAGACTGTGTCCGCTCCACAATGTGACTGTGAAGATTAGGCTGGAAGAGAGGACACAGATATACACAGTGAGTTAGAGATAGTCTGGTAACTATTTTAATACTTTTTAGCCAGTAGTTCTGAAAGTAGCGCTCACGTGCCAAAAGTGGTCCCTGAAAATTTCGTACTACATCACACATGAGCAGATATGTGCACCACATAATTTCTCTCTCTCTCATTCTGCTGTGTGTGCATATTGCTAGGTGTCACTCAAGAGGGGAGAGGGGCTGAAGCTCATTTGGCTGGAAAAGAACAAAAATTACATTCAAACTAATTGAGGGGCATAGGCCCAAGTGGTGGAAAATGTAACGAAAATGGCAGAAGGACCACAACAGAGAGGGCACAGCTAATACAATCAGAAGAAAACAAATAAAATGGGACACTTTGAGGTTAAACAGTAATTCTGCTCAAATAGATTATGCAGTTAATGTCATCAGAACTACTAAAAGTGAACAGAATTGACACATGCAGCCCAAAGCGAGAGGTTTAAAAAATATTTAGTAGTCGCCAAAGTTCCAGAACATTTCTTTAATAAAGATAAACATAGGACATAAACCCAGTGGGTTTGTTGTGAGAAGTCAGTTGCATTAAGGCAGGGTTATTTTAATGATGAGGCCCATTTGAATAACGACCCAGTTAGACAATCATTAACAACTATGTCGTGTTCCCATTACTTTGCTTTGGTTTAAATCTTTTAACCACCATAATCTGAACTAATAACTCATTTTAAACCGTCCTAAACAGGAACCAAACTAACGGTTCCACTAACGGTCTGTATGTAGCCAAACATAGCTGCTGCTCATTTTGGTATATGTACTGATGGCGCAAAAGCCATGACAGTGAGACATAGTGAAGTGGCAAAGTGCGTGCAAGCAGTTGCTCGCCATTTGGGTACACTGCAGCATCCACCAAGAGGCTCTTGCTGCCAAGGGAATGCCTGACAGCTTGAAAGACGTTTTGGACACTACAGTGAAAATGGTTAACTTTTTAACTTCTTCAATATAGGGGGCACTCTTTTAATTTTTGGATAAAAAAACATTCCCGTTTTAAACAAGATATTTTGTCATGAGAAGATGCTCGACTATGCAAATAATTGACAGCTTTGGAAAGAAAACACTCTGACGTTTCCAAAACTGCAAAGATATTATCTGTGAGTGCCACAGAACTGATGCTACAGGCGAAACCAAGATGAAATTTCAAACAGGAAATGCCCCAGATTTTGAAGGCGCTGTGTTCCAATGTCTCCTTATATGGCTGGGAATGCGCCAGGAATGAGCCTACACTTTCTGTCGTTTCCCCAAGGTGTCTGCAGCATTGTGATGTATTTGTAGGCATATCATTGGAAGATTGACCATAAGAGACTACATTTACCATGTGCCCGCTTGGTGTCCTCCGTCGAAATTATTGCGTCATCTCCAGCTGCGTGTATTTTTCCATTTGCTTCAGAGGAGAAATCCAACTGCCACTAATGATTTATCATTGAATAGATATGTGAAAAAGACCTTGAAGATTGATTCTAAACAACGTTTGCCATGTTTCTGTCGATATTATGGAGTTAATTTGGAAAAAAGTTTGGCGTTGTAATGACTGAATTTTCTGGGGGTTTTCTTAGCCAAACGTGATGAACAAACCGGAGCGATTTCTCCTACACAAATAATATTTTTGGAAAAACTGAACATTTGCTATCTAACTGAGAGTCTCCTCATTGAAAACATCCAAAGTTCTTCAAAGGTAAATGATTTTATTTGAATGCTTTTCTTGTTTTTGTGAAAATGTTGCCTGCTGAATGCTAGGCTTAATGCTATGCTAGCTATCAATACTCTTACACAAATGCTTGTGTAGCTATGGTTGAAAAGCATATTTTGAAAATCTGAGATGACAGTGTTGTTAACAAAAGGCTAAGCTTGTGAGTGAATATATTTCTTTCATTTAATTTGGGATTTTCATGAATAGTTAACGTTACGTTATGGTAATGAGCTTGAGGCTATGATTACGCTCCCGGATACGGGATTGCTCGACGTAAGAAGTTAAAGCAATGCCCCTGAACTCTCGTGTATTTTCTGCACTATGCAATGATATGGGCAGCGACCATGTAACACTTTTACAACATACAGAGGTGCACTGGTTATCAAGGGGCAAGGTATTGACACGTTGTTTTGAATTGAGAGACAAGCTTACATTCAGGTCATAACTGCATGATTTGCAATGCCAAGTTGACAATTCTATATGGATTCACATGATAGAACATGATACCTCTGCCTGTTCTCGGCTTTGTCACCGGTCATACGACGTTCTTTACTCAAGATCTCTTTCATGCCCTGCCTCCAGTCCACTTACCATTATCTGAACAAGAGAGACTCATTGAAATTGCAACAAGCGGTTATGTGAAAATTACATTTAATCAGAAGCCACTTCCAGATTTCTGTATTGGGCTAGAGCAGTGTTCGATCGAACCCCAGGGGTTCGGTGAGTCAGTCTCAGGGGTTCGGCGGAGGTCTAATTGACTGACCATAATTTTTACTTGTCTGACCCCTTGCATGATGACGAGTTTCTCACACGACTGGCCTATCGGGGTGATGTTTTTTCTCGCCTGAATGATCTGAATCTAGTATTAAAGGGACTCTCTACAACTATATTCAATGTGTGGGACAAAATTGAGGCTATGATTAAGAAGTTGGAGCTCTTCTCTGTCTGCATTAACAAGGACAACACACAGGTCTTTCCATCATTGTATGATTTTTTGTGTGCAAATGAGCTCAATCTTACGGACAATGTCAAATGTGATATAGCGAAGCACCTGAGTGAATTTGGTGCACAATTACGCAGGTACTTTCCCAAAATCGATGACACAAACAACTGGATTCGTTATCCCTTTCATGCCCTGCCTCCAGTCCACTTACCGTTATCTGAACAAGAGAGACTCATTGAAATTGCAACAAGCGGTTCTGTGAAAATTACATTTAATCAGAAGCCACTTCCAGATTTCTGTATTGGCTCACACTGATTTGCAGTAAATATTCATTATTATGTTTTTGTTTTTGTGTGAAATTCATGTTTGATGATTTTGTTCTTTCAGTGATGTTGATAAACGGTTCATGTTGTGTACCAGTAAAATTTTTGTATATTTTATTTTTTTTATGGAACTGGTGGGGTTCAGTTCAAGGTAAGCTAGAGTATCTTGCCTTGGCAAATCGCGCTGTGAAGACACTGATGCCCTTTGCAACCACATACCTATGTGTGAGTGGATTCTCGGCCCTCACTAGCATGAAAACTAAATACAAGCACAGACTGTGTTCAAAATTATTTAAGACAGACTCTCTCCAATACAATCCAACATTGCAGAGTTATGTGCATCCTTTCAAGCACACCCTTCTCATTAAAATAGCCTCCAACATTCTACTCAGCAAACTGGATGTAGTCTATCACAGTGCCATCCGTTTTGTCACCAAAGCCCCATATACTACCCACCACTGCGACTTGTATTGTAAGGGTTTTCCTGTGGTGAAGTAGAAGTGGACCAAAATGCAGCGTGGTGGTTATTCATGTTCTTTAATAAAGGAACTAGACATGAAATAACTAACAAAACAATAAATGTACAAAAACCTAAACAGTCCTATCTGGTGCAAACACAGAGACAGGAACAATCACCCACAAACACACAGTGAAACCCAGGCTACCTTAGTATGATTCTCAATCAGAGACAACTAATGACACCTGCCTCTGATTGAGAACCATACTAGGCCGAAACATAGAAATACCCAAAACCTAGAAAAACAAACATAGACTACCCACCCAACTCACGCCCTGACCATACTAAATAAATACAAAACAAAGGAAATAAAGGTCAGAACGTGACATGTATGCTCTCGTTGGCTGGCCCTCGCTACATATTCGTCGCCAAACCCACTGGCTCCAGGTCATCTATAAGTCTTTGCTAGGTAAAGCCCCGCCTTATCTTAACTTTAAGCATCAGCTGTCAGAGCAGCTTACCGATCACTGTACCTGTACTGTACCTGTACACAGCCAATCTGTAAATAGCACACCCAACTACCTCATCCCCATATTGTAATTTATCTTCTTGCTCTTTTGCACCCTAGTATCTCTACTTGCACATCATCATCTGCACCTCTATCACTCCAGTGTTAATGCTAAATTGTAATTATTTCGCCTCCATGGCCTATTTCCTTACCTCCCTAATCTTCTACATTTGCACACACTGTACATAGGTTTTTCTATTGTGTTATTGACTGTACATTTGTTCATGTGTAACTCTGTGTTGTTGTTTTTGTCGCACTGCTTTGCTTTGTCTTGGCGAGGTCGCAGTTGCAAATGAGAACTTGATCTCAACTGGCCTACCTGGTTAAACAAAGGTGAAATCATTTTTTAAAAGACATTATTAACCTGTGGGGAGTTATTCACAATTTTCGATGAACAAATATGTTTTTATATGTAAGATGGTTAAATAAAGAACAAAATGATTGATTATTATTATATTATTATTTGTGCCCTGGTCCTGTAAGAGCTATTTGTCACAGTTTTTTCAATATTTAGGACTAACTTATTCCTTGCCACCAATTCTGAAACTAACTGCAGCTCTTTGTTAAGTGTTGCATACATTTCAGTCACTGTGGTAGCTGACGTGTCTAGTGTTGAGTCATCCGTATACATAGACACACTGGCTTTACTCATAACCAGTGGCATGTCATTAGTAAAAAATGATAGATATAAGGGGCCTAGAACAGTTGCCCTGGCAAATTCCTGATTCTACCTGGATTATGTTGTAGAGGCTTACATTAAAGAACACCCTCTCCTCTGTGTTCTGTTAGACAGGTAACTCATTATCCACAATATAGCAGGGGGTGTAAAGCCATAACACATACATTTTCCCAGCAGCAGAATGATTGATAATGTCAAAAGCCACACTGAAGTCTAACAAAACAGCAGCCCCCACAATCTTTTTATCATCAATTTCTCTCAGCCAATCATCAGTAATTTGTGTAAGTGCTGTGCTTCTGGAATGTCCTTCCCTATAAGCGTGCTGAAAGTCTGTTGTCAATTTGTTTACTTTAAAGCGTTGGTTGGCTAGTCGAGCCAGCAAAGGGGGCTTTACTATTCTTAGATAGGGGAATTACTTTTGCTTCCCTCCAGGCCTGAAGGCACACACTTGCTAGTGGGCTTAAATTGAAGATGTGACAATATCGTCCGCTATTATCCTCATTAATTTTCCATCCAATTTGTCAGACCCCGGTGGCTTGTCATCGTTGGTAGACCACAATCATTTTTTCACCTCTTCCACACTCTGCGTAATTCAAAATTAACGCTTGTCTTTCATAATTTGGTCAGATACACTTGGATATGTAGTGTTAGTGTTTGTTGCTGGCATGTCATGCCTAAATTTGCTAATCTTGCCAATGAAAAAAGTTATTCAAGTAGTTGGTAATATTAGTGGATTTTGTGATGAATGAGCCATCTGATTCAATAAATGATGGAGCTGAGTTTGCCTTTTTGCCGAACATTTCATTTAAGGGATTCCAAAGCTTTTTACTATCATTCTTTATGTCCTTTTTCTTTGTTTCATAGTGTAGTTTCTTCTTCTTTTTAATTCAGTTTAGTCAAATGATTTCTCAATTTGCAGTACGTTTGCCAATCGGTTGTGAAGCCAGACTTATATGCCATTCCTTTTGCCTCATCCCTCTCAAACATACATACTGTTTTTACAGTCGCTTTCTTAATGGGTGCCTGCTTATTATTAACTGGGATAAGCAATTTCATGAATGTGTCAAGTGCAGCGTCTGGTTGCTCCTCATTACACACCACGGACCAACAAATATGGTTTACATCAACAACATAGGAATCACTACAAAACGTATATACAACATTAGGCCTAAAGCTTGGAACTTTGGTTTTCCTAGATATGGCTACTACATTGTGATCACTACATCCAATGGATTGGGATACTGTTTAAAGCACATTTCTGCAGCATTAGTAAAGATGTGATCCATATATGTTGTTGATTTAATTCCTGTGCTGTTTGGAACTACCCGGCTGATAACCTGAACCAGGTTTGAAGCTTTCTCTTGAGTGGGCAGCTTGATGAAAGCCAGTCAATATTTAAATCACCCAGAAAATATACCTCTGTTGATATCACATACATTATCAAGAATTTCACACGTTATCCAGATACTGGCTGTTAGCACTTGGTCTATAGCTGCTTCCCACCATAATGGGCTTTAAATGAAGCAGATGAATCTGTAGCCATATTACTTCAACAGTTTTTAACATGAGATCCTCTCTAAGCTTTACAGGTATGTCGTTCTGAATATAAACGGCAACACCTCCACCATTGGCATTTCTGTCTTTTCTGTAGATGTTATAACCATGTATTGCTGCCACTGTAGGAGTTGAGAACAAGAAAGTTCCAGTTTGTGTTCTCCCTATAAGTTTGCGTAGAATTTAGATTTGTTTGCTAAGCATAGCCAAGTCATTCCTGTAATCCTCCGCTAGCAAACAATTTCTGCATTGGAACTCCGAATTGTCAATATTGTTGTGAACAAGAGCGCAATAAACACAGCTCTACAGAGCTGGAAACATTCATTAGCTACTTCAGACAAAGCAGGTTCCATTGCAACCTATCTAGCTAGCTGGCTAGTTGATTGCAGGTGTTGACATAGGTGACCGAGTTTGTGAGCTGAGTCGGTGAACCCCGACAGCAGCGTGCCTGTAGCTCCATCACGGTGTTAATAATTCCTCAATATGTAACGTTAGCCTTGATTTTTATCCGATTGAGAATCTACCTACAAATGTCATCTCTCACAACTGACAGGTTCAGTAACACCACAGCAAAAGCAGACGGTGACGTCTGACGCCTCCCCGGGGGGAAACAAATTGTCCAAATAGTCTAGAAACGTATAAGGTCATATGGGGTCTCAGTTAAAGATGCGGTAGGGTCAGCAGCCTGTTTTCAATCAGATCCTGGTCCGGAGCCAGGAAGGAGAGATTTCCAGGACTGCCTGAGGTAATTATGTACCCAGGGGGTAGTATGTGTAGGAAAAGGAGTTACTGGTCCTCCCGACCCACATGAAACAGCACATTGTTCTCCACTATGGACATCCTAGATCTGTTTATTGGAAGGCACAGCACAGCACAGCACACATGTTGTTCTCTGGAGATAAGAACATGTCCTGGCATTACAGAGTATCCTCTCCTGGCTGCCCCTGTCTACTTCTGAAATGTCTCCCTATTCCCTATATAGTGCACTACTTTAGACCAGAGCCCTAAACCCAAAGGTAGTGCACTATAAAGGGAATAGGGTGCCATGTGGGATGGAGACCCTTTCTCAGTGAACCACTCTGAACCTAAATAATGATCTAGTTACTCTATATTATTAGAGCTGGAATGTAATGTACACAAGACAGTGGAGAGGAAAGAGGGAAGCCTGTTGGTGCTTCCACTAATGACATCATAGGATTTATATGAAGGTTCAAGAGCTTTTTAGTACCACCATGATTTGATTACAGTGTTACTCATATTGCTTTCTCCATAACTCCTAAACCATGGAATCTTCTTAACTATTAACTAAAGCGTTTGAGCAGTTGTGTTGTCACAAGGTAGGGGGGTATACAGAAGATAAAAGACCAAGTCCATATTATGGCAAGAACAGCTCAAATAAGCAAAGAGAAACAACAGTCCATCATTACTTTAAGACATGAAGGTCAGTAAATCTGGAACATTTCAAGAACATTGAACGTTTCTTCAAGTGCAGTCGCAAAAACCATCAAGCGCTATGATGGAAATGGCTCTCATGAGAATGGAAGACCAAGAGTTACCTTTGCTGCAGAAGATAAGTTCATTAGAGTCACCAACCTTAGAAATTGCAGCCGAAAAAAATGCTTCACAGAATTCAAGTAACAGACACATCTCAACATCAACTGTTCAGAGACGGTGTGAATCAGGCCTTCATGGTCGAATTGCTGCAAAGAAACCACTACTAAAGGACACCAATAATAATAAGAAACTTGCTTGGGCCAAGAAACACGAGCAATGGACATTAGACTAGTGGAAATTCGTCCTTTGGTCTGGAGTCCAAATTGGAGATTTTTGGTTCCAACCGCCATGTCTTTGTGAGACGCGGTGTGGGTGAACGGATGATCTCCACTTGTGTATTTCCCACTGTAAAGCATGGAGGGGGAGGAGGAGGTGTTATGGTATGGGGGTGCTTTGCTGGTGACACTGGCTGTGATTTATTTAGAATTCAAGGCACACTTAACCAGCATGACTACCACAGCATTCTTCAGCGATACGCCATCCCATCTGGTTTGGGCTTAGTGGGACTATCAATTGTTTTTCAACAGGACAATGACCCAACACACCTCCAGGATGTGTAAAAGCTATTTTTACCAAGAAGGAGAGTGATGGAGTTCTGCATCGGATGACCTGACCTCCACAATCCCCAGACCTCAACCAAATTGAGATGGTTTGGGATGAGTCAGACCGCAGAGTGAAGGAAAAGCAGCCAACAAGTGCTCAGCATATGTGGGAACTCCTTCAAGACTGTTGGAAAAGCAGTCCAGGTCAAGCTAGTTGAGAGAATGCCAAGAGTGTGCAAAGCTGTCATCAAGGCAAAGGGTGGCTATTTGAAGAATCTCAAATATAAAATATATTTTGATCTGTTTAACACATTGTTGTCTTTGGTTTAGGTGATTTTTGTATTTATTTAACCTTTATTTAACTAGGCAATTCAGTTAAGAACAAATTCTTATTTACAATGACGGCCTACCAAAAGGCAAAAGGCCTCCTGCGGGGACAGGAGCGGGGAATATAAAATTCAAATTAAAGTACAAAACACACACTGGCTCTGATGATCGTCGGATGTGGCAGGGCTTGAAAACTATTACAGACTACAAAAGGAAACCCATATGCGAGCTGCCCAGTGACACGAGCCTACCAGCCAAGCTTTTATGCTCGATTCGAGGCAAGCAACACTGAGGCATGCACAAGAGCACCAGCTGTTCTGGACTACTGTGTGATAACGCTCCCGGTAGCCGATGTGAACAAAACCTTTCAACAGGTCAACATTCACAAAGCCGCTGGGACAGACGGACTACCAGGATGTGTACTCAAAGCATGCGTGGACCAACTGTCAAGTGTCTTCACTGACATTTCAACCTCTTCCTAACCGAGTCTGTAATACCTACATGTTTCAAGCAGACCACCATAGTCTATGGTCCAAAGGAAGTGAAGGTAACCCCCCTAAATGATTACCACCCCATAGCACTCACATCGGTAGCCAAGAAGTGCTTTGAAAGGCTGGTCATGGCTCACATCAACAGCATCCTCCCGGACACCCTAGACCCACTCCAATTCGCATACCAAATTAACACCTCCCTCTGCCACTGGATCTTGGACTTCCTGACGGGATGCCCCCAGGTGGTAAGATTAGACAACAACACGTCTGCCACGCTGATCCTTAACACTGGGGTCCCTTAGGGGTGTGTACTTAGTCGCTTCCTGTATTCCCTGTTCACCCACGACTGCATGGCCAAACACGACTCCAACACTATCATTACGTTTGCTGACGACACAACAGTGGTAGGCTTGATCACCGATGAGGGTGAGACGGCTTATAGGGAGGAGGTCAGAGAACTGTCAGTGGTGCCAGGACAACAACCTCTCCCTCAATGTGAGTGAGCAAAACGAAGGAGCTGATCGTGGACTACAGGAAAAGGCTGGTCGAGAGTTTCAAGAGAGCATCCTCACCAGTTGCATCACCGCCTGGTATGGCAACTTCTCGGCATCTGACCGTAAGGCGCTACAGAGGGTAGTGCAAAAGGCCCAGTACATCACTGGGGCCAAGCTTCCTGCCATTCAGGACATATATAATAGGCGTTGTCAGAGGAAAGCCCATAAAAATGTCAGAGACTCCAGTCACCCAGGTTATGGACTGTTTTCTGCTGCCATCCTGAGCTGGTACTGACCTGTGATGCATACAATGAGTTAACCCTGTTGTGGAATTGTGGGCATGGCGCTCCATGGCTGCCGTCCACGTGGACCATGTGCTCCTTCATCAGAGTCTCCGCCCTCTTGATGATGTCACCCATGCGGTGGATGAAACCCTCCTTCTCCGATGGCAGGATGAACTCATTGTGTACCTGGAAAATACACACGCCATGAATAAATCAATAACACATGTCTGCCTGTTTGCCTGCCTGCCTGCATGCCTGTCTGTGTATGTACACTACCGTTCAAAAGTTTTGGGTCACTTACAAATGTCCTTGTTTTTGAAAGAAAAGCTATTTTTTTGTCCATTAAAATAACATCAATTTGATCAGAAATACAGTGTAGACACTGCTAATGTTGTAAATGACTACTGTAGCTGGAAACGGCAGATTTCTTTATGGAATATCTACATAGGCGTACAGAGGACCATTAGTTTTATTGCTTCTTTAATCAGGACAACAGTCTTCAGCTGTGCTAACATAATTGCAAAATGGTTTTCTAATGATCAATTAGCTTTTTAAAATGATTAACTTGGATTAGCTTACACAAGGTAACATAGGAGTGATGGTTGCTGATAATGGTCCTCTGTACGCCTATGTAGATATTCCATTTTAGTAGTCATTTACAACATTAGCAGTGTCTACACTGTATTTCCGATCAATTTTATGTTATTTTAATGGACGAAAAAATTGCTTTTCTTTCAAAAACAAATACATTTCTAAGTGACCCCAAACTTTTGAACGGTATTATATGTCTGTCTGCCCTCATTGTCATAACCTCCACACACAGTACTAATTTGTAGGAGCAGTCTAGAGCAGAGGTTCCCAACCTTTCCGTTCCTGGGACCACCAAATCACGTCAAAAGCTCAAGGACCATAAACATAAAATATTTGGTCAATTTTAGCAGTGAATGTAACAAATAAAAGGCATTTTATTATTATTATATTAAAACATTTTGCATTGTGAACATTTATGTAAAATTGCAAACAATAACATTAATACTCCCAACTGTCATAATTTTTTCAACAAAAAAAAATATAACAAAATATACAATTAAAATAAATAATCACAATATAAAATTGGACCACCTGCAGTACCCCCGTGGACCACCAGTGGTCCGAGGACCACAGATTAAAAACCACTGGTCTAGAGCAGGATTAAGGAGGTTTGCATAATTCTGTGAATTGTGGTTTGATTGGATGGTTGGGTGTGGTGAATGGGCTGGCTCTCCTGTCAGCATGTCTTAATTCAGCTCTTGTAGTGCTGGTGTACTGCACTAAGAACCACAGGGGCTTTTATAAGACCTGACTAACTCTGTGCCAAGACTCGACTAAACAAAAGCGCACTGTGTTTCATTCAGAGTCAGAATAAACAGAATCAACACAAAGTTCTAGAATTTACCACCAACAGAAGTAGAAAATACCACTACCTCATCTTGGCTACGTGCTTTGTGTATACCTACGCCAGAACCCCCCAAGGTCGTAATCAAACCTAAATGAGACGTGTGTAAACTAGACATCTATATGACATAGAAACACAGAGAAAAGTGTTTAAACTGAAAGTGGGATGTAGACCCTGTGCTGCTGTGTGAGATAGGAGAAGATAGTAGAATCTGCTATTAAGATAAGCTGGTAGTGCTTAATTTCTCTGGAGATTATATTACCCTATAGTGTGTAGGTCTATTATTTGGAGATCAGTGAAGGGTCAATGGTCGAATGAGTAGACTAGGTTTGCGTCCCAAATGGTGTACCCTATTTCCTATTTAAGGCCCTGGTCAAAAGTAGTGAACTACATAGGGAATAGGGAACCCTAGAGGTGACCACTAACCATGACAGCTGCGATGTCCTCTGGGTTGTCTCCATCCAGGTCGAATTTGAAGGTAACCATCTTGTCATTGTGAGTCTGCAGCTGACACTCCACCACCCGATCGTCTTTGTCAGAGAGCTGCACAGAGACACCATCCATCAGGGTAACTTTGTTTATGTTCTGTAGACTAAAGAAACACTGGGGAAGCAGCAGAACGTGTGTATGTAGAACGTGTGTATGTAGAACGTGTGTATGCAGGACGTGTGTATGCAGGATGTAGTCATAGTTATAGTTTTGATGTCTTAATTATTATTCTACAATGTAGAAAATAGTAAAAATAAAGAAAAACCCTTGAATGAGTCGGTGTGTCCGAAATTTGGACTGGTACTGTATATATATATAAAAAGTGCTGCTGCTAAATAAATATAGGGGAAACTGCAAAGTAGGCATCCCAAATGGTACCACATTAGCATTATATTCACCCACTCTATAGGGAATGGGTGCTCTTGGGACATGCCCTAATTGTGGGCTTGACAATCAGTTGTATAGAATAGTCTTGATTGATTAATTAATTTGTTTTACCCCAGTGATGCGCAGTCTTGAACGGGCTCTCCTCCGGAACAGCTTGCCAGCCGTGCGCCTGGCAGCAGTCTTGCCACTCCTCTCTGATAGGCCCTCGTAGCCATCACTCAAACCCGAGGTCACGTCGGAGGCGTAGCTGTGAAGATGATTGGCGTGTTAGTACATTTTTCATTACCGCTGTAAAACCACAGGTGCATTTTATGTTGCAGTCATTTATGAGTTAATAACCATGCAATGAGGATGAAATAGAAATAACCACACGTCAAAATAGGAAACAGAGCTAGACCGTTAAACATGCCAAATATACACTCACCGGACAATTTTTTAGGTACACCCCCCGTTCACGAAAATTAATGAATCAATCAATCAAATGTATTTATAAAGCCCTTTTTACATCCGCTGATTTCACAAATCGCTCCTTCAAACAGTGAGTCATGTGATCGTGGCTTGCTATATAAAGCAGACAGACAGGCATCGAGCCATTTAGTTACTGTTGGATTGAACGTTAGAATGGGCAAAACGAGTGACTAAAGCGACTTTGAGTTTGCTATGATTGTCAGTGCCAGGCACGCCACATCCAGTAACTCAGAAACAGCCTCCATCCTGGGCTTTTCAAGCACTACTGTGTGTAGGGTTTACCGAGAATGGTGCTGTCACATCTACTCCCCCTCCTCCCCTCCGGCGTTCGACGTCACCGGTATACTAACCACCGGTCCATTTGATCCATCGTTACGCACACCTGGCATCCATCATTACGTGCACCTGCAGATCATTATGATACTCACTTGGACTCCATTACCGTCCTGATTATCTCCCCTTTATCTGTCACTCCCTTGGGTTCCTTCCGCAGTCGGTATTGTTCCTGTGTTCATGCATTGTCGCCACTGTTATGTTGTCTCGTTTCATGTTTGTTGTTTTCTTAAACGTTTTACCTGCACCTACTTCTCGACTCACAGCATCTCTGTTAAAGGTACGACAAAAAAAACATCCAGTCAGTGGCAGTCCTGTGGGTGAAAACAGCTCATTGATGAGAAAGGTGGAAGGAGAATGGCAAGAATTGTGGAAGCAGGCGGGTCACAAACAGGCGGGTCACAAACAGACAAATAACGGCACAGTACGATAGTATCGTGCAGAATGGCATCTTGGAATGCACAACACGTTGATTCTTGTCACAGAATGGATATTGCAGCAGACGACCACACCAGGTTCCACTCCAATAAGCTAAAAAGAAGAAGAAGTGGCTCCAGCAGGCACGCAATCACCAACACTAGACAGTTGAGGAGTGGAAAAACATTTCTTGGAAAATGACAGCCAGTTTCCTTGAGTGGCCTGCTCAGTCCCCAGACCTCAACCCAAAAGAGCATCTTTGGGATGAGATATTTACGGGCTGTTCGCAGCATGAATGTACTGCCGCCTAATCTGCAGCAACTGCTTGATGCCATCGCGTCAGCATGGACCAACATCCCTGTGGAACATTTCTGACACATTGTAGAATGTTCTGGAGGCAAATGGGGGACCGACCCAGTGCTAGATGGGTGTACCTAATAAACTGGCCGGTGAGTGTATATGCCAAATAAAGCCTAATGTGAGGATATAGTAAACGTTAGTGTGCTGTAATATTGGACACATCTCCGAAAGAAAATAATACAGTCATGAGAAAGGAACAACAAATCCATGTGTTCTATTCAGCAGTGGAGCATTTATGTAATGAAAACGTGTTACACAGCCTGGGAGAACATGCAGTAAAAAGCTTCATGGTTAGCTAATTGAGTTCCCTGGGTCTCTTAGAACTGTGGTCCCTGATTTATCCCTCCAGACATCCACTACTCCTCTGAGGCCAGCAAACATTTACAGACAGACGCTCTACTGGTTAGAAGATTCCACTGTGCTTTCTAACCATTCTCTAAAATTTGAATAACTTTTGGGTAACTTCAGTTCACAGCGGATAAAACTTGAACAAGGTATTGCCTAGACAGAATGGGCACCAGATGACAACACACATGTAAAGGACCTCACGATACTTGCTTAGCGAGTACCAGTTCCTCCTGATCTGGATCACACCAAGGATCGAACCCAGGACCTCTGCCTTGCTAGCACACGTGACCTCCTTCCGGAAGTGTCTTACCAGTCGCACGATGCAAAAAGCTTGCTAATCAGCAAGTGGGGACACTTCAAGCTGAGGAGTAAGTTTCACACATCCCCATGTGCTACACATGCAGGACCATACAAACACCCGCACACACGCACACACACACAGACCAGCCCCACCCCATTCAAGGCTCCTCTACAGAGAAGAAAGCTGTTCTCATCACATACCGCTTCATGAAAACACAGTTACCAGAAACATCTGATATGAAAGTAAAACAGAAACATCAGAGTCCATTGTGCTTCAATAAATAGACTACAGAGAGGCTGTTGATTCCCTCAGCTGGAGAGAGAGAGAGAGGCTGTTGATTCCCTCAGCTGGAGAGAGAGAGAGAGGCTGTTGATTCCCTCAGCTGGAGAGAGAGAGATTCCCTCAGCTGGAGAGAGAGAGAGAGGCTGTTGATTCCCTCAGCTGGAGAGAGAGAGAGGCTGTTGATTCTCTCAGCTGAGAGAGAGAGAGAGAGGCTGTTGATTCCCTCAGAGAGAGAGAGAGAGAGGCTGTTGATTCCCTCAGAGAGAGAGAGAGAGGGGCTGTTGATTCCCTCAGAGAGAGAGAGAGAGGCTGTTGATTCCCTCAGCTGGAGAGAGAGAGAGAGAGAGAGGCTGTTGATTCCCTCAGCTGGAGAGAGAGAGAGAGGCTGTTGATTCCCTCAGCTGGAGAGAGAGAGAGGCTGTTGATTCCTCAGCTGGAGAGAGAGAGAGAGCTGTTGATTCCCTCAGCTGGAGAGAGAGAGAGAGAGAGAGAGAGAGAGAGAGAGAGAGAGCTGGAGAGAGAGGCTGTTGATTCCCTCAGCTGGAGAGAGAGAGGCTGTTGATTCCCTCAGCTGGAGAGAGAGAGAGGCTGTTGATTCCCTCAGCTGGAGAGAGAGAGAGGCTGTTGATTCCCTCAGCTGGAGAGAGAGAGAGAGGCTGTTGATTCCCTCAGCTGGAGAGAGAGAGAGAGGCTGTTGATTCCCTCAGCTGGAGAGAGAGAGAGGCTGTTGATTCCCTCAGCTGGAGAGAGAGAGGCTGTTGATTCCCTCAGCTGGAGAGAGAGGCTGTTGATTCCCTCAGCTGGAGAGAGAGAGGCTGTTGATTCCCTCAGCTGGAGAGAGAGGCTGTTGTATCTATCAGCTAAAGAGAAGAGATGTTTCCATCAGCTGGAAAGAGGGAATCTTGTGTCCATCATTTGGATAGAGACAGGCTGTCGTTTCCATGAGCTGGAGATAGAGGGGTTGTCATGTCCCTCTGCTGGAGAGAGAGACGGCTGTCGTTTCCCTCAATGGGAGAGAGAGATGGGCTATCGTGTCCCTCAGCTGGAGAGAGAGGGGCGGTCATTTCCCTCAGCTGGAGAGAGGGGGCGTTCGTTTCCCTCAGCTGGGAGAGAGATGTGTTGTTGTTTCCCTCAGCTGGGAGAGAGGGGCTGGCTTTTCCCTCAGCTAGAGAGAGGGGCTGTCGTTTCACTCAGCTAGAGAGAGGGGGTATCGTTTCCCTCAGCTGGGAGAGAGAGGGGCTGTCGTTTCCCTCAGCTTGAGAGACGGGCTGTTGTTTCCCTCAGCTGGGAGAGAGAGGGGCTGTTGTTTCCATCAGCTGGGAGAGAGAGGGGCTGTCGTTTCCCTCAGCTAGAGAGAAGGGCTGTCGTTTCCCTCAGGTGGGAGAGAGAGGGGCTGTCGTTTCCCTCAGCTAGAGAGACGGGCTGTCGTTTCCCTAAGCTGGGAGAAAGAGGGGCTGTTGTTTCCCTCAGCTAGAGAGAAGGGCTGTCGTTTCCCTCAGCTGGGAGAGAGAGGGGCTGTCATTTCCCTCAGCTAGAGAGAGGGGCTGTTAAGAACCTCAGGTCAGTCTGCTGTTTGGACACAGATGTGTACGGAGGCGTATGAAGCATAGAGGTTAGATGGTCCAGTAGGAACTTGACAACTGGTGGTCTGTTTATCTCGGATTCCACTGCTGTTGGAAGCAGATCAGCATTGACTGACCCTGTGCCTCTCAATGTGTGTGTATGCGTGCATGTGCGTGCGCATTTGTGTGTTTGTGTGTGTGTGTTGGTATTTGTGTGTCTGGTGGTGATGGGAAAGGCAAGACATTAATTTCTCTTTCTAGCAAAAATGGACAATAAAGTATCTATTCTAGGGAAGAGGCTGAGGAATGTACCTGTCCACAGGTGAGTTGAAGTCGCTGGTAGAGTGTCCTCCAGAATGGCCATGCTCCATATTACCCAATACTGCAATAATCTACAAACAGGACAAGGGAGAGGGAACAGTCAGGAAGAGGGAACATACACATAGTGTATTATGGTCATTCAAAAATACAATTGTATTAATGTACAGTTCAGGTAGAGTTACTCATCATCATCATAGCTAGCTAGCTATTTGTCCCATGTACACACCGAGGGGAAGCGGAGGCCTGGGATGGAGTGGTGCTGAGGGTATCTGTTGGGGGCGGTAGTCCCAGTTCCAGTGTTTTGGGTCAGGGTGGGAGGGGTCAGGGTTGGCCAGTTGAGACTGACAGCTATATCCAGGGGATCCTGGAGGCCAGAGGAGCTGAGATAGTCGTCTGTCTCGCAGTCAGCTGTTACAACAAACACATCTGACATCAGCCATGAGCATGTGACTGACCAGGCATGAGACATCAGCCATGAGCATGTGACTGACCAGGCATGAGACATCAGCCATGAGCATGTGACTGACCAGGCATGAGACATCAGCCATGAGCATGTGACTGACCAGGCATGAGACATCAGCCATGAGCATGTGACTGACCAGGCATGAGACATCAGCCATGAGCATGTGACTAACCAGGCATGAGACATCAGCCATGAGCATGTGACTGACCAGGCATGAGACATCAGCCATGAGCATGTGACTGACCAGGCATGAGACATCAGCCATGAGCATGTGACTGACCAGGCATGGGACATCAGCCATGAGCATGTGACTAACCAGGCAGGGCCGCACTCACTGACTAACTGACACAGACGCACTCACACAAAGGATTGCATGCACTCACACACCCACACAGTCAGTCACACAGTCACTCGCATACACATGCATGGTCAGGACATAATGATGAATGTGGAAGATACTTAAACTAGATTAACGGGAACTATTATTATAGGAATCGACCACACAGAGGGTTCTGATTGTCTCTCTGCTGGTCACTAGAAAACATTTGAGGACAATCACACACACACGCACACGTGCACACACACGCGCACACGCACACGCACACACACACACACACACACACACACACACACACACACACACACACACACACACACACACACACACACACACACACACACACACACACACACACACACACACACACACACACACACAACTGGCGAGGTACACTGTAAGACCATCGGGGACTGAATAATTAAGTTATCCTCCTTTCTTTCAGGGTCTCCCATATGTAGATCTAGTCAGGGCCATTCAGCACTACAACAGTTATGAAACCAACAGTTATGAAAGCAATGAGCCCTGGTCAAAAGTAGTGCACTATATAGGGACTAGGGTGCCTTTCGGGACAGAGCCACAGCCTAAATTGGCTAAAGGTTAAGTTAAGTGTTCTCACAGTTGGCCGAGGAGCAGCTGGTGTGGTGGACCTGGAAGTGCTGGTGCTGGTCTGCCTCTGGTTCCTCAGGTTCATGGATGAAGCTGGCGTTGATGCCCGAGTCCAGAGAGCTGTTGACGGGGACACGGTGGGGGTCAGCGGGTTCGGGGAGGGGTGATCCTGGCTCTGGGCCGGGGTGGGGGCATGGACGCCTATGGGGCTCTGATGGAGCTTAGATGGAGACCTGTTGATTTTCAGGGAGGGAGGCTGCAGTGCAGGCTTGGGCTCCTCCTTTTCCTGCTTCTTCTTCTCTGCGAGGCGGCGCAGTTTGTCACGCTGGCGCTTGATGACGTTGATGCGGTCCCGAATGGCCTTGGCTACAAGCTTGAAGTCGGCCTCGCACACGAAGCCCAGCACTACCTGGGAGAAGGGATGTAGCAGAGTCAGGACTTAATACTGATACAAACAGGGAACACATCACGGTCCATGAACTACCACTGTCTGTGTAAATAATAATGCATAGAGGTCTGATGTACTTCCTGACCATGCTGTTCTGTACTGTACAGATGTAGGATCTTAATTTGAGACAGTTTGCTACAGCAGTAAAATAATCCCACAGCAACAGGAAATGTGAATGATTATGTGGTTATAATTAATGGACATATTTGTAGTGGTTGATACATTTTTAAGGGAAAATCAAGTTTGACATTTCAAAGTGGAAATTACAAACTTCAGAAAGCTTTTTAAGCCTCAAATACACTACAAGTTTGCATTGTCTGCTGCACAGGAAAACTCTCTATGACAACATTGATCAAATTAAGATAGTGCACCTGTACACCCCCGTGGACAGGACGCTAGTCTTGTCATTTGCTGTGTAGATAATCAATATGTATTGAGTGGATGCTGTTTATGTGTGAAGGGGCTGATCTAAGTCCCTATGATATTCTTCAAGAATTAATGTGAAAGATACAGCTGTAAATCATAAAGTGGACCTTTAAAGGATGGTGTTACATCAAAACCTGTCCCATTCTGAACACAGTGTTCCAGTCTCAGACTGGGCGGGAGGAAAAGGTCTACGTCTCAAATGAAACCCTTCTATAGCGCACTACTTTGACCAGGGCCCATAGGGAAAGCCCATAGGGCTCTGGTCAAAGGTACTGTAGGGCACTATATAAGGAATAGGGTGTAACTTGGGATGTACACAAAGTTGGTGGTTTGCCTCCCTCCCCTCTCTAACCCTTCTCTCAACATCTCGTCAGATTACGCTGTTAGATTCCCATAACCCAGACTAAATGTCCTGGATGATAATACATGGGAACTTGATGAAAAGGCAGCAGGCAGGAGGAAGAGGTATGGAATTGTGGCTGGTGGCCAGGCCGGGTCCTTCTCATTAAAAGTGACCTCTGCTAAGAGGGCTGGAGGACACAAAGTCCTACCTCCCAAATGGCAGACTAGTGTGTGGGCCCTGGTCAAAAGTAGTGCATTATAAAGGGAAAAGGGTACCATTTGGGACAACATTTGGGACTTAACCTAGGAAAGGCTGTTTCATATGGCCTCCTGTTCGTGAGCGTGAGACTATATATTATTAAAGCCCTGACCTCTGCTTTCTTCTTTTCGCTCTCCTCTCACATTTCTACCACTGATGATTAAACACTGAGCTGTCCCCTTGACAAACTGTCTGCAGGCAGGTCCACTTCACTTTATGGGCTAAGCATATGGCAGTGTGTGTCCACGATTGTAATCAAATCGTAGACTATGTGATCTTGGGGTATTAGTTTCTATGTGTTTCCTGGTCTGTTGCAAAAGGGATATCTAGATATCCTCAGATCCTCAAAAGGTTCTACAGCTGCACCATCGAGAGCATCCTGACTGGTTGCATCATTGCCTGGTATGGCAACTGCTCGGCCTTCGACCTCAAGGCACTACAGTAGTGCGTACGGCCCAGTACATCACTGGGGCCAAGCTTCCTTCCATCCAGGACACCTATATCAGGCAGTGTCAGAGGACAGTCCTAAAATTGGCAAAGCCTCCAGCCACCATAGTCATAGACTGTTCTCTCTGCCAACGCACGGTAAGCAGTACCGGAGCTCTAAGTCGAGGTCCAAAAGGCTTCTTAACAGCTTCTACCCTCAAGCCATAAGACTCCTGAACAGCTAATCAAAGGGCTTCCCATAGAGAGGACTGGCAAAAAGTGCTCTTCACTGACAAGTCATGGTTTTGTCTCACCAGGGGTGATGGCCGGATTCGCGTTTATCGTTGAAGGAATGAGCGTTACACCGAGGCCTGTACTCTGGAGCGGAATCGATTTGGAGGTGAAGGGTCCGTCATGGTCTGGGGCGGTGTGTCACAGCGTCATCAGACTGATCTTGTTGTCATTACAGGCAATCTCAACGCTGTGCATTACAGCGAAGACATCCTCCTCCCTCATGTGGTACCCTTCCTGCAGGCTCATCCTGACATGACCCTCCAGCATGACAATGCCACCAGCCATACTGCTCGTTCTGTGCGTGATTTCCTGCAAGACAGGAATGTCAGTGTTCTGCCATTGCCAGCCAAGAGCACGGATCTCAATCCCATTAAGCACGTCTGGGACCTGTTGGATCGGAGGGTGAGGGCCCTCCGCCATTCCCCCCAGAAATGTCCAGGAACTTGCAGGTGCCTTGGTGGAAGTGTGGGGTAACATCTCACAGCAAGAACTGACAAATCTGGTGCTGTCCGTGAGGAGATGCACTGCAGATACTGACTGTTACTTTTGATTTTGAACCACCCCCTCCCTTTGTTCAGGGACACATTATTCCATTTCTGTTAGTCACGTGTCTGTGGAACTTGTTCAGTTTATGTCTCAGTTGTTGAATCTTGTTATGTTCATACAAATATTTGTTGTTATGTTATGTTTGCTGAAAATAAACGCAGTTGACAGTGAGAGGACGTTTCTTTTTTTGCTGAGTTTATATATCTATATACTACCGCTCAAAAGTTTGGGGTCACTTAGAAATGTCCTTGTTTTCGAGCCAGTTTGTGCTGTTCTGTGAAGGGAGTAGTACATAGCTTGTACGAGATCTTCAGTTTCTTGGCAATTTCTCACATGGAATAGCCTTCATTTCTCAGAACAAGAATAGACTGACGAGTTTCAGAAGAAAGTGCTTTGTTTCTGGCCATTTTGAGCCTATAATCGAACCCACAAATGCTGATGCTCCAGATACTCAACTAGTCTAAAGAAGGCAAGTTTTATTGCTTCTTTAATCAGAACAACAGTTTTCAGCTGTGCTAACATAATTGCAAAAGGGTTTTCTAATGATCAATTAGCCTTTTAAAAGTATCAACTTGGATTATCTAACGCAACGTGCCACCGGAACACAGGAGTGATGGTTGCTGATAATGGACCACTGTACGCCTATGTAGATATTCTATAAAAATAATCAGCTTTTTCCAGCTACAATAGTCATTTACAACATTAACAATGTCTACACTGTATTTCTGATATATTTTATTTTAATGGACAAAAAACTTGCTTTTCTTTCAAAAACAAGGACATTTCTAAGTGACCACAAACTTTTGAGTGGTAGTATATATATATATATATACTACCACTCAAAAGTTTGAGTGGTAGTGTTCCGGTGGCACGTTGCGTTAGATAATCCAAGTTGATACTTTTGAGTGGTAGTATATATATATATATATATATATATATATATATATATATATATATATATATATATATATATATATATATATATATATATATATATATATATATATATATACTACCACTCAAAAGTTTGTGGTCACTTAGAAATGTCCTTGTTTTTGAAAGAAAAGCACGTTTATATATATATATATTATATATATATCTTATATATATATATACACTTACGTATGCAGAGACACTGTATGTATAACTTATTTTGTTTGTCTCTAAAAATAAGAATGGCTGTGATTTCACCTGGTGCAACAGTGACACTCTAACAATGTGTAAGCTGAGTCTACCTGCATTATAGCTATAGTATTACACCTAGCTGTCTCCACTGGTCTTCAGCTTGACAGCCACAACAGGAAACCCTTCTTACCATTAATGCTACAACTAGAGGACATAAAGATTAAAGAGGACATGATGCTAGGCAAGTGCAAAGGTCAAGACAAGTGTTGTGGAAAGATACCCAGCCTCAGGGGTAGGCCATATGGCTCTCTCACACAGCCTATTACAGTAACAGTTGTTACCACATGAGTAGTACCAAAGGGAGTGGATACAGTAAACCAATCTAAACTTATACAAATGTCAACTTGACCATTTCATGGCTTTCTTACTGTTTCCAGCTCTGCTGAGAGCTCTGCTCTGAGTAAGATTTTACATACAGTATGGCAAATAAACCTGTAACTTGAAATGTGAGCTGCTCACCATCTCCTGCGCCACCTCCTCTGGCACATCCTTGTAGAGTTCAAACAGGAACTCAATGGCGTTGTTGTCCTTGTACTTCCCATGGAGTTTCTTGGTGTCGTCCATGCGGAGCCACAGCTTCAGGCCTGACTTCACCGTGTTGTCCTCCTCAGCCAACTCAACATGGACGCCGTTGTTCTCCTGGAAGAATGTGTGCTCCAGCAGGTCCTGGATGGTGTACCTGAGGTAAAGGAATAATATGCAGTTGAAGTCGGAAGTTTACATACACTTAGGTTGGAGTCATTTAAACTCATTTTTCAACCACTCCACAAATGTCTTGTTCACAAACTATAGTTTTGGCAAGTTGGTTAGGTCATTTTTCAAACTATTTCCAAACGCCTGAAGGTACCATGTTCATCTTTACAAACAATAGTACACAAGTATAAACACCATGGGACCACACAGCCGTCATACCACTCAGGAAGGAGACAAGTTCTGTCTCCTAGAGATGAACGTACTTTGGTGCTAAATGTGTAAAGCAATCCCAGAACAACAGCAAAGGACCTTGTGAAGATCCTGGAGGAAACATGTACAAAAGTATCTATATCCACAGTAAAATTAGTAATATATTGACATAACCTGAAAGGCTGCTCAGCAAGGAAGAAGTCACAGCTCCAAAACCACCATAAAAAAGCCAGACTATGGTTTGAAACTGCACATGGGGACAAAAATCATACTTTTTGGAGAAATATCCTCTGGTCTGATGAAACAAAAATAGAACTGTTTGGCCATAATGACCATCGTTATGTTTGGAGGAAAACGAGAGGCTTGCAAGCCGAAGAACACCATCCCAATCGTGAAGCATGGGGGTGACAGCATCATGTTGTGGGGGTGCTTTGCTGCAGGAGGGACTGGTGCACTCCACAAAATAAATGGCATCATGAGGAAGGGAATGATGTGGATATATTGAAGCAACATCTCAAGACATCAGTCAGGAAGTTAAAAGCTTGGTCGCAAATGGATCTTCCAAATGGACATTCCAAAGTTGTGGCAAAATGGCTTTAGGACAACAAAGTCAAGGTATTGGAGTGGCCATCACAAAACCTTGATCACCTCAGGCGTGTTTCAACACCTGCATTGCTTGCTGTTTGGGGTTTTAGGCTCGGTTTCTGTACAGCACTTTGAGATATCAGCTGATGTCCGAAGGGCTATATAAATACATTTGATTTGATTTGATCTCAATCCTATACAAAATGTGTGGGCAGAACTGAAGAAGTGTTTGTGAGCAAGGAGGCCAACAAACCAGTAACACCAGCTCTGTCAGGATGAATGAGCCAAAATTCACCCAACTTAGAGGTGGGAAGCTTGTGGAAGGCTATCCAAAACATTTGACCCAAGTTAAACAATTTAAAGGCAATGCTATCAAATACTAATTGAGTGTATGTAAACTTCTGACCCACTAGGAATGTGATGAAAGAAATTAAAGCTGAAATAAATAATTCTCTCTACTACTAATTCTGTCATTTCACACATTCTTAAAATAAAGTGGTGATCCTAACTGACCTAAGACAGGGAATTTTTACTGGGATTAAATGTCAGGAATTGTGAAAAACTGAGTTGAATGTATTTGGCTAAGGTGTATGTAATATTCCAACATCAACTGTAGCTATGCAATTCAATCAACTCCTTTTAATTGGACACCTTAATTAAACGCCAAAGGATTTGATATATCATTTACTTAGCATAATGTCTGGAATGTTCATTTCACCCTATGTGTAATATCTCATATGTTTTATGGAATGTAAGAATATTATGAGAAGCCCAATACCTTTCATCTTTGTCCATCCGGATACATCCTTCGATGATCTCTTTGAGCTCTGGGACCTTGACTTTGTAGAAACTGTCTGGCTTCATCCCCTGTAAGGAGAAGTATTCTGGTTAGCATGGCTTATTTACATGCTTGGTTCAAAATAGAAGGCAATGGTAACCTAAGGGAACATAGTAGTGCCACGGGGGAATGTACGAATACAAAAGAAAGTACTGTCCGCAACTCTGGTACCATGGCCTGACGAAGATCGGATGGAAACGTTTTCTTATTTGATGTGTCTGATTAAATCACCATGGAAACATAATTGTGGACAATACCTTTTTCTTTGATACATTTTTCTGAAGTTGGGTGTGCATATCTTTCTCTTTTTCTGCAGATACAGTCACAGTATGTGCTTCCTCAGATGTTGCCTGAGAAACCTTTTTGGCTCAGACTTTCCTCCCTCATGATGAGTGTACCTACAGTACTGAACCCACAACAGTCCCTTTCCAGTAGCTGAACCCACAACAGTCCCTTTCCAGTAGCTGAACCCACAACAGTCCCTTTCCAGTAGCTGAACCCACAACAGTCCTTTCCAGGAGCTGGATAACCCCCTGAGGCCGTGACGTCTGCCCCCATGTAGCCTGCCTGCCAGTCTGCCTGCATGGCACTGTGCTCTGCCTTCAGGTAAACACAGAGGGAGGGAGGGGACACTTGGAAACAGAAAAGACCAAAGAGACTGTCTATCTGTTCATGTTAGTGTCGTTGTTTAAAAGGGCAGACCAAAGAGACTGTCTATCTGTTCATGTTAGTGTCGTTGTTTAAAAGGGCAGACCAAAGAGACTGTCTATCTGTTCATGTTAGTGTTGTTTATAAGGGCAGACCAAAGAGACTGTCTATCTGTTCATGTTAGTGTCGTTGTTTAAAAGGGCAGACCAAAGAGACTGTCTATCTGTTCATGTTAGTGTCGTTGTTTAAAAGGGCAGACCAAAGAGACTGTCTATCTGTTTATGTTAGTGTTGTTTAAAAGGGCAGACCAAAGAGACTGTCTATCTGTTCATGTTAGTGTTGTTTATAAGGGCAGACCAAAGAGACTGTCTATCTGTTCATGTTAGTGTTGTTTATAAGGGCAGACCAAAGAGACTGTCTATCTGTTCATGTTAGTGTCGTTGTTTAAAAGGGCAGACCAAAGAGACTGTCTATCTGTTCATGTTAGTGTCGTTGTTTAAAAGGGCAGACCAAAGAGACTGTCTATCTGTTTATGTTAGTGTTGTTTAAAAGGGCAGACCAAAGAGACTGTCTATCTGTTCATGTTAGTGTTGTTTATAAGGGCAGACCAAAGAGACTGTCTATCTGTTCATGTTAGTGTTGTTTATAAGGGCAGACCAAAGAGACTGTCTATCTGTTCATGTTAGTGTCGTTGTTTAAAAGGGCAGACAAAGAGACTGTCTATCTGTTCATGTTAGTGTTGTTTATAAGGGCAGACCAAAGAGACTGTCTATCTGTTCATGTTAGTGTCGTTGTTTAAAAGGGCAGACCAAAGAGACTGTCTATCTGTTCATGTTAGTGTCGTTGTTTAAAAGGGCAGACCAAAGAGACTGTCTATCTGTTTATGTTAGTGTTGTTTAAAAGGGCAGACCAAAGAGACTGTCTATCTGTTCATGTTAGTGTTGTTTATAAGGGCAGACCAAAGAGACTGTCTATCTGTTCATGTTAGTGTTGTTTATAAGGGCAGACCAAAGAGACTGTCTATCTGTTCATGTTTAGTGACCAAAGAGACTGTTGTTTAAAGGGCAGACCAAAGAGACTGTCTATCTGTTCATGTTAGTGTGTTGTTTAAAAGGGCAGACCAAAGAGACTGTCTATCTGTTCATGTTAGTGTTGTTTAAAAGGGCAGACCAAAGAGACTGTCTATCTGTTCATGTTAGTGTTGTAAGGGCAGACCAAAGAGACTGTCTATCTGTTCATGTTAGTGTCGTTCAAAGAGACTGTCTATCTGTTCATGTTAGTGTTGTTTAAAAGGGCAGACCAAAGAGACTGTCTATCTGTTCATGTTAGTGTTGTTTCTGTTCTGTTCATGTTAGTGTTGTTTAAAAGGGCAGACCAAAGAGACTGTCTATCTGTTCATGTTAGTGTTGTTTAAAAGGGCAGACCAAAGAGACTGTCTATCTGTTCATGTTAGTGTTGTTTAAAAGGGCAGACCAAAGAGACTGTCTATCTGTTCCTGTTAGTGTTGTTTAAAAGGGCAGACCAAAGAGACTGTCTATCTGTTCATGTTAGTGTTGTTTAAAAGGGCAGACCAAAGAGACTGTCTATCTGTTCCTGTTAGTGTCGTTGTTTAAAAGGACAGACCAAAGAGACTGTCTATCTGTTCGTGTTCGTGTTCGTGTTCGTGTTCGTGTTCGTGTTAGTGTTGTTGTTTAAAGGACAGCATGGCTACAGAAAGAATGCAGACCTCTCTCATCACCCACGCCGGTGCAACTCGGTGAGCAGTGCATTATGGGTTTGCAACTGTTTCAATAATAGAACAGAACAAATCCCCACATGTTTTAAACAGCTAACGTGAACATCAGAGCTGTCCTAAACTTACCCCATGTTTATTCAGACAATATAATAAAAAAGTTTGGTAAATCAAGGTTGTTTGGTTGGTTGGTTGGTTGGTTAACTGGTTTACATTGTTGTAATTGTGCAACAATGTTGACTTGTCATGTTTGGCTTCTGAGTTTAATATTTGCCAAGGGCCAGACACCGGCCTATGTTTGCCTTGATAACCTATTTATTCTGAGACAGAGAATCGAACTGTGAGACTATGGATGGCAAGAATGGAGTGTATATCTAAGGGTGTGATATTCTCATTTCACACCTTGAAGTAGGAACAACATGTCAATGGGGTTTCTGTGTAAATGCATCAGCTACTGTAACACAGTTATTACATTGGAACAGCGTGACAGTGTGTTACATAACGCCAATGCTCTGAATTTCACTATAATCTGGAGATCATTGTGATTGTAAAGGACTCTTTTTCCACATCCCTTCAACTCTTCCAAATACTTGATAACAAGTAAGGAACACAAAGGACAGTGTTCCCAAGAAAGCTAAGGTAACTGAGCTAAACGACTACCGCCCCGTAGCACTCACTTCCGTCATCATGAAGTGCTTTGAGAGACTAGTCAAGGACCATATCACCTCCACCCTACCTGACACCCTAGACCCACTCCAATTTGCTTACCGCCCAAATAGGTCCACAGACGATGCAATCTCAACCACACTGCACACTGCCCTAACCCACCTGGACAAGAGGAATACCTATGTGAGAATGCTGTTCATCGACTACAGCTCGGCATTCAACACCATAGTACCCTCCAAGCTCGTCATCAAGCTCGAGACCCTGGGTCTCGACCCCGCCCTGTGCAACTGGGTACTGGACTTCCTGACGGGCCGCCCCCAGGTGGTGAGGGTAGGCAACAACATCTCCTCCCCGCTGATCCTCAACACGGGGCCCCACAAGGGTGCGTTCTGAGCCCTCTCCTGTACTCCCTGTTCACCCACGACTGCGTGGCCACGCACGCATCCAACTCAATCATCAAGTTTGCGGACGACACAACAGTGGTAGGCTTGATTACCAACAACGACGAGACGGCCTACAGGGAGGAGGTGAGGGCCCTCGGAGTGTGGTGTCAGGAAAATAACCTCACACTCAACGTCAACAAAACTAAGGAGATGATTGTGGACTTCAGGAAACAGCAGAGGGAACACCCCCCTATCCACATCGATGGAACAGTAGTGGAGAGGGTAGCTAGTTTTAAGTTCCTCGGCATACACATCACAGACAAACTGAATTGGTCCACTCACACTGACAGTGTCGTGAAGAAGGCGCAGCAGCGCCTATTCAACCTCAGGAGGCTGAAGAAATTCGGCTTGTCACCAAAAGCACTCACAAACTTCTACAGATGCACAATCGAGAGCATCCTGGCGGGCTGTATCACCGCCTGGTACGGCAACTGCTCCGCCCTCAACCGTAAGGCTCTCCAGAGGGTAGTGAGGACTGCACAACGCATCACCGGGGGCAAACTACCTGCCCTCCAGGACACCTACACCACCCGTTGTTACAGGAAGGCCATAAAGATCATCAAGGACATCAACCACCCGAACCACTGCCTGTTCACCCCGCTATCATCCAGAAGGCGAGGTCAGTACAGGTGCATCAAAGCTGGGACCGAGAGACTGAAAAACAGCTTCTATCTCAAGGCCATCAGACTGTTAAACAGCCACCACTAACATTGAGTGGCTGCTGCCAACACACTGTCATTGACACTGACTCAACTCCAGCCACTTTAATAATGGGAATTGATGGGAAATGATGTAAATATATCACTAGCCACTTTAAACAATGCTACCTTATATAATGTTACTTACCCTACATTATTCATCTCATATGCATATGTATATACTGTACTCTACATCATCGACTGCATCCTTATGTAACACATGTATCACTAGCCACTTTAACTATGCCACTTTGTTTACTTTGTCTACACACTCATCTCATATGTATATACTGTACTCGATACCATCTACTGTATGCTGCTCTGTACCATCACTCATTCATATATCCTTATGTACATGTTCCTTATCCCCTTACACTGTGTATAAGACAGTAGTTTTGGAATTGTTAGTTAGATTACTTGTTGGTTATCACTGCATTGTCGGAACTAGAAGCACAAGCATTTCGCTACACTCGCATTAACATCTGCTAACCATGTGTATGTGACAAATAAAATTTGATTTGATTTGATTTGATTTCTTCAATTGGCCTCCACTATCATTACAATAACCCTATGGCTTATCTATTTAACAACGGAACAAGCAAGCAAACCAATTGAGTATTCTCTTTCGATCCGACTCTGTTATAATGCACGCTATACTTGCACAGTGGACATCATATCTCTGCCTGTGAATTGAACAGTTTATTATGTTAAAACGTGACATAATATTAAAAACGTGTTCAGACTAGCAGTGGTAATCTGACAGGTAATTGCCCCAGACTCCCCCGAGTAGGTCCTTTTAGTTGTTTATGGAACATTGACTTTATGGATGGTGAGTGGCGACCGATCAGCGACGCCTACAGTAACCTGCACTTAGAAAGAAAGAGAGAGAGACGATGTTTGTGCAGAAGGCATACGTCATTTTCAAAACACATCATTCTACCATCACCTGACCAAACCCACTGTGGCGTCACCACCCTGTATGCTCAAGCCCAAAGCCCAAGAACACAGCTCTCAATGTGGAGAGTCCTTCATTACTGACTCCCTCTCTGTTTCACGCCTGCTCCCGCTCTTCCCCTCTGGCACTCGAGGGCACCAGGCTCCCCAGCATTGCGCACTCCTGCCATCATCATTATGCAAACCTGCCGTCCCCCCCCGTCACACGAATCAGTGATTATTGGACTCACCTGGACTCAATCACATCTGTCATTACCTTCCCTATATCTGTCTGGTTCCCTGCTCTGTTTCCTGCTTCTGCATTGATTGTCATATGTCCTTGTTTACCCATGTGCTGAAGCTGTTCCTGTCCTGTTACCTGTCTGTTCCTCATTAAATGTTCAACTCCCCGTGCCTGCTCCTTATCCCAGGCGTCGGTCCTTACACTCTGAGCGGTAACACACCTCTGGCAGGGAGAAGTTTGCAATTTCAGCGAGTTACTTACTTCGAATCAAAAAATGTAGAACAGGAACAGATATAGACCTTGGTTCACTCCAGACCTGACTGCCCTTGACCAACACAAAAACATCCTGTGGAGTACTGCATTAGCATCTAATAGCCCCCGCGATATGCAACTTTTCAGGGAAGTTAGGAACCAATATACACAGGCAGTTAGGAAAGCAAAGGCTAGCTTTTTCAAACAGAAATGTGCATCCTGAAGAACAAACTCCAAAAAGTTCTGGGACACTGTAAAGTCCATGGAGAATAAGAGCACCTCCTCCCAGCTCTCCACTGCACTGAGGCTAGGAAACACTGTCACCACCGATAAATCCACTATAATTGAAAATTTCAATAAGCATTTTTCTACGGCTTTTCACCTGGCTACCCCTACCCCGGTCAACAGCCCCATAGCAACTTGCCCAATCCTCCCCATTTCTCCTTCACCCAAATCCAGATAGCAGATGTTGTGAAAGAGCTGTAAAATATGGACCCCTACAAATCAGCCGGGCTAGATGATCTGGACCCTCTCTTTCTTTCAAAAATTATCAGACAAAATTGTTGCAACCCCTATTACTAGCCTGTTCAACCCTTCTTTCGTACCGTCTGAGATCCCCAAAGATTGGAAAGCTGCTGCGGTCAGCAGCCCTTTTCAAAGGGGGAGACACTCTAGATCCAAACTGCTACAGACCTATATCTATCCTACCCTGCCTTTCTAAGGTCTTCGGAAGCCAAGTTAACAAACAGATCACCGACCATTTTGAATCCCACAGTACCTTCTCCGCTATGCAATCTGTTTTCCGAGCTGGTCATGGGTGCACCTTAGCCACGCTCAAGGTCCTAAACGATATCGTAACCGCCATCGATAAGGGACAATACTGTGCAAATGTATTAATTGACCTGGCCTGACCGGGCCGACTCTTTTCTCTGTATACATCGATGTCGCTCTTGCTGCTGGTGATTCTCTGATCAACCTCTATGCAGACAACACCATTCTGTATGCTTCTGGCCCTTCTTTGGAATCTTTGTTAACTAACCTCCAGACGAGCTTAAATGCCATACAACTCTCCTTCCGTGGCCTCCAACTGCTCTTAAATGTAAGTAAAACTAAATGCATGCTCTTCAACCGATCACTGCCCGCATCTGCCTGCCCGTCCAGCATCACTACTCTGGACGGTTCTGACCTAGAATATGTGGACAACTACAGTCTGGTTAGACTGTAAACTCTCCTTCCAGGCTCACATTAAGCATCTCCAATCCTAAAGGAAATCTAGAATCGGCTTCCTACTTCGCAACAAAGCATCCTTCACTCATGCTGCCAAACATACCCTCGTAAAACTGACTATCGTACCGATCCTTGACTTCTGTCACGTTCTGACCATAGTTCTTTTGTGTTTTCCTTGTTTTAGTGTTGGTCAGGATGTGAGCTGGGTGGGCATTCTATGTTTTGTGTGTCTAGGTGGTTTTTCTGTGTTCAGCCTAGTATGGTTCTCAATCAGAGGCAGGTATTCGTTAGTTGTCTCTGATTGAGAATCATACTTAGGTAGCCTGGGTTTCACTGTGTTTTTGTGGGTGATTGTTTGCTGTCTTTGTGTCTATGCACCAGATAGGACTGTTTTTCGGTTTTCACATTTGTTGTTTTGTAATTTGAAGTGTTCAGTTTGGGTTTATTATTAAATAAGATGAACACTCTCCACGCTGCGCTTTGGTCCTCTCCTTCCCAGGAAGAAAGCCATTACAGAATCCCCCACCACAAAAGGACCAAGCGGCGTGGTAAGCAGCAGCAGCAGGAGAGGCAGCAGCAGCAACAGCAGGAGAGACAGCAGCAGCAGCAGCAGCAGCAGTGGGAGAGTCAGCACTATTTGGAAAAATGGACTTGGGAGGAGATCCTAGATGGGAAAGGACCCTGGGCAGAGCCAGGGGAATATTGCCACCCCAAAGCAGAGCTGGAGACAGCGAAAGCAGAGAGGAGGCATTATGAGGAGCTAGCATGGCAGAGCGGCTGGAAGCCCGAGAGGCAGCCCCCAAAATTTATTGGGGGGAGCACAGGGAGAGTGTGGAAGAGTCAGGAGTTAGACGTTATCCAACTCCCCCTGTTTACCGTAAGGAGCCATGGATGGAATCAGAGCAGTCGGCGAAGTTGAGGTGAGCGTCTGGGAATGTTGAGGAGGTATTGGACAGAGTATAGAGAGAGCTGTTGGTTTGGCGTAGTATGCACGGCATTCGTCCCGAGGAGCGTGTTAGCTGTCCGATGCCACCTGTGTCAGTTCCTCGTACTCAGCCTGAAACTTGTGTTGGAGTTCCGGAGGATTTGATGCCGGCTATACACACCAGGTCTTCAGTACACCTTCACAACCCGGTGTGTCCTGTTCCTTGCACTCACCCTGAGGTGCGTGTCCCCAGCCCGGTACCACCAGTACTGGCACCCCGCACCAGGCTGTCTCTCCGTTCTTTGGCTACAGGTGCTCCCGCCTGTCCAGCGCTGCTAGAGCCTTCATACTCTCCGGTGCTGCCGGAGTCTCCCCTCAGTCCAGAGGCACCAGAGCCCCTCTGTCCAGCGCTGCCAGAGCCTTCCTCCTCTCCCGCCTGTCCGGCGCTGCCAGAGCTTCCGCCCCTCAGTCCAGAGGCGCCAGAGCCCTTCAGTCAAGAGGCGTCAGAGCCTCTCTGTCCAGTGCTGCCAGAGCCTTCCTCCTCTCCAGCGCTGCCGGAGTCTCCTGCCTGTCCGGCGCTGCCAGAGCTTCCGTCCCTCAGTCCAGAGGCGCCAGAGCCCCTCAGTCCAGAGGCACCAGAGCTCCTCTGTCCAGCGCTGCCAGAGCCTTCCTCCTCTCCAGCGCTGCCGGAGTCTCCAGTCTGCCCAACGCCGCCTGAGCTGGCCGTCTGCCCAGCGCCGCCTGAGCTGCCGTCTGCCCGGCGCCACCTGAGCTGCCCGTCTGCCCAGCGCCGCCTGAGCTGCCCGTCTGTCCAGAGCTGCTAGAGTCTCCCGTCTGTCCAGAGCTGCTAGAGTCTCCCGCCTGTCCAGAGCTGCTAGAGTCTTCAGTCTGTCAGGAGCCGCCAGAGCCGCCAGTCTGCAAGGAGCAGCCAGAGCCGCCAGTCTGCAAGGAGCCGCCAGAGCCGCCAGTCAGCCAGGATCTGCCAGAGCCGCCAGTCAGCCAGGATCTGCCAGAGCCGTCAGTCAGCCAGGATCTGCCAGAACCGCCAGTCAGCCAGGATCTCCCAGAGCCATCATTCAGCCAGGATCTGCCAGAGCCGCCATTCAGCCAGGATCTGAGCTACCTCTCAGTCCTGAGCTACCTCTCAGTCCTGAGCTACCTCTCAGTCATGAGCTACCTCAGTCCCGAGCTGCCCCTCAGTCCGGAGCTGCCCCTCTGTACAGTGGGGCTCTTTGTTGGGGTTCCTAGGCCAAGGTCGGCAGCGAGGGTCGCCACTCAAAGGACGCTAAGGAAGTGGAGAAAGACAATGATGGAGTGGGGTCCACGTCCAGCGCCAGAGCCGCCACCGCGGACAGATGCCCAGACCCTCCCCTATAGGTTTAGGTTGTGCGGTCGGAGTCCGCACCTTGGGGGGGTTAGGGTTAGGGGGGAGGTGTACTGTCACATTTTGACCATAGTTCTTTTGTGTTTTCCTTGTTTTAGTGTTGTTCAGGACGTGAGCTGGGTGGGCATTCTATGTTTTGTGTGTCTAGGTGGTTTTTCTGTGTTGTCTGTTATTGAGAATCATACTTACGTAGCCTGGGTTTCACTGTGTTTTTGTGGGTGATTATTTTCTGTCTTTGTGTCTATGCATCAGATAGGACTGTTTTTCGGTTTTCACATTTGTTGTTTTGTCATTTGAAGTGTTCAGTTTGGGTTTATTATTAAATAAGATGAATACTCACCACGCTGCGCTTTGGTCCTCGCCTGTCCAGGAAGAAAGCCGCTACAACTTTGGCGATGTCATTTACAAATTAGTCTCCAACACTCTACTCAGCAAATTGGATGCAGTCTATCACAGTGCCATCCGTTTTGTCAACAAAGCCCCATATACTACCCACCACTGCAACATGTATGCTCTCATTGGCTGGCCCTCGCTTCATATTTGTCGTCAAACCAACTGGCTCCAGGTCATCTATAAGTCTTTGCTAGGTAAAGCCCTGCTTTATCTCAGCTCACTGAGATAAGGCTGAACTCTGAACTCTTTCCCGATGACCTACATACAGTGCCTTAAGAAAGTATTGATTTTCCACATTTTGTTGTGTTACAAAGTGGGATTAAAATTAATTTCATTGTCTTTTTCTAACGATCTACACAAAATAGTCTGTAATGTCAAAGTGGAAGACAAATTCTAACATTTATTCAAAATTTATGAAAAACAAAACAATAATATATCTTGAGTCAATACATGTTAGAAACACCTTTGGCAGTGATTACAGATGTGACTCTTGTGACTCTTGTTGGGTAAGTCTCTTGTACAACATTCGCCCATTATTCTTTTTTTATTATTATTCAAGTTCTGTCAAGTTGGCTGTTGATCTTTACAAGAAAGCCACTTTCAAGTCTTGCTATAGATTTTCAAGTAGATTTAAGTCAAAACTGTAAGTAGACCTCTCAGGGACATTCAATGATGTCTTGGTAAGCAACTCCTGTGGAGATTTGTCCTTGTGTTTTAGGTTATTGTCCTTCTGAAAGGTTAATTTGTCTCCCAGTACTTAATTCTATAGCTAGAGGACTCCTGATATCTCCAGCAGTGATAAATATCACTTTTGTCTTCTGTTGTTGTCTAATACTGTCTTGCTGCTAACTAGTGCTAGCTGTCTTCCCAGTAGCCTACTTGGTGTGTGAACTGCTGACTGCTATTAACTTGCAGATGATTGTTGACACATCAACCAAGATTAAGGGGCAAGGCAATTTGTGACTGTTGTTGTTTTAGTAAACAGTGGCTGTATTAGAGGGGGAGTGGTTTCTCCTCTCATAGGCAATCAGCAATAAGTACCAGGAGATGTGCTCTTCAACTTTGCAAGGCAATTAGCAATTAGTACTTTAGTCTCCCCTGTTTTCTCAGCGGTGGCAATTGCGTTACAAAACTAAGACCGTCGCCCAAACAGAGACAGTTCTACCGAGTTGTTCTGTCGAGTTGTTCGAGGAAGGGAAGAGAGTAAGCTCCACACCACTCATTCACTTGAGTATTTTACATAGTTATTTTCAGATCTCAGTTTGCTCTTTTGTAGCATTGTCAACTATGTGTTTGTTTTCTATACCTGTTCGCTTCTCTCTCTGTAGGCTTTACAGACACTTGGCGGGGGGTGGGGAGCGTATACCCTGCGCGCACAACCCATGTGGAATTCCTGCTCCGTGGCAGCGTTTGGAACTGCCGATCTGCATTCAAGGACGCCAAATTAATCACTGCCCATGCTGCCCTTCAGTCCCTTGACTTTTTGCCCTGACAGAGACATGGATCACCCCAGAGAACACTGCTGCTCTCTCCATCAGAATACGTTTTCTCATAGTCCAAGAACATTGGTCGTCGCGGTGATGGCACAGGGCTACTCATTCTACCTAAGTGAATTTCATTCTGTCACTTGTCCACTCAAGCTTAACATTGTTGTCATATATTGCCCACTAGGTTCTCTTAGAGTTTCTCAATGAGCTTGAACCTTGATAAGCTCATTTCCTGATAATGGCTCACAGCTATACGTACTTGACGACTTCACCCTCCCGATGCTTTTGCCTTCAATTCATTTCTTTCCAACTCTCTCTTTCCCCTCCTTGCCTCTCTTGACCTTACCCTTTCCCAGCCCCCTCCCACTCACAAGGCAGGCAGTACATTTGACCTCATCTTTACTAGAGGCTGTTTGCCTACTAATCTCACTGCAACCCCCTCCAGGTCTCTGATCACTACTTTGTTTTCTGTCTCCCTTTCCTCCAACCCTAACCACTCAGATAGGCATGCACCATCACAATCTTGTCTCTCTCTCTCTCCCACTACTCTTTCCCTTCTGCTAAATCCTTCTCCCTCCTGTCTCCTGATTCTGCCTCTTCAACACTACTCTCCTCTCTTTTCACATCCTACGACTCCCACTGTCCCCTTTCTTCCCGGCCAGCTCGGCCCTCCCCTCCTGCTCCTTGGCTGAGTGACTCATTGCGAGCTTACAGAACAAGGCTGCTGGCAGCAGAGTGAAAATGGAGTAAAACTAAACTTCCGAAGGACCTATCATCTTTCCACTCCCACCTCTCTAAATCATGCGACTAGTGAGGTCTGGCCGCCCGACAACCTTCCTGCTTGACCCCATTCCCTCCTCCCTTCTCCAAACCATATCTGGAGACCTTCTCCCATTCCTCACTTCCCTCATCAACACATCCCTGACCACTGGCTGCGCCCCCCCCCCTGACTTAAAAATGGCCCGAATCACTCCCCTCCTCAAGAAACCAACTCTCTACTCCTCTGACATCAAACTAAAGACCAGTATCCCCTCTTTATTTTCTTTACAAAACACTTGAGCGTGCTGTCTCTGACAAACTCTATCACTATCTCTCACAGAACTTTCTTCTTGACCCTAAGAGGATATGTGCTGTTCATGTATTCTCACTACTGGTGTCCCCCAGGGCTCAGTTCTTGGCCCTCTCCTCTACTGTAAATCCACAAAGTCACTCAGCTCCGTCATATCCTTACATGGTCTCTCCTATCATTGCTTTGCAGATGACACTCAACTACTCCCAGTTGACAACTCCAGTGTCCCCCTCCCAAAGTGCAAAGAACCTTTACGTGACCCTGGACAACACCCTGTCATTCTCTGCAAACATTAAAGCAGTGACTCGCTCCTGCAGGTTTATGCTCTACAACATCCGTAGAGTACGACCCTACCTCACACATGAAGCTGTGTTGGTCCTAATCCATCTTCCTTCTGGACTACTTCAACTCACTGTTGGCTGGCTGGCCTCCCCGCTTTTGGCATCAAACCCCTAAAACTTATCCAGAATGCTGCAGCCCACCTGGTGTTCAGACTTCCCAAGTTCTCCCATGTCACCCCACTCCTCCGCACACAATCCACTGGCTTCCAGTCAAAGCTCGCATCCACTACAAGACCCTGGTACTTGCCTACAAAGCAGCAAGAGAAACAACCCCTCCCTACCTAAAGGCTATGCTCAAACCCTCCACCCCAACCCAAGCTACCACTCAGCACAGTCCAAGATTTTCTCTGTCCTGGCACCCCAATGGTGGAAGCAGCTTCCCCCAGAAGCTAGGACAGCAGAGTCCATGTCCATCTTTCTCTGAAAACATCTGAAACCCTACCTCTTCAGAGTATATTCAATAATCCCACAGCATGTCCCCCCCCAGAAACAAGGAAAACGAATGCCTGTGGTGAAATAATACTTCCACCCCTTTCTAGTTCTGACTTTGATGATAGCTACTTTATTGAGAAAAATTGTACTTACTGTGATATGTGGTTGTCCAACCTAGCTATCTTAAAATGAATGCACTAATGGTAGGTCGCTCTGGAAAGAGCATCTGCTAAATTACTCAAATGTTGGAAAGAAGACTGAACCTGTTTTTTTCATTGGGATTTTTCCTGTGCTTAGCTGTATTCCATTTCTTATCATAAACTCCCTAGTCCTTGCCGATGACAAACATACCCATAACATGGTGCAGTTAACGCCATGCTTGAAAATATGAAGAGTGGTACTCAGTGATGTGTTGGATTTGCCCCAAACAAAACACTTTGTATTCAGGACAAAGAGTTCATTTTTTTGCAGTGCCTTAAACAGATGCATGTTTTGGAATATTTTTATTCTGTACAGTAGTTACTCCATAAACTGCCATTAAGGCTAGTAAAAAGAAGGAAGTTGCTGATCCATCCTCAGTTTTTTCAAATCACAACTATTGAGCTCTAACTGCTTTAAAGCTTAATAAATAGCTTCACCATGCTCACATCTACCAATCAGTGCCCTTCTTTACGAGGCATTGAAAAACATCCCTGGTCTTTGTGGTTTAATCTGTGCTTGAAATTCACTACTCGATTGACAGACCTTATAATTATCTGTATGTGTGGGGTACAGAGATGGGGTAGTCATCTCTGAAAAAATCCTGTTAAACACTATTATTGAACACATTATTGAACACAGAATGCAACTTGTTATGTGATTTGTTAAGCACATGTTTACTCCTGAATGTATTTAGGCATCCCTTAACAAAGGGGTTGAATACTTGACTCAAGACATTACAGCTTTTCATGTCCTATTTATTTTAAATATTTTATTATTATGTATAGATCAGTGACACAACATCTCAATTTAATCCATTTTAAATTCAGGCTGTAACAGAACAAAATGTAGAAAAAGTAAAGGGGTGTGACTGCTTTCTAAAGACACCATTAGCTGTATCTCTCTTGTAGAAGGGAGCTGTCTTTAAGTACTATTGTATGTTTCATCTGCTATTCCATTACTGATAATATGTTGGAATCAGAGTCCGTTAGAAATGTCTTGATTATGAGCTGCTCTGAAAAGGTAATCTCTCTCTCTCACCATGGTAACCAGCAACATGTAATCTGTCTACCTGGTAACCAGCACCATGTCATCTGTCTCCCTAGTAACCAGCACCATGTCATCTGTCTTGCTGGTAACCAGCACCATGTCATCTGTCTCCCTGGTAACCAGCACCATGTCATCTGTCTCCCTGGTAACCAGAACCATGTCATCTGTCTCCCTGGTATCCAGCACCATGTCATCTGTCTCCCTGGTAACAAGCACCATGTCATCTGTCTCCCTGGTAACAAGCACCATGACATCTGTCTCCCTGGTAACAAGCACCATGTCATCTGTCTCCCTGGTAACCAGCACCATGTCATCTGTCTCCCTGGTAACCAGAACCATGTCATCTGTCTCCCTGGTATCCAGCACCATGTCATATGTCTCCCTGGTAACTAGCACCATGTCATCTGTCTCCCTGGTAACCAGCACCATGTCATCTGTCTCCCTGGTAACCAGAACCATGTCATCTGTCTCCCTGGTAACTTGCACCATGTCATCTGTCTCCCTGGTAACAAGCACCATGTCATCTGTCTCCCTGGTAACTAGCACCATGACATCTGTCTCCCTGGTAACTAGCACCATGTCATCATGGTCTGTAGGAAATGTAATCTTCTAATAAAGCTCATGTTGAGTGTGAGCATCCAGTCAGATCTTTGGAAAGGTAGAAGTGTAGAACGAGCTCAGAATCACAATATCAGATATTATGAGTCAAAATTTCAGATGAGAATAGAGATGGTGGTAAGGCTACAACATGATAATGCACACAACTTTAAATTAATAAAGCATTTTAAAAAGTGTGCTTTCATAAATTGGTGTATGAGGAGAAGTATGATGCAGCTGTGGCCTTAGGGGTATGTATCCTGGAGATGACCACCTCAGTTCCATCTGGAGAGTGGAGTCTAATATCAAGACTTCTTCCAGGGTTAGTGCAATCCAGAATCCTTGGGATGTCCTTACCTTAACGTTAACCCAACCCTTACCTAACCTTTACCTTAACTTTTAAATATCAACTTCAATGGGGTGACATCAAAGTTGGGACATCCCAAGGAAACCCGTGTAGACTTTTCCCTTTCTCCAGACATCTAGGGCATTCCTATAGTTATTTTCTCTCTTCCATGGTGCAAGAGGAAGAGAGTGAACAGGTGTGCACAATTAGGTTATTGACTAACCCTACATGGAGAGAGGAGAGTCCCAGTCTATGTAGGACCATGGTCCTGTGTTGCAGGATTGTAGAGCATGACATTTGTAAAACCAGGGTTTTGAGTTTGAGTCCCCCTGGGGCCACCCATACCAAAATGTACACTCTTAGGAAAAAAAGGATTGGTTCTACCTGGAACCAAAAAGGGTTCTCCTATGGGGACACCTGAAGAACCCTTTTGGAATCCTTTTTCGGAGAGTAAAAGGGTCTGCCTAATGGAATATATATTTCCACTCACACTGGTGACTTTGCGATAGATCTGGGCTGCATTCTGACACTCGGAGTAGGGGTACTCTGAGGTGGCCATCTCCAGGATACACATCCCAAAGGCATAGACATCCACAGCTTCATCATACTTCTCCTCGTACATCTCTGGAGCCATGAACTCTGGGGTACCTGGAGGAGAGGAGAGAGACAAGTCAACACCAGTCACAAGAAGACACACACATGCACACACACACACAGCTGTACACACACACACACACATCTTCTCTAGGAAAGATACATTTGATTGCACAGGACATGCTTCATAGGGTTGTAATCTGTGACACAGTGATCTAATAATGATTATATAGTTACACACACACACAAACACAAAAACACACACACATGAAATTCTCTATGAAAGATACATTTGATTGAACAGGACATGCTTCATAGGATTGTAATCAGTGGCACAGTGATCTAATAATGATTATATACTTAGAGCACTCAAAGGCCCAAAACTAGAAAAACCCAAAACATGAAATGAATCCAGAAAAATAGATGACTGCAGTTAGTTAATAAACTCTTATACACTCACCAATGACACTTTTAGCAAAGGAGGCACTTTTGAGTGTGGCCAGGCCCAGGTCTCCTATCTTGACGGAGCCGGTGGGGCCGGTGATGAAGATGTTGTCACACTTGAGGTCCCTGTGGATAATGGGAGGGGTGCGGGTGTGGAGGAAGTGGAGCCCCTTCAGGATCTGCCGACTCCAACGCTGCAGCAGCTTCAGCTTCATCTCCTTGAACCTCTTCAGGTACCTGCAGTAAACACATGTTATCAGGATGCATTACCAAAAGAGTACAGGCCAGACCAGTACATTCCAAACCAGAGGACCAGAGGACTGTCAGAAGTTCAGACAAGGATGGATAAAAATAGTTTTCTATCAAGATTCTATAATCACGATAAAATATAGAAAATAATGTAGAAAATATTGAAATGGTATGAATTTGTTAGGAGGAATTTGTAGAGGACATAAAACAAATGGGACAAAACAGGCACAACAGTCTTCTCTACTACAACGATGATTGAGGCCAGGTTGGGGCAGGAAAGACAAACTCACGTTTTGAGGGTGCCTGATGTCATGAGCTCGGTGACCAGCAGGATGCACTTGAGGCCCTTGGAGTTGTCCTTCCAGGAGTCGTAGAAGCGGACGATGTTAGGGTGCTGCAGACCCTTTAGCATCTCCACCTCCTCGCTGAACCTCTGCCGCTCTAACTTGGTCAGCTTACGCGTCTGCACGGAGCACAACATAGATATATTCTAGACTTATTACATATGACACAGTCAGAACCATCCTAGAATTCCATTTCTATGGGCAGAGCATATTGCCAGGGAACATCCCCCCCACCCCTCAGGCCTGATTTTATGACTATTGTTTATTATCACACAATACAGAATGAATAAGCTTATCAAGATGTGTGAAAAATATGAAAATGTGTGTCCCCTACAGGGAGAGAACAGACAGAACCATTGACGGAGATATTTTACTGTACTAATTCGTTTTTTTTGTGTGAATAACCACAGGTTGGTTGTCCATCTTGAGAACCACATTCCAGTGTTACCTAAACATATTTTTCTTAAAACTTGAACAGTGACTTCTAGACATTTGGAGAGGAGGTTTCCGATAGCTGTGAGAAATTTAACCAAATACAGTATAATCACAGTGGGTAGGTGGGTCATAGTATAACCACAGTGGGTAGGTGGGTCACAGAATAATCACAGTGGGTAGGTGGGTCACAGTATAATCACAGTGGGTAGGTGGGTCACAGAATAATCACAGTGGGTAGGTGGGTCACAGAATAATCACAGTGGGTAGGTGGGTCACAGAATAATCACAGTGGGTAGGTGGGTCACAGAATAATTACAGTGGGTAGGTGGGTCACAGTATAATCACAGTGGGTAGGTGGGTCTGTTATGCAGGTGAATGAGGACCCAAAAGCGACTTGGCGAAAACAGAGTCTTTAATCCAGAAAAGGAAATATGCAATACTCCTAGACAAATCGGAGTGGTAAATAAAGCATAACAAACAATTCCACTCGTAATGACGAGAACAAACTGGAGACTCGATCATAAACTGTAGGTTGCCTCGGGAAGGCACTTGACCGTAGCAGACTCAGACACCTGCTCACCACGCAGCATCTGAGGGAAACACGACACGACAGGGCGATACAAAGACACAGCACGGTGAACAATATACCAGGATCCGACAGCACAGAAACGGAAAACAAGGGGAGAAATAGGGACTCTAATCAGAGGGCAAGATACGGAACAGGTGTGAAAAGATTAGATGATTGAGTAGGGGAATAGGAACAGCTGGGAGCAGGGACGGAACGATAGAGAGAAGAGAGAGAGGGAGGGAGAGAGAAAAAAGGGAACGAACCTAAAAAGACCAGCAGGGGGAAACGAACAGAAGGGAAAGCATAATGACAAGACAATATAAGACAAAACATGACAGTACCCCCCACTCACCGAGCGCCTCCTGGCGCTCTCGAGGAGGAACACTGGCGGCAACGGAGGAAATCATAGATCACAAACGGTCCAGCACGTCCCGAGAAAGAACCCAACTCCTCTCCTCAGGACCGTAACGGAAAACGATAAAAAGGGAAACTAGGGTACTACTCTAAAAAAAAAAAATGAGACACGGGTAGAGAACTGAAAGCTTTAGAGCAAACAGGACCAAACAGGCCAGGAGAGTAACAACTAGGGACAGACTGAGACACAGCAAGGGCAGGAACAAGACCAGGAGAGATGCGGTGGCAGGGAACAGACTGAGACCCAGCAAGACCAGGAGCAGAAGCAGAAAAAAATTACCAGACTTATTCTGCGCGCAGTCCGAACACGCAGCCACGAAACGGCGCGTGTCACGCTCCTGAGTAGGCCACCAAAAGCGCTGGCGAATAGAAGCAAGAGTACCTCGAACGCCGGGATGGCCAGCTAACTTGGCAGAGTGAGCCCACTGAAGAACAGCCAGACGAGTAGAAACAGGAACGAAAAGAAGGTTACTAGGACAAGCGCGCGGCGACGCAGTGTGCGTGAGTGCTTGCTTAACCTGTCTTTCAATTCCCCAGACTGTCAACCCGACAACACGCCCAACAGGAAGGATCCCTCGGGATCGGTAGAAGCCACAGAAGAACTAAAGAGACGGGATAAAGCATGAGGCTTGGTGTTCTTAGTACCCGGGCAATAAGAAATAACGAACTCGAAACGAGCGAAAAACAACGCCCAACGAGCATGACGCGCATTCAGTCGTTTGGCAGAACGGATGTACTCAAGGTTCCTTTGGTCAGTCCAAACGACAAAGGAACGGTCGCCCCCTCCAACCACTGTCGCCATTTGCCTAGGGCTAAACGGATGGCGAGCAGTTCGCGGTTAGCCACATCATAGTTACGTTCCGACGGTGACAGGCGATGAGAAAAATACGCACAAGGGTGGACCCCATCGTCAGTATCGGAGCGCTGGGACAGAATGGCTCCCACGCCCACCCCCGACGCGTCAATCTCAACAATAAACTGTTTAGTGACGTCAGGTGCAACAAGGATAGGAGCGGATGCAAAACGCTTCTTGAAGAGATCAGAACAACAATCATACGACCGGTGAGGAGGAAGGGAGTTGGTTCTGGACCGACTGAAGACCGTGCGCAGACCATGATATTCCTCCAGCACTCCTGTCAAATCACCAGGCTCCTCCTGAGAAGAGGGGACAGAACAAACAGGAGAAATAGCAGACATTAAACACTTCACATGACAAGAAACGTTCCAGGAAAGGATAGAATTACTAGACCAATCAAAAGAAGGATTATGACACACTAGCCAGGGATGACCCAAAACAACAGGTGTAAAAGGTGAACAAAAAATCAAAAAAGAAATGGTCTCACTATGGTTACCAGATACAGTGAGGGTTAAAGGTAGTGTTTCACATAATATACTGGGGAGAGGACTACCATCCAAGGCGAACATGACCGTGGGCTCCCCTAACTGTCTGAGAGGAATGTCATGTTCCCGAGCCCAGGCTTCGTCCATAAAACAGCCCTCCGCCCCAGAGTCTATTAATGCACTGCAGGAAGCTGCCGATCCGGTCCAGCGTAGATGGACCGGTAAGGTAGTACAGGTACTTGACGGAGAGGACCGTCTAGTAGCGCTTATCAGTCGCCCTCCGCTTACTGATGAGCTCTGGCCTTTAACTGGACATGAAATGACAAAATGACCAGCGGAACCGCAATAGAGACAGAGGCGGTTGGTGATTCTCCGTTCCCTCTCCTTAGTCGAAATGCGAATACCCCCCAGCTGCATGGGCTCAACACCAGAGTCAGTGGGGAAAGATGGTAGTGTCGGAGAGAGGGGAGACACAGTTAACGCGAGCTCTCTTCTATGAGCTCGGTGACGAAGGTCTACCCGTCGTTCAATGCAAATAGCGAGTTCAATCAAAGAATCCACGCTGGATGGAACCTCCCGAGAGAGAATCTCATCCTTAACCTTAGCGTGGAGTCCCTCCAGAAAACGAGCGAGCAACGCCTGCTCGTTCCAGTTACTGGAGGCAGCAAGAGTGCGAAACTCTATAGAGTAATCCGTTATGGATCGATTACCTTGACATAGGGAAGACAGGGACCAGGAAGCTTCTTTCCCAAAAACTGAACGATCAAAAACCCTTATCATCTCCTCTTTAAAGTTCAGATAATCGTTAGTGCACTCAGCGCTTGCCTCCCAGATAGCTGTGCCCCACTGCCGAGCCCGACCAGTAAGGAGTGATATGACGTAGGCAATCCGAGCTCTCTCTCTTGAGTATGTGTTGGGTTGGAGAGAGAACACTATATCACACTGGGTGAGAAAGGAGCGGCACTCAGTGGGCTGCCCAGAATAACATGGTGGGTTATTAACCCTAGGTTCCGGAGGCTCGGAAGACCCGGAAGTAGCTGGTGGCACGAGACGAAGACTCTGATACTGTCCTGAGAGGTCGGAGACCTGAGCGGCCAGGGTCTCAACGGCATGCCGAGCAGCTGACAATTCCTGCTCGTGTCTGCCGAGCATCGCTCCCTGGAACTCGAGAGTAGAGTAGAGAGAATCCATAGTCGCTGGGTCCATTCTTGGTCGGATCCTTCTGTTATGCAGGTGAATGAGGACCCAAAAGCGACTTGGCGAAAACAGAGTCTTTATTCCAGTAAAGGAAATATGCAATACTCCTAGACAAATCGGAGCGGTAAATAAAGCATAACAAACAATTCCACTCGTAATGACGAGAACAGACTGGAGACTCGATCATAAACTGTAGGTTGCCTCGGGAAGGCACTTGACCGTAGCAGACTCAGACACCTGCTCACCACGCAGCATCTGAGGGAAACACGACACGACAGGGCGATACAAAGACACAGCACGGTGAACAATATACCAGGATCCGACAGCACAGAAACGGAAAACAAGGGGAGAAATAGGGACTCTAATCAGAGGGCAAGATACGGAACAGGTGTGAAAAGATTAGATGATTGAGTAGGGGAATAGGAACAGCTGGGAGCAGGGACGGAACGATAGAGAGAAGAGAGAGAGGGAGGGAGAGAGAAAAAAGGGAACGAACCTAAAAAGACCAGCAGGGGGAAACGAACAGAAGGGAAAGCATAATGACAAGACAATATAAGACAAAACATGACAGGGTCACAGTATAATCACAGTGGGTAGGTGGGTCACAGAATAATCACATTGGGTAGGTGGGTCACAGTATAATCACAGTGGGTAGGTGGGTCACAGTATAATCATAGTGGGTAGGTGGGTCACAGAATAATCACAGTGGGTAGGTGGGTCACAGTATAATCACAGTGGGTAGGTGGGTCACATAATAATCACAGTGGGTAGGTGGGTCACAGTATAATCACAGTGGGTAGGTGGGTCACAGTATAATCACAGTGGGTAGGTGGGTCACAGTATAATCACAGTGGGTAGGTGGGTCACAGTATAATCACAGTGGGTAGGTGGGTGAACAAATCAATTTTTGTGCAGAGGAAGGTATGAATGGCTTGATTCAGTCTCTGGTCTCTGAGTAAAGCTGCCAGGAGGCTGCAGTGGGTGCCTAGCTGGCGGACAACTCTGGAGAGACCTCTAGACTTCTATAACCATGAATCCTGCATTCAGGCGGTTCTGGGAAAAACTTGGAGGGTATGTTTATGTTTACAATTACCTGACCACTATACCTTCCTCCCCTTTAGAGAAGGGGGCTGACGCTCACGTTACCAGGCCCTGCACTCTATTCCCTTTATAGTGCACTAGTTTTGGTAATTCCCTGGTCAAATGTAGTGCACTAGGGAATAGGGTACCATTTGGGACTTCAAGCCCTATCAAGCATGGGAGGGCCTGTCTCAGGATCTTGACTATCTCAGAAAGCAAGGTACATGAGGGGAGCCCCAACGTCCATCAACTGCCAAACACTAATTAAATAAGAATAAAATAACTTTTGACCAAGGAGTTTGTATGTATACTGTATGTGGAGAATTAGTGTAACAGAGACAGGAGTATGATGTAACTACAGGCAATACATTCTAGGACTCGTATGTTAATATTACAGTATTGATGGGAGACTGAGCTTCAGTGTCATTGAAGGTAAACTCTGAGTAAACATCTAACAATCTAAAAAAGATCCCTCTCTGATCTGATTGGGTGCTTCCACTGCCTCTGTTTTCTGACTGACGACCTGACTCACGGTCTGATTGACCTGACTGACAACCTGACTGACCTGTTTAACTTGAAGGTCCTCTACAGTACAGCTCAATGTGGTGTGTACGTGCATTTAGCCTCATGGTCAACCAGCCTGCCCTGGAAACCTTGACAGCTCCCTAAACCACTGTAACACATGACAAGCACAACACATTCAAATACAGAATAAGGAGATTTTGGCAACTTCAGAAGCGTTCCTGGAATAGCCAATGTCTTATTCAGGCATTCCTGAACTAAAGCAAGAGTAAGCATAACATTTTCTGCTAGCCTCCAAAGAGGCTCTGTAAAGTGTGTCTGATTAGGGACTGATTATTATTATGTTGACTCTTCCAAAACCTGTTTCCTGTAACAGAATTCGTCCTCCTCTAACGAGGAGTATGAGAGATCAGACCAAAAAGCAGCGTGGTAAGTGTCCATAATATATTTTAATGAAATACAACTAGATACGGAAAACAAAAGGAACAAGAGAAATAAATGAAAACCGACACAGTCCAGTGTGGACAAAACACTGACACGGAAAAATAATCACCCACAAAACACAGGTGGGAAAGGCTACCTAAGTATGATTCTCAATCAGAGACAACGAACGACTACCTGCCTCTGATTGAGAACCATACTAGGCCAAACACATAGAAAATAATAACCTAGACAAAAGAACATAGACAACCCACCCCAACTCACGCCCTGACCAACCGAACACAAAGACATAAAAAAAAGAAACTAAGGTCAGAACGTGACATTTCCAATAAAGACCTATTGTTCAATTTTAGATTGCATCAGCTTTCCAGATGACATAAATATCACTAAATGGTTGAATTTAACACTGATACAACACAAGTGACAGACTTAACTTGGTCTGAACATAAAGAGAAACCAACAATAAGTGCTCACACATGAAAGCTGCCAGAGGGTATTGTATTACATCCGCTACGACAGGCTCAGTGTCCACCCTCCCTCCCAAAAGTCTGGAAGGGGTGAGAGAGCAAAGCCTATGGGTTCATACCTCGCAGCACACACACACTTACACACACAAACTGATTAATGGACTGCTGAATATTTTTTAGTGATCTTGTTTTGTTTGCTATTTTGCATATTATGTCTATCTCTGATAATCTACCCAGGAAAGGGCTGACAATATCTCATTTTAATATTCTGTATGTTGCCTTAGAAATGAGTTTCATGAAATCAATAACATCAGATAACATGAATATATAATATATAGCTATTTCTGAGACTTACTAAGATAATTAATTTGATGATACAGCAGTAGCAATAGAAGGATATAACATCTATAGGAGAAACAGGAATGGTTATGGGGGGGGGCTATTCAGAGCCATATCCCTGTACTGCTTAAAGAAGATATAATGTTATTCAGGTGTTGTGGTTGCAGGTTCTCCTGGCACATCTAAAGGCTTTTCCTTTTGGATCTTGCTATAGGCCAACAAGTGCTAACAGTCAGAATCTAAAAAATATCTGTGAAATGCTTGATAGTGTATGTGATGTAAACACAGAGGTCTACTTTCGTGGGGACCTGAATATTGACTGGTTTTCATCAAGCTGTCCACTCGAGAGGAAGCTTCTCACTGTAATCTGGTTCAGGTTATTAATATCTATCAGGGTGTTTACAAACACTACAGGAACAAGATCATCCACATGTATTGATCACATTTTTACTAATTGTAACATTTACGCTGGGAGTCAGGAAGCAAGTTCAGGGAGTGACTTTTAATAATAAATAACACAAGGACAAAACAGGAAACACAAGTAGCGTACAGACATGAAACAACGGAACAGAAACAATAACGCCTAGAGAAAGAACCAAAGGGAGTGATATATATAGGGAAGGTAATCAGGAAGGTGAAGGTGTCCAGGTGAGGCTGATGAGGCGCTGATGCGAGGAACGATGGTGACAGGTGTGCGTAATAATGAGCAGCCTGATGACCTCGAGTGCCGGAGGGGGAGTACCCCTTCCCTGGCGAGCGGCTCCACCCGCAGGACGCCGGCCAGAAGGACGATCCCGGGGACCAGGAGCAGGCCGATCACTTCTGCTGAGGAGTGGGAACCTGATGAACCGGTTGAAGCGCGAGAGCCTGACGAGCCGGCTGAAGAGCAGGGGCCTGGCGAGCCGGCTGAGGTACGGAGAGCCTGATGAACCATCTGAGGCATTGGGAGCCTGATGAACCGGCTGAGGCATGGGAGCCTGACGAGCTAGCTGAGGTGTCCTCAGTAGACACGGCAACAGACACTTTACAGGGCAACCGGGTGTTGTAAAACTGACGACCTGGCTGAGACATTGTGTTACATCTGCTCCTGCCACGCCCTCTACTTCTCATCCTGTGTCTCCCTAACCTGCCGCCACTCCTCCAGTGCTCACTCCCTCTTCCTCTCTGTGTGCGTGTGTGTGATTGTGTGGGGGGAGACAGGTGTGCTGGAGGTAGAGCAGATCCCCACCAGCTGCAACCTGTTCCATAATCAAGACCTCAACAAATACTCAGCCCTGTCACTTCCACGCTGCCAGGTCCCTGCTCAGTCAGTCTGCGGTTTTTAGTCGTTCGGTCCTGCTTAGATCCTGTTTTCGTGTTATTCCTGTTTTCCCTTGCTTGACGCTGTTTTCCTCTCCACTACAGTTCTGCCTGCTTTGACTTTGGCCCCAGTCCCACGTCTCGTCAGTGGACCCCCCACTCCACTGCGTCCTTAGAATCCTCTCCGGACCTTCTTACCCAGTCCCAACTCCCCTCGCTCCAGCCTCAGCCTCCGCACCTGGCTTCCTGGCTTCCTGCATTCCGCCCAAGCTTCACTTGGCCTGCATCCCATCTTCCCCCTGTTTTTCAATTAATACCTTGGTTACCTCATCCCAGTCTCCTCGTCTGAGTCTGCTCTTATGTTCATCTGTTCCACTCCGCATGACACGTGGAAACCTGACGAGCTTTGTCCTCAGGCCTGGAGTGAACCCAAAGTCATTCCGCTACCCAAGAGAGGTAAAGCAGCCTTTACTGGTTCTAACAGCAGACCTATCAGCTTGCTGCCAGCTCTTAGCAAACTGTTGGAAAAAATATGTTCGACCAAATACGATGCTATTTCTCAGTAAACAAATTGACAACAAACTTTCAGCATGCTTATAGAAAACAGCACTCAAGATGTACTGCACTGACAGAAATGACTGATGATTGGTTAAAATAAATTGGTAATAAGAAGATTGTGGGAGCTGTACTGTTAGATTTCAATGCAGCCTTCGATATTATTGATCATAACCTGTTGTTGAGAAAACCTATGTTTTATGGCTTTTCAACTGCCATATTGTGGATTGAGAGCTATCTATCTAATAGAACTCAAATGGTTTACCTTAATGGAAGCCTCTCTAATGTCAAACATGTAGGGTGTGGTGTACCGCAGGGCAGCTCTTTAGTCCCTCTTGTCTTTTCTATTTTAACCAATGACCTGCCACTGGCATTAAACAAAGCCTGTGTGTCCATGTATGCTGATGATTCAACCATATATGTGTTAGCAACCACAGCTAATGAAGTCACTGAAACGCTTAACATGGAGTTGCAGTCTGTTTTGGAATATGTGGTCAGTAATAAACTGGTCCTGAATATCTCTGAAACTAAGAGCATTGTATTTGGTACAAATCATTCCCTAAGGTCTAGACCTCAGCTGAATCTGGTAATGAATGGTGTGGCTGTTGAACAAGTTGAGGAGACTAAATTAATTGGTGTTACCTTAGATTGCAAACGTTCATGATCAAAACATATAGATTCAATGGTTGTAAAGATGGGGAGAGGTCTGTCCATAATAAAGAGATGCTCTGCTCTCACTCCAAAAAGCAAGTCCTGCAGGCTCTAGTTTTCTCTTATCTTGATTATTGTCCCGTCATATGGTCAAGTGCAGCAAAGTAAGCTCAAGTTCTTCCACACCGATCTTGACAAACCATTTCTGTATGGACCTTGCATTGTGCACGGGGGCATTGTCATGCTGAAACAGGAAAGTGCCTTCCCCAAACTGTTGGCACAAAGTTGGAAGCACAGAGTTGTCTAGAATGTCATTGTATGCTGTAGCGTTAAGATTACCCTTCACTGGAACTATTCCTCCGCAACCAAACTTTACAGTTGATACTATGCATTGGGGCAGGCAGCGTTTTCCTGGCATCCGCCAAACCCAGATGGTGAAGTGTGATTCTTCACTCCAGAGAAAGCGTTTCACTGCTCCGGTGATCTTATGATTGTGTGCGGCTGCTCGGCCATAGAAACCTATTTCATGAAGCTCGACGAACAGTTATTGTGCTGACGTTGCTTCCAGAGGCAGTTTGGAACTCGGTAGTGAGTGTTGCAACCCCAGGACAGAAGATTTTAACACGCTACACACTTCAGTTCTTGGTGGTCCCACTCTGTGAGTTTGTTTGGCCTACCACTTCGCAGCTGAGCCGTTGTTGCTTCTAGACATTTCAACTTTACAAGAACAGCACTGGATCTGCATGGAAAGGCTGCAGGAACTATTATGACCCTGTGCCAACTCCCTCCACAGTTACATAAGTAGTGTTGATGGTTGGACCATTGGTATTAAGAACCTCCTGGTTATTAGCAGCACCCCTATATGACAACTGGGAAATGGATGGACAGCCAACCCAGCACTAAAGGAGGCGTAGACTTTACTTTGCAGGTCAGGAACATAACACTGTCCTCATATAACATCCAAAATGCAAGCAGTGATATGTGTGTAAGTGCAGTATATGGAAGACTAGGTTGGGATCGAGAGAGAGAGAGACGGAGAGAGAGAGAGATGTAAAAATAGAGAGAGAGAACATCAGCGCCACAGGTAACTTCCACAAAGCTGTGAACGATCTGAGAGACAAGGCAAGAAGGGCCTTCTATGCCATCAAAAGGAACATAAAATTCAACATACCAATTAGGATCTGGCAAAAAAATACTTGAATCAGTCATAGAGCCCATTGCCCTTTATGGTTGTGAGGTCTGGTGTCCGCTCACCAACCGAGATTTCACAAAATGGGGCAAACACCAAATTGAGACTCTGCATGCAGAATTCTGGAACAATATCCTCTGTGTACAATGTAGAACACCAAATAATGCATGCCTATACCCACTAATTATCAAAATCCAGAAAAGAGCCGTTAAATTCTACAACCACCTAAAAGGAAGCGATTCCCAAACCTTCCACAACAAAGCCATCACCTACAGAGAGATGAACCTGGAGAAGAGTCCGCTAAGCAAGCTGGTCCTGGGGCTCTGTTCACAAACACAAACACACCCCACAGAGCCCCAGGACAGCAACACAATTAGACCCAAGCAAATCATGAGAAAACAAAAAGATAATTACTTGACACATTGGAAAGAATTAACAAAAAAACAGAGCAAACTAGAATGCACCAATTTGTAAGTCGCTCTGGATAAGAGCGTCTGCTAAATGACTTAAATGTTAAATGTAATGCTATTTGAACCTAAACAGAGAGTACACAGTGGCAGAATATCTGACCACTGTGACTGACCCAGACTTAAGGAAAGCCTTGACTATGTACACACTCAGTAAGCATAGCCTTGCTATTGAGAATGGCACCGTAGGCAGACCTGGCTCTCAAGAGAAGACAGGCTATGTGCACACTGCTCACAAAATGAGGTGGAAACTGAGCTGCACTTCCTAACCTCCTGCCAGCTGTATGACCATATTAGAGACACATATTTCCCTCAGATTACATAGACCCACAAAGAGTGTGAAAACAAATCAAATGTTGATAAAACGCCAATATCTATTGGGTGAAATAGCACAATGTGCCATCACAGCAGCAATATTTGTGACATGCTGCCACAAGAAAAGGTCAACCAGTGAAGAACAAACACCATTGTAAATACAACATGTATTTGCACATCATTATGACACTGTATATAGACATAATATAACACCTGAAATGTCTCTATTCCTTTGGAACTTTTGTGAGTGTAATGTTTACTGTTCACTTGTGTTGTTTATTTCACTTTTGTTTATGATCTATTTCACTTGCTTTGACAATGTTTCCCATGCCAATAACGCTCTTTGAATTGAATTGAGAGGGGTGGGGGAGACATCATGGCATGTTTGGTCTAGAATGAATGCAGTAGCAGTGCTGTGGCTAACTTAAGCAGTTAAAGTGGTTATCTTGTTTCTCTCCTTCTGTATGTGTCTAACCCATCACGACAAGGAGGTCCCACATGCTCTCCAGAGGCTCCTTCAGATAGAGATCTGTGGCACACACATACACTGAGAAACAGACAGACAGTGCAGTGTGAGGAACTGAGGTACCAGTGTATACTTTCCAATGAAAACCTGAGCTGTTCTATGAATGTAGCGGGGGAGAGGGGAGATTCAGCCCGCCCTCTCTCTCACCCCTCTCTCTCACCGGGGCTAGCAGTCTGAAAACCTGGCTCCCGCTTTAGTGGCGCCTAAAGCAATTAACTACACAAGCAAAAGACTACGCTGGACACAGATTCAAGATTTCTGTCTTCCTGTGCATCCTATTTCACACAAGCCTACTATCTAGCAAAACCTCCAACCACGCCAAACTTCCAGGTCAATGGCAGCCTAAATAGTTCTGCAAATCTGCGTCCCAAATGGCATCCTATTCCCGATAGAGTGCACCAATTTTGACCAGTGCCCAGTGCATCCCAAATGGCACCCCATTCCCTATATATAGTGTCAAAGGTAGTGCACTAAATAGGGAAACGGGTGCCATTTGGGGCGCAGATTTGCAGAACTATTTAGGCTGCCGTTGACCTGGAAGTTTGGCCTGGTTGGAGGTTTTGCTAGATAGTAGGTGTGTGAAAGGAAGAACTGTATTTGTGCCTGACTGACTGGCCTTGGAACTGAAATAATTGTGTCATAAAACATTGCATCATCTTTTAAAGTCATTCATTTCTCAAAACAATGTCAGCAACTCTTCATTTGTGGGGCAAGAGTTGATAAGATGTTTGTCTCATGTAACGCATGCTTCCAAAATATAGTAAGCACGATTTATTGTACAGGAGTTAGTCATGTCCATCCTGGAACAAGTCAGGATTCTCAGAGATGTGAAAATCATGTACAGGTATCAAGTGTGCGAAGGAACTCTAAAGTCTCTGTCTCTATATCCTCCTGGATTAGTTTAGAGTAGGGCTGATGTGTCTATATCCTCCTGGATTAGTTTAGACTGGGGCTGATGTCTCTACATCCTCCTGGATTAGTTTATAGAAGGGCTGATGTCTCTATATCCTCCTGGATTAGTTTATAGTAGGGCTGATGTCTCTACATCCTCCTGGATTAGTTTAGAGTAGGGCTGATGTCTCTACATCCTCCTGGATTAGTTTATAGTAGGGCTGATGTCTCCACATCCTCCTGGATTAGTTTATAGTAGGGCTGATGTCTCTATATCCTCCTGGATTAGTTTATAGTAGGGCTGATGTCTCTACATCCTCCTGGATTAGTTTATAGTAGGGCTGATGTCTCTACATCCTCCTGGATTAGTTTATAGTAGGGCTGATGTCTCTATATCCTCCTGGGTTAGTTTATAGTAGGGCTGATGTGTCTATATCCTCCTGGATTAGTTTATAGTGGGGCTGATGTGTCTATATCCTCCTGGATTAGTTTAGAGTGGGGCTGATGTCTCTATATCCTCCTGGATTAGTTTATAGTAGGACTGATGTCTCTATATCCTCCTGGGTTAGTTTATAGTAGGGTTGATGTGTCTATATCCTCCTGGATTAGTTTAGAGTGGGGCTGATGTCTCTATATCATCCTGGATTAGTTTATAGTAGGGCTGATGTCTCTATATCCTCCTGGGTTAGTTTATAGTAGGGCTGATGTGTCTATATCCTCCTGGATTAGTTTAGAGTGGGACTGATGTGTCTATATCCTCCTGGATTAGTTTAGAGTGGGGCTGATGTCTCTATATCCTCCTGGATTAGTTTATAGTAGGACTGATGTCTCTATATCCTCCTGGGTTAGTTTATAGTAGGGTTGATGTGTCTATATCCTCCTGGATTAGTTTAGAGTGGGGCTGATGTCTCTATATCCTCCTGGGTTAGTTTATAGTAGGGCTGATGTGTCTATATCCTCCTGGGTTAGTTTAGAGTGGGGCTGATGTCTCTATATCCTCCTGGATTAGTTTAGACTGGGGCTGATGTCTCTATATCCTCCTGGATTAGTTTATAGTAGGGATGATGTCTCTATATCCTCCTGGGTTAGTTTTTTATTTTATTATTATTTTATTTTATTTTTACAGGGACAGTGCACATTAATCAACGTTTCAGTAAAAGTGCCGGTTTTAGCCAGCCGGCTAATTTTTAACCGCAGTCCCTGGGCAGGTTATTAAAAACAATTACAATATAGACAATAGCACCATAGAACAAGCAAGACATAGCAACATAGGACAAGCAAGACATAGCATACAGACAGAGCAACATAGAACAAAAAGCAGCAACAAAATTCATAAAAGAAACAAAGTGTTTCCACACCTCACAAGCTACAGACAACAGACAACATGGAAAGCGGCAACACACAGCTAGGGACCATGTTCACAAATCTGATTGACCTTTAGCCAGGTCTTCAAGCATTTTGTGAAAGTGTGATATGTGGTGCAGTTATGTGTGTCTGATGGCAGTGTATTCCAGACATGGGAAGCTCTCACAGAGAATGCAGATTTACTAAAGGTGCTTTTCCTTAGGGGAACTATACAGTCACCTCTCATGGCAGACCTTGTGGATCTGCTGCCATATGTCTGGTTTTTCTGTTTAACAAAAATATTGAGTGGAGGGGGAGCCAGGCCATTAAGGATCTTGAATACAAGACATGCGTCAGTGTATTGCACAAGATTTTCCCAACTCAAGAGCTCATGCTTTCTAAGGATGTGACAATGATGATGGCTATTGGGCTTCCTATCAAGCACTTTGAGAGCCTGTTTGTAGACAGACTGAATAGGTTTTAATGTTGTACAGCAAGCTTGGGCCCAACTAGTCAAGCAGTATGTTAAGTGGGGGAGTATCATAGAATTGAAGTACAGTTTTGCTACCTCTGTAGTCAAACAATTTCGTATAAATCGGAAATTAGCTAGGTTAAATTTGGTTATTTGAATTACCTTTTTCACATGCTTTTTAAAAGAGAGGTTGGAATCAAGTATGATGCCAAGGTACTTAAAATCGGATACCACCTGGAGCTTCTCCCCTGACACATAGACATCTCGCTCAGTAGCATCTGTTGCCCTCTTTGTGAAGAACATGCAAACAGTTTTTTTCACATTGAGATGCAAACACGAGTCACTGAGCCACTTTGTAACCTGGACCATTACAGTAGTGAGTTCTTGTGCAGCTTGTTGTTTGCTCTTTGCATGCACATATATCACTGTATCATCTGCATACATTTGAACTTCAGACCCAGTACAGACAGAAGGCAGATCATTAATGTACAGGCTGAACAGGAGGGGCCCCAGTATTGACCCTTGGGGCATGCCCACATCATAGCTACGAGTGGGCGACAGCTCATTGCTCACTCTGACACACTGAGTTCTGCCTTCAAGGTATGATTTCATCCATCTCAAGGCATCAGGGGAAAAGTTGAACTTGGACAATTTTGTGATGAGAATCTCATGGTTAACAGTATCAAAAACCTTCCTTAGGTCCAGAAACACAGCCCCAACAGCACCCCCTTTGTCCATCTTGGACTTCACATTTTCCAGAAGAAAGCAGTTGGCCGTTTCTGTGGAGTGTTTCGCTCTGAAGCCAAACTGCATGGAGTGTAATGTGAAGGGGCTGTTGTTGAGGTGGGCAATCAGTTGTTCTGCTACACACTTTTCAACAACCTTTGACACCACAGGTAGTATACTAATGGGCCTGTAGTTACTCACGTCAGCAGTTTATAGTAGGGCTGATGTCTCTATATCCTCCTGGATTAGTTTATAGTAGGGCTGATGTCTCTATATCCTCCTGGATTAGTTTATAGTAGGGCTGATGTCTCTACATCCTCCTGTATTAGTTTATAGTAGGGCTGATGTCTCTATATCCTCCTGGATTAGTTTATAGTAGGGCTGATGTCTCTATATCCTCCTGGATTAGTTTATAGTAGGGCTGATGTCTCTACATCCTCCTGGATTCGTTTATAGTAGGGCTGATGTCTCTACATCCTCCTGGATTAGTTTATAGTAGGGCTGATGTCTCTACATCCTCCTGGATTAGTTTAGAGTGGGGCTGATGTGTCTATATCCTCCTGGATTCGTTTATAGTAGGGCTGATGTCTCCACATCCTCCTGGATTAGTTTATAGTAGGGCTGATGTCTCTATATCCTCATGGATTAGTTTATAGTAGGGCTGATGTCTCTATATCCTCCTGGATTAGTTTATAGTAGGGCTGATGTCTCTACATCCTCCTGGATTAGTTTATAGTAGGGCTGATGTCTCTACATCCTCCTGGATTAGTTTAGAGTGGGGCTGATGTGTCTATATCCTCCTGGATTCGTTTATAGTAGGGCTGATGTCTCCACATCCTCCTGGATTAGTTTATAGTAGGGCTGATGTCTCTACATCCTCCTGGATTAGTTTAGAGTGGGGCTGATGTGTCTATATCCTCCTGGATTCGTTTATAGTAGGGCTGATGTCTCCACATCCTCCTGGATTAGTTTATAGTAGGGCTGATGTCTCTATATCCTCCTGGATTAGTTTAGAGTAGGGCTGATGTCTCTACATCCTCCTGGATTAGTTTAGAGTGGGGCTGATGTGTCTATATCCTCCTGGATTAGTTTATAGTAGGGCTGATGTCTCTACATCCTCCTGGATTAGTTTATAGTAGGGCTGATGTCTCTACATCCTCCTGGATTAGTTTATAGTAGGGCTGATGTCTCTACATGCTCCTGGATTAGTTTAGAGTGGGGCTGATGTGTCTATATCCTCCTGGATTCGTTTATAGTAGGGCTGATGTCTCCACATCCTCCTGGATTAGTTTATAGTAGGGCTGATGTCTCTATATCCTCCTGGATTAGTTTAGAGTAGGGCTGATGTCTCTACATCCTCCTGGATTAGTTAAGAGTGGGGCTGATGTCTCTATATCCTCCTGGGTTAGTTTAGAATGGGGCTGATGTTGCCCTGATGACCACTCTGACCTGTGAGGTAACTGGGTCTGCGTTACAAATCAAATAAAACATCTAATCAAATCAAATTTGATTGGTCACACACAAATTTAGCAGATGTTATTGTGGGTGTGCGAATTGCTCGCGTTCCTAGTTGCTATAGTAGCTAACAATTCACAACAATACACAAATCTAAAAGTAAAATAATGGAATTAAGAAATATATAAATATTAGGACAAGCAATGTTAGAGTGGCATTGACTAAATACAGTAGAATATAATACAGTATATACATATGAGATGAGTAAAGTAGTATGTAACCATTATCTTCTTGTGCCTGCCCGGTAGTTTCTAAGTGCCGTGTTTCCCACTCGCCTAGCGTAGTACTACTGAACAGCTCCCTGACTCACCTATTGCTGTTCTTTGGACCCTTTGATCACTCGGCTACACAGCTGATGCCCCCTGGACTGTTTCAATAACACAGTACCTCATTATGTTTACCTGTCAGCCCCAGCCTCCAACTCAGGTCCTGTATGTACCTACCTGACCCGCTCTGCTCAATTCAACGCCATTTACCTGTTGTTGTCTTAGCTCTCCTGATCAACACCGGCGACTGCTTTATGTCTCTTTCTGTCAATATGCCTTGTCTACTGCTGTCTCAGCTAGTCCTTATTGTTTTATTTCACTGTAGAGCCCTCAGTCCTGCTCACCTTGCATTAGGTAGCTCGTTTCTCCCACCCCCCACACATGTGGAGACCTCACCTGGCTTAACGGGACCCACCAGAGGCGAACCCTCTCTCATCGTCACTCAAGGCCTAGGTTTATCTCAACTGTACTCACATGCCCTTGTCTGTACATTACGCCATTAATCTATTCTACCACGCCCAGAATTCGGCTCCTTTTATTCTCTGTTCCCAACGTACTAGACAACCAGTTCTTATAGCCTTTAGCCGTACCCATATCCTACTTCTCCTCTGTTCCTCTGGTGATGTAGAAGTTAACCCAGGCCCTGTAGACGCCAGTACCACACCTATTCCCCTGGAGCTATCATTTGTTGACTTCTGTAACCATAAAAGCGGGAGGCATCAGCTGTGTAGCTGAGTGATCACTGAGGAGGCCGGGAGGTGGGCCTGACTCATAGCTAGCTTTGGGGCTGGGCCACTCGGTGGCAGCTAGCTAGCTGTGATGATCTTTGCTTTATCTTGGCCAGGTCACAGTTGTAAATGAGAACTTGTTCTCAACTAGCCTACCTGGTTAAATAAAAGTGAAATAAAATAAACAATAACGACCACAGCTTTGTCTCCAGCCATATCCTTCCCTCCACAGTACGCCACACAAACTTATGAAATCTGAAATGAGCACATACTTGGCAAACACAGGAGGAAAATGTTTGCCAAACATTTTTTTACCATTCTTCAAAACACTGTGTGCAAGCTAATGTTCGTAACCTATTTCCACTGGCTTGAGAGACCAAATTTCATGAGGCTACTGTGTCAGAATTCAATAAACAAGTTATGTGTTACGTGAGGTTTCTTAAACCTCTGGAGCTACTGCAGGTAAGAAACACAGGTTTAGCTGTTTTTTCAACCCAAGTGTGTTGGTACATAAATAATAATATTCTGTGTTTTGTGTACTGGAGCAGAAAACTTAACAGGCTGTGATGTTCCTTCACGGTTACATCTTACACCAGTCGTTAAGGGCCGGAGAAGAACACAGAGTTCTTTTAAGGAGTCCCCTGCATGGTATTGGCCAGGTAACAGTGGGCCTGTCCCAAATGGCACCCTATTCCCTATATAGGGCACTACTATTGACCACAGCCCCATAGGCTCTAAAAGTACTGCACCATGTAGGGTGCCATTTGTGGTGCAGCCTCAGTCTCCTGCATGACACTGCCCAGGTGACTGTGTTTGCCAACAACACTGAGCCATTACTTCCCTAAGTAGTGAGTCCATGTTGTTTTGTCTGGTATAATGAATCCATGCTCTGTTCATATATAATGTGAGCGAGGTACAGTGCATTTGGAAAGTGTTCAAACCACTTGACTTTTTCCACATTTTGTTACATAACAGCCTTATTCTAAAATTGATTAAATATGTTTTTCCCCTCATCAATCTACTACACACAATACCCCATAATGACAAAGCAAAAATTGTTTTTGGTTTTTACATTTTTTGCAAATGTATTAAAAAGGTAACACTGAAATATCACATTTACGTATTCAGTATTCAGTATTAAGTATTCAGATCCTTTACTCAGTACTTTTTTGAAGCACCTTTGGCAGTGATTACAGCCTTGAGTCTTCTTGGGTATACACACTTGGCACACCAGTATTTGTGGAGTTTCTCTCATTCTTCTCTGCAGATCCTCTCAAGCTCTGTCAAGTTGGATGGGGAGTGTCAATGCACAGCTATTTCCACAAAATGTGGAAAAAAACAAGAGGTCAGAATACTTCCCAAATGCACTGTATATCCCAGTGATTACAGAGGGCTGAATAACAGACGCATGAATCCATGCTTTGTTCATATATAAAGTGAGCTAGGTATATCCCAGTGATTACAGAGGGCTGAATAATAGACGCATGAATCCATGCTTTGTTCATATATAAAGTGAGCTAGGTATATCCCAGTGATTACAGAGGGCTGAATAATAGACGCATGAATCCATGCTTTGTTCATATATAAAGTGAGCTAGGTATATCCCAGTGATTACAGAGGGCTGAATAATAGACGCATGAATCCATGCTTTGTTCATATATAAAGTGAGCTAGGTATATTCCAGTGATTACAGAGGGCTGAATAATAGACGCATGAATCCATGCTTTGTTCATATATAAAGTGAGCTAGGTATATCCCAGTGATTACAGAGGGCTGAATAATAGACGCATGAATCCATGCTTTGTTCATATATAAAGTGAGCTAGGTATATCCCAGTGATTACAGAGGGCTGAATAATAGACACATGATACAGCATAGCCCACAAATCAGGCCACTCAGTTGCTTTTCCACGAAACAGTGTGTTGTCTAATGCCCATTAGTAGTTCCCATTTGATTAGCAAGAGGCAATGACATTTCTGTTATAGCAAAACATGAAAGCACACTGTGCGTACACATAGGTGCCCTACTAAGCATGAATGCAATCAGGTTTACATCAAGTAGTACCCTGTAATCAAATCAGAGGAAGCTTTAGGAGGGAGCTATAGGAGGACAGGCTCATTGTAATGGCTGGAATGGAACAGAACAAAGTGGTTTCCATATGTTAGATCTGTTTGGTACCATTCCATTTATTCCATTCCAGCCATTACAATGAGCCTTGTATAGCTCCACCCGCCAGCCTCCTCTGAATCAAATATTAGATCAAGCTTTTTCCTGGAATGATCTACAAGGCACTTTCTAAGAACAAGGATGTACAGTGCCTTCAGAAAGTATTCAGACCTCTTGATCTTTTCAAAATGTTCTTACGTTACAGCCTTATTCTAACATGAGTTAAATCGTTTTTCCCCTCATTAATCTACACACAATACCCCATAATGAAAAGCAAAAACAGGTTTTTCAATTTTTTTTTAATCAAATGTATTCAAAACGGAAATATTGAATTTACTTTCAGTTGATGTCAGAAGTTTACATACACCTTAGCCAAATACATTTAAACTCGGTTTTTCACAATTCCTAACATTTAATCCAAGTAAAAATTCCCTGTCTTAGTTTCAGTTAGGATCACCACTTCTTTTTAAGAATGTGAAATGTCCGAATAATAGTTGAGAGAGTGATTTATTTAAGCTTTTATTTATTTCATCACATACCCAGTGGGTCAGAAGTTTACATAGACTCAATTTGTATTAGGTAGCATTGCCTTTAAATTACTTAACTTGGGTCAGACGTTTTGGGTAGCCTTCCACAAGCTTCCCACAATAAGTTGGGTGGATTTTGGCCCATTCCTCCTGACAGAGCTGGTGTAACTGATTCAGGTTTGTAGGCCTCCTTGCTCGCACATGCTTTATCAGTTCTGCCCACAAATGTTCTTTAGGATTGAGGTCAGGGCTTTGTGATGACCACTCCAATACCTTTGCTGTTGTTCTGGGATTGATTTGCACTTTTCGCATCAAAGTACTTTCATCTGTATGAGACAGAACGCGTCACCTTCCTGAGCGGTATGAAGGCTGCGTGGTCCCATGGTGTTTCTACTTGCGTACTATTGTTTGTACAGGTGAACATGGTACCTTCAGGCGTTTGGAAATTGCTCCCAAGGATGAACTAGACTTGTGGAGGTCTACACATTTGTTTCTGAGGTCTTGGCTGATTTCTTTAGATTTTCCCATGTCAAGCAAAGATGCACTGAGTTTGAACGTAGGACTTGAAATACATCCACAGGTACACCTCCAATTGACTCAAATTATGTCAATTAGCCTATCAAAAGCTTCTAAAGCCATGACATAATTTTCTGGAATTTTCCAAGCTGTTTAAAGGCACAGTCAACTTTGTGTATGTAAACTTCTGACCCACTGGAATTGTGATAGTGAATTATAAGTGAAATAATCTGTCCAACCTAAGTGTATGTAAACTTCTGACTTCAACTGTAAGTATTAGGACCCTTTACTCAGTACTTTGTTGAAACAACTTTGGCAGCGATTACAGCCTTGAGTCTTCTTGGATATGTCTTGCTTGGCACACTTGTAATCGGGGAGTTTATCACGTTATTCACTGCAGATTCTCTCAAGCTCTGTCAGGTTGGATGGGAAGAGTTGCTGCACATCTATTTTAAGGTCTCTCCAGAGATGTTCGATCGGGTTCAAGTCAGGGCTCTGGCTGGGCCACTCAAGGACATTCAGAGACTTGTCCCAAAGCGACTCCTGCATTGTCTTCCCTGTGTGCTTATGGTCATTGTCCTGTTGGAAGTGAACCTTCACCCCAGTCTAAGGTCCTGAGAGCTCAGTCCCTGTCACTGATAAACATCCCCATAGCATCCTCTTCCACCACCATGCTTCAGGTGCCAGGTTTCCTCCAGACATGACGCTTGGCATTCAAGACAGAGTTCAATCTTGGTTTCATCAGAGCAGAGAGTCTTGTTTCTCATGGTCTGAGAGTCTTTAGGTGCCTTTTGGCAAACTCCAAGCGGGCTGTCATGTGCCTTTTGCTAAGAAGTGGCTTCCATCTGGCCAATCTACCATAAAGGCCTGATTGTGGAGTGCTGTAGAGATGGTTGTCCATCTGAAAGGTTCTCCCTTCTCCACAGAAAAACTCTAGAACTCTGTCAGAGTAGCCATGAGGTTCTTTGGCAACTCCCTAACCAAGGCCCTTCTCCCCTGATTGCTCAGTTTGGCCGGGCGGACAGCTCTAGGAAGAGTCTCGGTTGTTCCAAGCCTCTTTCATTTAAGAATGATGGTGGCCACTGTGTTATTGGGGACCTTCAATGATGCAGCATTTTTTAAATGTAAATATGGTTTTCCTGTTTTACATTTCTTATAAATGTGCAAAAAACTCTAAAAACCTGTTTTCACTTTGTCATTATGGGGTATCGTGTGTAGATTGCTAAGGATTTTTTATTTATTTAATCCATTTTAGAATAAGGCTGTAACGTAACAAAATGTGGGAAAAGTAAAGGGGTCTGAGTACTTTCCGAAGGCACTGTATGTATGTACAATATTTGTGAGGGACTGAAAAATAGTCAGATTAAGAACAATGGTGTCTGGCATTCTTTAGTGCAGGCAATTCACCTTACCACATGTGGAAATGTCCATATTCCACTGTCAATGAGATGTATTTTTCATTTGTAGAAGTAGAATTTAAACTTCAGAAGCCTCAAATACACTACAAGTTTAAAATGTTCTTAATTGAAGGAAAGTTCTCCTGCAAGAAGGTGATCAAACAAAGGTCCTACATCTGTGTGTGCATCCCAAAATACACCCTATTCCCTACATAGTGCACTACTTTTGACCGAGTCCCTTAAAAGTAGTGCACTATGTAGGGAATAGGGTGCCATTTGGAATAAAAACCTATGTGTTCTGTTTACAGAGAGAGGACAACACTGTATTGTGCGGTGCCAACCTTGACTACCAGATATACAATAGTTAACGACGTGATAGTATGCAAGAGGCGAGGAGAGCTCCTTATAGTGCCCTTCAGAGCCAAATGGATTCAACTCTATCCAATGATGTGTCCAACCAATGAGAAAGTGGAAATAACTACCAGCATTGTGTCAGTATCCTAATCTCATACTCAGCTGAAGTAAAATCTGACCCTTACAAGGCAAAGAAGAAAATAAAACTTTGGAACTTAAGCAGGAAATATATATTTAACTTCTGAAGAGAACCAACATCTACAGGTTAAACTCAAATAAAGCATACTACTTAATGGCAAATAAACCTGGTAAATATCTCTCAGTTCGCACAGCTCAATGAATGCTAAACCAGTTATAATTTCTAAAGATAAAGATACAAAAGTGGTCATTAGGAACAACAATGAGATTAATTACAATTATAAAAGCTTCTATGAAAATGTATATGGATCAGAATTAAACAACAGTGGCACTGATCCCACAGCCTTCTTAGACTCAACACTCTGAAGCAATTATCAGAAGACAAAAAAAGATTAACTAAAAACAGATATTACCTAAGACTAAATATTAGATACTGTTAAAACATTCACATGGAGAAAAGCACCTGGAATGGATGGCTTTCCCATAGAATTCTATTCAACATCTTGGGACAAAGTAGTCCCCCTATTCACTCAATTCAGTACTTCCTAATTCCATGTATAAAATATTTATATTTCAGTTATATTAAAACCAGGAAAATCTGTAGAGTCCCCTGTTGATTATCGCCCCTTAAGTTTAATACAATGTGATAAAATAATAACAAAGCTTATAAGCAAGAGAATGGCAAAAGTCTTACCAGACCTGATACATATCAATCAAACAGGGTTTATAAAAAATAGACACAAACAATTACAAGAACATGTTTCAGTTTAATGCAATATGCAAAAAAGAATACATACTATATATAGAGATCAATAATGGCTGTTGACGACAAAAAGGATTTTGACCGTCTTGAATAGCCTTTTCTATACAAGACTTTGGAAGCATTTAACTTTCCAGGTGAAATAATACATTTAATAAGAATAATGTGTTAGCTGTGCCACTGGAGATCCTGGTTTGAGTACAGGCTCTCTTACAGAAGGCCACGACCGGAATACACAGAGGAGGTGCACAATTGGTACAGTTTCGTCCAGGTTAGGGGAGGGTTTATCAGGCAGTGATGTTCTTGTCGCATCGCGCTCTAGCGACTCCTGTGGCGGGCAGGACAGAGCCTCATCGTTGTCGGTGATCAGGCCTACCACTGTTGTGTCATCAGCAAACTTAATGATGGTGTTGAAGTCTTGTTTGGCCATGCAGTTGTGGGTGACCATGGAATACAGGAGGGGACTAAGTACACATACATCTTCCTAAATGTGAGGGTGGTTTTAACTTTCCAGACTTGAAACACAGATATCTCAAGTTTTGAGGGAGCGTGCAATTGGCATGCTGACTGCAGGAATGTCTACCAGAGCTGTTGCCAGAGAATTGAATGTTAATTTCTCTACCATAAGCCACGTCCAGTGTAGTTTTTAAGAATTTGGCAGTAAGTCCAACCTGCCTAACAACCGCAGACCACGTGTAACCATGCCAGCCCAGGAACTCCACATCTGGCTTCTTCACCAGCTGGATTGTCTGAGACCAACCACCCCCGGACAGCTGATGAAACTGAGGAGTATTTCTGTCTGTAATAAAGCCCTTTGTAGGGAAAAATTCCTTCTGATTGGCTGGGCCTGGCTACCCAGTGAGTAAACATGGCTTCCAAGTGGTTGGGCCTATGCCCTCCCAGGCCCACCAATGGCTGTGCCCCTGCTAAGTCACGTGACATCCATAGATTAAGGGCCTAATTAATTAATTTCTTTATATGATCTGTAACTCAGTAAAATGGTTGAAATTGTGGCATGTTGCGTTCATATTTTTGTACAGTACAGTATACATTTATTTCCATGACAGAATTGAAAAGTAATATTGGACTCACCAATGTAGATAGTTTCAAATACAAGCAACATAAAAGTTACATATCAAATCAAATCAAATCAAATTTTATTTGTCACATACACATGGTTAGCAGATGTTAATGCGAGTGTAGCGAAATGCTTGTGCTTCTAGTTCCGACAATGCAGTGATAACCAACAAGTAATCTAACTAACAATTCCAAAACTACTGTCTTATACACAGTGTAAGGGGATAAGGAATATGTACATAAGGATATATGAATGAGTGATGGTACAGAGCAGCATACAGTAGATGGTATCGAGTACAGTATATACATATGAGATGAGTGTGTAGACAAAGTAAACAAAGTGGCATAGTTAAAGTGGCTAGTGATACATGTATTACATAAGGATGCAGTCGATGATGTAGAGTACAGTATATACATATGCATATGAGATGAATAATGTAGGGTAAGTAACATTATATAAGGTAGCATTGTTTAAAGTGGCTAGTGATATATTTACATCATTTCCCATCAATTCCCATTATTAAAGTGGCTGGAGTTGGGTCAGTGTCAATGACAGTGTGTTGGCAGCAGCCACTCAATGTTAGTGGTGGCTGTTTAACAGTCTGATGGCCTTGAGATAGAAGCTGTTTTTCAGTCTCTCGGTCCCAGCTTTGATGCACCTGTACTGGCCTCGCCTTCTGGATGATAGCGGGGTGAACAGGCAGTGGTTTGGGTGGTTGATGTCCTTGATGATCTTTATGGCCTTCCTGTAACATCGGGTGGTGTAGGTGTCCTGGAGGGCAGGTAGTTTGCCCCCGGTGATGCGTTGTGCAGTCCTCACTACCCTCTGGAGAGCCTTACGGTTGAGGGCGGAGCAGTTGCCGTACCAGGCAGTGATACAGCCCGCCAGGATGCTCTCGATTGTGCATCTGTAGAAGTTTGTGAGTGCTTTTGGTGACAAGCCAAATTTCTTCAGCCTCCTGAGGTTGAAGAGGCGCTGCTGCGCCTTCTTCACGACGCTGTCAGTGTGAGTGGACCAATTCAGTTTGTCTGTGATGTGTATGCCGAGGAACTTAAAACTTGCTACCCTCTCCACTACTGTTCCATCGATGTGGAGAGGGAGGTGTTCCCTCTGCTGTTTCCTGAAGTCCACAATCATCTCCTTAGTTTTGTTGACGTTGAGTGTGAGGTTATTTTCCTGACACCACACTCCGAGGGCCCTCACCTCCTCCCTGTAGGCCGTCTCGTCATTGTTGGTAATCAAGCCTACCACTGTTGTGTCGTCCGCAAACTTGATGATTGAGTTGGAGGCGTGCGTGGCCACGCAGTCGTGGGTGAACAGGGAGTACAGGAGAGGGCTCAGAACGCACCCTTGTGGGGCCCCCGTGTTGAGGATCAGCGGGGAGGAGATGTTGTTGCCTACCCTCACCACCTGGGGGCGGCCCGTCAGGAAGTCCAGTACCCAGTTGCACAGGGCGGGGTCGAGACCCAGGGTCTCGAGCTTGATGACGAGCTTGGAGGGTACTATGGTGTTGAATGCCGAGCTGTAGTCGATGAACAACATTCTCACATAGGTATTCCTCTTGTCCAGGTGGGTTAGGGCAGTGTGCAGTGTGGTTGAGATTGCATCGTCTGTGGACCTATTTGGGCGGTAAGCAAATTGGAGTGGGTCTAGGGTGTCAGGTAGGGTGGAGGTGATATGGTCCTTGACTAGTCTCTCAAAGCACTTCATGATGACGGAAGTGAGTGCTACGGGGCAGTAGTCGTTTAGCTCAGTTACCTTAGCTTTCTTGGGAACAGGAACAATGGTGGCCCTCTTGAAGCATGTGGGAACAGCAGACTGGTATAGGGATTGATTGAATATGTCCGTAAACACACCGGCCAGCTGGTCTGCGCATGCTCTGAGGGCGCGGCTGGGGATGCCGTCTGGGCCTGCAGCCTTGCGAGGGTTAACACGTTTAAATGTCTTACTCACCTCGGCTGCAGTGAAGGAGAGACCGCATGTTTTCGTTGCAGGCCGTGTCAGTGGCACTGTATTGTCCTCAAAGCGGGCAAAAAAGTTATTTAGTCTGCCTGGGAGCAAGACATCCTGGTCCGTGACTGGGCTGGGTTTCTTCTTGTAGTCCGTGATTGACTGTAGACCCTGCCACATGCCTCTTGTGTCTGAGCCATTGAATTGAGATTCCACTTTGTCTCTGTACTGACGCTTAGCTTGTTTAATAGCCTTGTGGAGGGAGTAGCTGCATTGTTTATATTCGGACATGTTACCAGACACCTTGCCCTGATTAAAAGCAGTGGTTCGCGCTTTCAGTTTCACGCGAATGCTGCCATCAATCCACGGTTTCTGGTTTGGGAATGTTTTTATCGTTGCTATGGGAATATTTTAATCTGACGCAATACGAAACATGTCCCAGTCCACGTGATGGAAGCAGTCTTGGAGTGTAGAGTCAGCTTGGTCTGACCAGCGTTGGACAGACCTCAGCGTGGGAGCCTCTTGTTTTAGCTTCTGCCTGTAGGCAGGGATCAGCAAAATGGAGTCGTGGTCAGCTTTCCCGAAAGGGGGGTGGGGCAGGGCCTTATATGCGTCGCGGAAGTTAGAGTAACAATGTTCCAAGGTTTTACCACCCCTGGTTGCGCAATCGATATGCTGATAAAATTTAGGGAGTCTTGTTTTCAGATTAGCTTTGTTATAAATCCCCAGCTACAATGAATGCAGCCTCCGGATAAATGGTTTCCAGTTTGCAAAGAGTTAAATAAAGTTCGTTCAGAGCCATCGATGTGTCTGCTTGGGGGGATATATACGGCTGTGATTATAATCGAAGAGAATTCTCTTGGAAGATAATGCGGTCTACATTTGATTGTGAGGAATTCTAAATCAGGTGAACAGAAGGATTTGAGTTCCTGTATGTTTCCTTCATCACACCATGTCCCGTTAGTCATGAGGCATACGCCCCCGCCACTCTTCTTACCAGAGAGATGTTTGTTTCTGTCGGCGCGATGCGTGGAGAAACCCGTTGGCTGCACCGCATCGGATAGCGTCTTCCCAGTAAGCCATGTTTCCGTGAAGCAGAGAACGTTGCAGTCTCTGATGTCCCTCTGGAATGCCACCCTTGCTCGGATTTCATCAACATTGTTGTCAAGAGACTGGACATTGGCAAGAAGAATGCTGGGAAGTGGTGCGCGATGTGCCCTTTTTCGGAGTCTGACCAGAACACCGCCTCGTTTCCCTCTTTTTCGGAGTCGTTTCCTTGGGTCGCTGCATGCGATCCATTCCGTTGTCCTGTTTGTAAGGCAGAACACAGGATCCGCGTCGCGGAAAACATATTCTTGGTCGTACTGATGGTGAGTTGACGCTGATCTTATATTCAGTAGTTCTTCTCGACTGTATGTAATGAAACCTAAGATGACCTGGGGTACTAATGTAAGAAATAACACGTAAAAAAACTAAAAACTGCATAGTTTCCTAGGAACGCGAAGCGAGGCGGCCATCTCAGTCGGCGCCGGAAGTCACATGAAATTTCTATTTGAAATATTTTTGGCATCAGAGCAACTTTGAGGGAATCTTATTTGAGTCAGAAAAGGATTAGAAATCAATTAATCTGACCATCATTAACACAATGGATAACTCAAATTATTTATTACTGAAATATTGAAATAGCATTGGTGACTGAGAAAAACAAATTGGTACAATTTAAGGCCATGTGGCAAACAATAATGCAAGCAATAAGGATGTGAGTGTGAACATGTGGGTCTTGGCAGAGGAGATGTAGTTAGTGTTTTTATGTTTGTAATTTGGTGTAAAAAAAAGTGAGAAGGAAATGACAAAATTCAGATTTAAAAAAATAAAGTATGGGCATGATATATTTGACTTTTGTTTAGATGTCCAGTTGGCTGCCACACTAAAAAAGTCTGGGTTGTTTGGAAGACTCAGCTGCTGGGTTGCAGGCATTTGTTTCCTGTAAAACGAGCACGGTTGGGTTGTTGATGCTGGGTTATTGAGATATGACCAAGCGAATCAGATCAGAAGACTGGAGACGTGGCTTAGTAGAGGCGTGGCTTAGTAGAGGCGTGGCTTAGTAGAGGCGTGGCTTAGTAGAGGCGTGGCTTTCATATAGTTACTTTTGTCCACTCGTGTGAGTTAATGTGATTTTGTTTAATCCGTTCTGTTGTATTGTTATCACGTGTTAAGGCTGAACACTGACACTTTTGTAGCTTTTATTAGTGTATGAGTGTGTGAGTTCCTCAAGAGTCTATTCATATCCCAATGTTTGGATAGTCACCACTTTGTTATAATATGAAGAAAATAATGTTATTAATTTGATATAAAAATATTTAATGTGCAAAAAAATACAAGGACAATTAACATTTGTGGTGTACAAACTTAACATGATGAACAGAAATGACTCTCAAGGGTGGCCACTAAAGCCACGCCCCTAAAAAACACGCCTCCTAAAAATAAGATGAGGATTGCATTAAAAAGGCCCAGCTGCTGGGCCAACCCAGCATGAAAGTGATTAAAAACCCAACGGATTGTTAAATTAACCCATGTTTGGTAATCCAAACAACTCAATTTATTGGGTCAAAATAACCCAGCTGTGTTTTGTCCAATAGCACCGTGTTACCAAATAACCTCACTTGGGTTGTTTTTAACCCATCTTTTTTTAGAGTGAAGTTTGAGTAGGGGGGGGGGGGCTTAGTAACCCTAAAGGGGTGTCTTGCTCTATCAAAGTACATACTATAAGCTGTTGACTGAGAAAACACTTTTCCATGTTTGTTGTTCTGTTTGACCATGTGGTGTGAGCTGCTGATCCCAAATAGGTTATAGCCATTAGTGTGTCCAACACTCGTTACGCCATTAACCCATTAATCACTGTAGTCGCAACATTGACAGAAGACAGAGGATTAACTGTGTGGTGGGGTGGTGGTTATTTAACGAGGCAGGTCAGTAAAGAACAAATTATTATTTACAATGACGACCTACCCTGACCAAACCCCGACGACGCTGGGCCAATTGTGCGTCGCCCTATGGGACTCTCAAACACGGTCGGATGTGATACAGCCTGGATTCGAACCAGGTACTGTAGTGATGCCTCTTGCACTGACATGCAGTGCCTTAGACCGCTGCGCCAATCTAGGCCTCCACACTCCTCCTGAGTGACCACATGTTTTCTCCCAAAACAGACCATGGTACACTGTCAATACCATGCAGATGGGGTGTAATATTGTTTTTTCCTAGAGTTTAAACCAGTTTCTCTACTGATGTGGATCTACAGCACCATGCTAACATGCTAACATGTTACAGCACCAAGCTACCATTGCACAGCACCAATGCTACAGCACCATGCTACAACACAGTTCTACAGCACCATTTGACCATGCTACAGCAACATGGTACCATGTTACAGCACCATGTTAAAACACCATGCTACCATGCTACAGTACCATGCTATAGCACCATGCTACAGCACCATACTACCATGTCACCATGCTACAACACCATGCTACCATATACAGCACCATTATATAGCACCATGCTACCATGCTACAGAACCATGCTACCATGCAACAGCACCATGCTACCATGCTACAGCAACAAGCTACCATTCTACAGCACCATGCTACAGCACAGTACTACAGCACCTTTCGACAGTGCTACAGCAACATGCTACAGCCCCATGCTACCATGTTACAGCACCATGTTAAAACACCATTCTACCATGCTACATTACCATTCTACAGCACCATGCTACAGCACATACTACCATGTTACAGCACAATGCTACCATGATACAGCACCATGCTACCATGATACAGCACCATGCTACCATTCTACAGCACCATTCTACAGCACCATGCTACCATCCTACCATGCTACAGCACCATTCTACTATTCTACAGCAACATGCTACAGCACCATTCTACAGCACCATGCTACAGAATCATCCTACAGCACCATGCTACAAAACCATGCTACACAGCCATTCTACAGCACCAGACTACAGCACCATGCTACAGCACAATGCCACCATTCTACAGCACCATCCATGCTAGAGCACCATAGCACCATGCTACATCACCATTCTACAGGACCATTCTACCGCACCATGCCACCATGGTACAGTGCCATTCTACAGCACCATGCTACAGCACCATAGCACCATTCTACAGGACCAATCTACAGCACCATACTACAGCACCATGCCACCATACTACAGCACCATTCCACCATGCTGCAGTGCCATGCTACAGCATCATTCTACAGCACAATTCTACAGTACCATGCTACAGCAACATGCTACAGCAACATGCTACAGCAACATTCTACAGCACCATTGCAGATGGAAAGAAAACGAAAGACAGATCAAAATAATGAGCACCGTAAGTGGTGGAAGCAGGAAGAAGGGACAGCCAATCAAAAAACAGGATTATGCTTACTGTTTATGCCTACTATTATACCTAATCTCTCAGAGATTGGGTAATAGGCAAGGAACAAACCATCCCATCAGATTCATTTTAAACAAAGATAGCTAATCATCCAATGAAATGTGGGTCACCAAACCATTTTTATTCACATACTTTTATAGGATGGAAAAATTAATGATATGGATTCTGGCCCATTGTTGAGTCCAAAAAGAAAATGAGTCCCACTGAAGTATTAATACACAGAGAGTGTCTCCAGTAATGATAATGGCATGTGTCATGTGCATAAAAGTAGTAAGAACACTAGCTTAATCATTTCTACTGGCACAGGGAGATATGATTTTGGCCTGTCATGTTCCACTGAGTGTTCTATGAGCGGTCTATCTGGTCTCCCATTGGTCAGAGCCAGGTTCTAGCTCCAGGAGAGAGGCTAGGCAGCAACACGGGGTAGAACATTTTGCTAACACTCAACACAGTCATCAACACGTTCTCTCCATTCGCTGAAGCGGAACAATGGCATATTATGATGACTGAGGGAAAGTTTTTGTAATCATTTTAGATTTGTTTTTATTTTCAATGGAATAGAAATTAATTAGGATAGGGATGTAAAATGAACTGAAGAGGAAGGGCATCGACCATAGAAATTGATCAGAATAGGGATGTAAAATGAGCTGGAGAGAAGGGGCATCGACCATAGAAATGGATCAGAATAGGGATGTAAAATGAGCTGGAGAGGAGGGGTATCGACCATAAAAATGGATTAGAATAGGGATGTAAATGAGCTGGGGAGGAGGGGCATCGACCATAGAAATGGATTAGAATAGGGATGTAAATGAGCTGGAGAAGCATCCACACTGGCCCCCTCCACATCATCATGCCGTGTTGGCATCCACACTGGCCCATCTTCACATCACAATAACGTGTTGGCATCTACACTGGCCCCCTACACATCATCATGCTGTGTTGGCATCTACACTGGCCCCCTCCACATCATCATGACGTGTTGGCATCTACACTGGCCCCCTCCACATCATCATGACGTGTTGGCATCTACACTGGCCCATCTTCACATCACAATAACGTGTTGGCATCTACACTGGCCCCCTACACATCATCATGCTGTGTTGGCATCTACACTGGCCCCCTCCACATCATCATGACGTGTTGGCATCTACACTGGCCCCCTCCACATCATCATGATGTGTTGGCATCAACACTGGCCCCCTCCACATCATCATGACGTGTTGGCATCTACACTGGCCCCCTCCACATCATCATGACGTGTTGGCATCTACACTGGCCCCCTCCACATCATCATGACGTGTTGGCATCTACACTGGCCCCCTCCACATCATCATGACGTGTTGGCATCTACACTGGCCCCCTCCACATCATCATGACGTGTTGGCATCTACACTGGCCCCCTCCACATCATCATGACGTGTTGGCATCAACACTGGCCCCCTCCACATCATCATGACATGTTGGCATCTACACTGGCCCCCTCCACAACATCATGACGTGTTGGCATCTACACTGGCCCCCTCCACATCATCATGACGTGTTGGCATCTACACTGGCCCCCTCCACATCATCATGACGTGTTGGCATCTACACTGGCCCATCTTCACATCACAATAACGTGTTGGCATCTACACTGGCCCCCTACACATCATCATGCTGTGTTGGCATCTACACTGGCCCCCTCCACATCATCATGACGTGTTGGCATCTACACTGGCCCCCTCCACATCATCATGATGTGTTGGCATCAACACTGGCCCCCTCCACATCATCATGACGTGTTGGCATCTACACTGGCCCCCTCCACATCATCATGACGTGTTGGCATCTACACTGGCCCCCTCCACATCATCATGACGTGTTGGCATCTACACTGGCCCCCTCCACATCATCATTATGTGTTGGCATCTACACTGGCCCCCTCCACATCATCATGACGTGTTGGCATCTACACGAGCCCCCTTCACATCATCATGACGTGTTGGCATCTACACTGGCCCCCTCCACATCATCATGACGTGTTGGCATCTACACTGGCCCCCTCCACATCATCATGACATGTTGGCATCTACACTGGCCCCCTCCACATCATCATGACGTGTTGGCATCTACACGAGCTGCCTTCACATCATCATGACGTGTTGGCATCTACACTGGCTCCCTCCACATCAACATGATGTGTTGGCATCTACACTGGCCCCCTCCACATCATCATGACGTGTTGGCATCTACACTGGCCCCCTCCACATCATCATGACGTGTTGGCATCTACATGAGCTGCCTTCACATCATCATGACGTGTTGGCATCTACACTGGCTCCCTCCACATCAACATGATGTGTTGGCATCTACACTGGCCCCCTCCACATAAACATGATGTGTTGGCATCTACACTGGCCCCCTCCACATCAACATGACGTGTTGGCATCTACACTGCACCATTGTGGGCCCCCTCCACTATCCTCAGTAAATCAATAGAATATGGGGCTGGTGCAGATAAGATGGACCCAGTCATATTGTGGGCTCTGAGAGGATAGACAGGGTTGATGTTTCCAGCAGCTAAATTAATAGGAGACCCTCCGAAACCCTGCCTCTGTTTTGACACTGAACATCAACCCCTCTGTCAGAGATAACGGATACAAACACACACACACACACACACACACACACACACACACACACACACACACACACACACACACACACACACACACACACACACACACACACACACACACACACACACACACACACACACACACACACACACACACACACACACACACACACTGGTCCATGGTTTACTTTAGCATTATATAAAACAATGGTAGAAATGAATGATTTGTCTTTTGAACATTGATGCAACTCATAATGAAAAGTGTATACAGTCGGGCAAAAAAAGTATTTAGTCAGCCACCAATTGTGCAAGTTCTCCCACTTAAAAAGATGAGAGAGGCCTGTAATTTTCATCATAGGTACACTTTTTTAAGAGGCTCCTCTGTCCTCCACTCATTACCTGTATTAATGGCACCTGTTTGAACTTGTTATCAGTATAAAAGACACCTGTCCACAACCTCAAACAGTCACACTCCAAACTCCACTATGGCCAAGACCAAAGAGCTGTCAAAGGACACCAGAAACAAAATTGTAGACCTGCTCCAGGCTGGGAAAGACTGAATCTGCAATAGGTAAGCAGCTTGGTTTGAAGAAATCAACTGTGGGAGCAATTATTAGGAAATGGAAGACATACAAGGCCACTGATAATCTCCCTTGATCTGGGGCTTCACGCAAGATGTCCAGGCCCGTCTGAAGTTTGCTAGAGAGCATTTAGATGATCCAGACGAAGATTGGGAGAATGTCATATGGTCAGATGATTGTTTTTCTGCAAAGGGACCAGGACGACTGATTCGCGTAAAGGAAAGAATGAATGGGGCCATGTATCGTGAGATTTTTCAGCAAGGGCATTGAAGATGAAACGTGGCTGGGTCTTTCAGCATGACAATGATCCCGAACACACCGCCCCGGGCAACGAAGGAGTGGCTTCGTAAGAAGCATTTCAAGGTCCTGGAGTGGCCTAGCCAGTCTCCAGATCTCAACCCCATAGAAAATCTTTGGAGGGAGTTGAAAGTCCGTGTTGCCCAGCAACAGCCCCAAAACATCACTACTCTAGAAGAGATCTGCATGGAGGAATGGGCCAAAATACCAGCAATAGTGTGTGAAAACCTTGTGAAGACTTACAGAAAACTTTTGACCTCTGTCATTGCCAACAAAGGGTATATAACAAAGTATTGAGATAAACTTTTGTTATTGACCAAATACTTATTTTCCACCATATTTAGCTAATTCATTCATTTAAAAATCCTACAATGTGAATTTCTGGATTCTTTTTCTCATTTTGTCTGTCATAGTTGAAGTGTACCTATGATGAAAATTGCAGGCCTCTCTCATCTTTTTAAGTGGGAGAACTTGCACAATTGGTGGAAGACTAAATACTTTTTGCCTCAATGTATATAAAATACAAAATGTATAATACCACCATACAACAATATTACAACACTACATATATACAATACAACATGTATAATACCACCATACAACAATATTACACCACTACATATCTACAATACAACATGTATAATACCACCATACAACAATATTTCAATGTACGTGTGTGTAGAGTGCGTACCTTTGTGTGTCTCTTGACAGTCCCGGCTGTTCCATAAGTTGTATTTTTACCTGGGTTTTTTTCATCTGATAATACTGCTTGAATCAGTTACCTGATGTGGAATAGAGTTCCATGTAGTCATAGCTATTTGTAGTACTGTGAGCCTCCCATAGTCAGTTCTAGACTTGGGGACAGTGAAGACACCTCTGGTGGTATGTCTTGTGGGGTATGCATCGGTGTCTGAACAGTAGTCCAGGAGCGAGGTCCTTCTTTGTGGTACCTGACCACACGACTGAACAGTAGTCCAGGAGCGAGGTCCTTCTTTGTGGTACCTGACCACATGACTGAACAGTAGTCCAGGAGCGAGGTCCTTCTTTGTGGTACCTGACCACATGACTGAACAGTAGTCCAGGTGTGAGGTCCTTCTTTGTGGTACCTGACCACATGACTGAACAGTAGTCCAGGTGTGAGGTCCTTCTTTGTGGTACCTGACCACATGTCTGAACAGTAGTCCAGGAGCGAGGTCCTTCTTTGTGGCACCTGACCACACGACTGAACAGTAGTCCAGGAGCGAGGTCCTTCTTTGTGGTACCTGACCACACGACTGAACAGTAGTCCAGGAGCGAGGTCCTTCTTTGTGGTACCTGACCACACGACTGAACAGTAGTCCAGGAGCGAGGTCCTTCTTTGTGGCACCTGACCACACGACTGAACAGTAGTCCAGGAGCGAGGTCCTTCTTTGTGGTACCTGACCACACGACTGAACAGTAGTCCAGGAGCGAGGTCCTTCTTTGTGGTACCTGACCACACGACTGAACAGTAGTCCAGGTGCAGTAGTTTACAGTAAAATGCTTACTTATACAATCCCTTAACAAACAGTGCAGTTCAAGAGTAAAGAAAATATCTACCAAATAAACTAAAGTAAAAAATTATCAAAAGTAACACAATAACGTAACAATAACGAGGCTACATACAGGGGGTACCGGTACCGAGTCAGTGTGCAGGGGTACAGGTTAGAGGTCATTTGTACATGTAGGTAGGGGTGAAGTGACTATGCATAGATAATAAACAGTGAGTAGCAGCAGTGTACAAAACAAATGGAGGGGGGGTCAATGTAATAGTCCGGTGGCCATTTGATGAATTGTTCAGGAGTCTTATGGCTTGGGGGTAGAAGCTGTTAAGGATCCTTTTGGTCCTAGACTTGGCGCTCCGGTACCGCTTGTCGTGTGGTAGCAGAGAAAACAGTCCACGACCTGGGTGACTGGAGTCTCAGACAATTTTATGGGATTTCTTCTGACAACGCCTATTATATATGTCCTGAATGGCAGGAAACTTGGCTCCAGTGATGTACTGGAACGTACACACTAACCTCTGTAGCGCCTTACCGTCAGATGCCGAGCAGTTTCCATACCAGGCGGTGATGCAACCGGTCAGGATGCTCTCGATGGTGCAGCTGTAGAACTTTTTGAGGATCTGGGGACCCATGCCAAATCTTTTCAGTCTCCTGAGGGGGAAAAGGTTTTGTTGTGCCCTCTTCGCGAGGGTCTTGGTGTGTTTGGACCATGACAGATCGTTGGTGATGTGGACACCAAGGAACTTGAAACTCTCGACCCGCTCCACTACAGCCCCGTCGATGTTAATGGGGGCCTGTTCGGCCCGCCTTTTCCTGTAGTCCACAATCACCTCCTTTGTCTTGTTCACATTGAGAGGGAGGTTGTTGTCCAGGCACTACACTGACAGTTCTCTGACCTCCTTCCTATCTCATTGTTGTAGGTGATCAGGCCTACCACTGTTGTGTCATAAGCAAACTGGATGATGGTGTTGGAGTCGTGTTTGGCCACGCAGTGGTGGGTGTACAGGGAGTACTGGAGGGGACTAAATACACACCACTGAGTGGCCCCAGTGTTGAGGATCAGGGGCCCCAGTGTTGAAGTCTAGGATCCAGTTGCAGAGGGATCTGTTTAGTCCCAGGGTCCGTAGCTTAGTGATGAGCTTCGTTGTCACTATGGTGTTGAACGCTGAGCTGTAGTCAATGAACAGCATTCTCACATAGGTGTTCCTTTTGTCCAGGTGGGAAAGGTCAGTGTGGAGTGAGATTGAGATTGCGTCATCTGTGGATCTGTAGGGGCGGTATGCGAATTGGAGTAGGTCTAGGGTAACCGGGAGGATGCTGTGGATGTGAGCCATGACCAGCCTTTCAAAGCACTTCATGGATACCGATGTGAGTGCTATGGGGCAGTAATCATTTAGGCGGGTTACCTTCTCTTCCTTGGGCACAGGGACTATGGTGGTCTGCTTGAAACATGTAGGTATTACAGACTCAGTCAGGGAGAGGTTGAAAATGTCAGTGAAGACACTTGCCAGTTGGTCTGTGCATGCTTTCAGTACAGGTCCTGGTAATCCATCTGGACCCGCGGCTTTGTGAATGTTGACCTGTTTAAAGGTCTTGCTCACATCGGCTACCGAGAGCGTTATCACACAGTCATCCAGAACAGAACAGAATAATGTAGTGCTAACTACACTAACAACAGCCACCTTAAAGCTCATTAGATGTGATTAGGGGCCTTAACCCAGCTAAAGCCTTGTTGTCCTATAGAGAGAGAGAGAGGAGAAACCAAACCACCATGAACAACTGAACATGGCAGCTAGCCAGAGTAATCCAGGTAACCAATTGGCCTCGAAACCAAACTAAACTATATTCTGAGAGATGTAGGTGAAGAAAGGGGAATAAGAATCAGGTAAAATTCCCTTGTCCACATTCCAAATGCCACCTTTTTCCCTATAGTGGACTAAATAGGGAATAGGGTGCCATTTGGGATTACACACCTTGTCTCTCAGCTCCTTGAAGGAGATCCAACTGTGTCCTGGCTGCTGCTGTCCAGGCCTGGGCCTCTGTTGCTCCTCAGTGGGAGATTATTTTTATTGGATGTGTTTCAAACAGAACCAACACTTGGGATTTCAATACAAACAATGTTTTCAAAGATTTGATTTACCACAATACACGGGAGTGGTCCCAAGATGAAGCGGCAGCCCTTCTCTATCTATCAATGTAAAATAAAGGAACATTCATCACAACTTCTCCCTATAAGAAGTCTTCCCTGACCCAACTCCGCTCAACATATGGCACGGTAAGGGTTAGAGGAGGTGCCACACTTGGATTGGTAAAAAAAAGTTAGATAAAAAAGATATAGTATATATACAGTGGGGCAAAAAAGTATTTAGTCAGCCACCAATTGTGCAAGTTCTCCCACTTAAAAAGATGAGAGAGGCCTGTAATTTTCATCATAGGTACACTTCAACTATGACAGACAAAATTAGAAAGAAAATCCAGAAAATCACATTGTAGAATTTTTTATGAATTTATTTGCAAATTATGGTAAAAGTAAATGGACCATCCTGGGCCACTTAAATGTGCATTCAGTCAGAACTTCTGTATCTGCTCTCGTCTCCCTCCCAGTCTCTCGTGCCAGACGACTTACTTCTGGAAGCGAGACTAGATCTGCTCTATCAGGTGGTGCTAAAGCTAATTGTAATTAACTTGTAAATAACAGTCATGGAAGCCTGGGACCTGATAAACCGGACATCTACATCCAACAAGAGTTGAAGGAAAGAGAGACACTAGCTAGAACCTTTTCATCGGGGATCTGGTAGGACAAAAAAAGCATAACTGTGGCTGGCCAATTTGATTGCTTCCCCCCATGTTCATCAGGTTAATATAATAATAATAATATAATAATAATATAAATAATAATATAATAATATAATAATAATAAATAATAATAATATAATATATGCCATTTAGCAGACGCTTTTATCCAAAGCGACTTACAGTCATGCGTGCATACATTCTACATATGGGTGGTCCCGGGGATCGAACCCACTACCCTGGCGTTACAAGCGCCATGCTCTACCAACTGAGCTACAGAAGGACCACAGGTTCTACAGTAGGTGACAGGATGACATGTTGTGTGGACTAAAACAGCATGCTCCCCATGACAATTTCAAGATGATCTAAACTAATATCTGACTAATTCGGAAATATGAAGTTATTTCAGAATGAAAGTTAACTGGCTAGTGAGTCGTACTTTGTGACATTGTGTTAGCTATCCCTAGTTAGATAATGTGTTTTCAAAGGTAGATAACTGGTTCATTTGACCAATGAATCATCCAAATATTTCTCAAAATTGCTAAAGCTAGCCATTCAATGAGCGTGTGGGGAGGGGTTCAGACAGACCATAAAAGAACCCTCAATACAAATGATTCATACATAACAGTGAGTGAATAATCTAATAGCACAGTCAGTCAGTCAATAGGATTCTCTTGTGGGATTGAGAATTTGTAGTTGAGTGAGGAAAGAATTCAAATCATCTGCGACTTTGGCAGTTCCTAGTTTACATGTGAGCAAGGCTGAGAGAGAGAGAGGCAGGGAGCTGGTGTTACTGGTTGGTACTGAGAACACAGCTTAGAGGGGATCACGGCAGGCAGGCTGGCCGGCCAGGCAGTCTGGCTCAGTTGGAGCAGCAGACCGTTGACAGGTTAACCTCCTGGCATGCAAGAGCCACAGGAGCCAGCTCAATGTCACAGAGAATATGGATTACCAACCAATGTCACAGATTGCTCTGAAACTTTCACCACAGGGAAACCCATGAGGTTGTTGGGGTTTTGTACTGAGAGTGTAGGCCTATGAAGTATGAATTAGGCCTATTCTAAGGTGAAGGTGAAAAGTATTGGCCTAGGACTCTGAGGTGTCTATGTCCCACCTGGTCCACTGTCACTACATAACTTACTACTGGCACTAGGACAGGAGCAGTTGGTAGTGTCAAAGCAGTGTCACCAAGCATCAGGCTAATTATCCCGATAGACTACATCACATGCACAAAAATAAAGAAGGATAACTTTTATGGTGCCAATAGATTTAAATTAACTATGTTTATCATATTAGCAATTCAGCACGAAAAAAAGGTCTGATGACATCATGATCACCATTGTTTCATGATAATAATGTAAAATGTCTATCACTCACCTGCAACTCGCACCATGCCACTTCCACAGTAGTCTCTGTGTCCAGTCCTTTATAAACGGTCTTAAACGATCCCCTCCCAATCTCAATGTTGAATTTCAGGTATCTTCCATCAGGTGAGGTGGCCACAGCTTTGGTCTCAATGTCCTCCCTCTCCTCCTGTTCCCATTTGCTTTCATACGGACTGCGTGACAACACGTTGTGTGGTTTATTTTGAACAAGCTCGTTGTCTGAGTCCGAGCTGGCATCTTGTCTGTTGGGGCTCTGGATCGAGCTCCAGTTGTTCACCAGAGGGGTGACCGTGTCCTTGACTTGGGTACAGGGGGACTTGCTGCCGGTGATGCTCGCGCCCGGGATGGAGACCGGAGACGTCGGCGGAGTCTCCGTTTTCTCGTCCTCCTCAACTCTGGCCTCCATCAAAGTTAAAATATTCTCCGCGGACCCGGAAAGAGCCTTTGAAAGCGTCCCACCATAAAGTTGTGGGTCGATGTCCATGTTAATTTTGTGAAGTCCATAAGAGTTTCTCCTGGCACCCAAGTTGTTCCTCAGTGGCATCGACGGGACCCGGCCAGATAAGCAGGCATCTTTCAGTTCGACCGAAAGGCTTGGGAAGCCACGTCCAGCTACCTCAAACTCAGTGTGTGACATTGTAATGGTTCGTATTCTGATTTCCGAGACTTAAAAAAAAGAAATAAGAAAATTAAACCCGGCCGTTACCTTAATAAAAACAGCATGCTATTTACATATATCTTTCAGAAATTGATGCTACTTTCCATTGTAGCCTAGTTATACATTCTACACATTAGTTTAGTTGTGGAACATAGGGTAAATTGTGTGGCACGTAGCCTTGTACAAGACAATTAACTTAGGTCAATATAGACTGACAAAAACAAATATTCAATATTCAATTTTTCAATTGAATTGAAATAGCTTACCTGAAAAGGTGTTTAAATTCGGAAAAAAATCACATAATGCATGTCAGATAGTCCGAGTCGACCGGACCGTTCATTGCTCTTGTATGTGTGAGTCGTAAACTCAGCTGTAACCTCTAGTGAAGAAATGAAAGCCTCTGTCTATATCGACGGAGACCCGCGGGTGCTACCGCCCCCATAAACAGTCTCCCGTAGTTTACCTGGGCAATGTGACGCAGCATGCAGCGCTTGATTCACAAACAAGAGCCTCTTCTCAAATGACTGACTTCATGCGGTATATGTCCATTCGTGTGTATATTCCTTATTTTCTTTGGAATCGTTGATAACATGATTTTCCTGCTCTGAGTTAGGTTATGTGGATAAAAAGCATTTAAATTACAATACTGTTATCTCTGTCTGTGTGCATGTAAGGTGTTAAACAACAACCCCAAACACAGAGCTCCTATGAATCAGTTATGTAATTCATGAATCAGTTATGTAATTATATTACCAAATACCATAGAACCAAGTAAATGGCTCACCTCATGGTGAGGTGAATCAGAGCAACATGGGATTAACCTCATTGCCTAGTGGAGGTCAGTAATGTCACAGGGACATGTCTCCCTTTCTTCTATCCCAAATTGCACACTATTCCATATAAAGGGCTCTCTCTTGCTGCTACTTTTACACTGAACAAAAATATAAACACAACATGCAACAATTTAAGATTTTACTGAGTTACAGTTCATATAAGGAAATTAGTCAATTGAAATAAATTAATTAGGCCCTAATCTATGGATTTCATAACTGGGAATACAGATATGCATCTGTTGGTCACAGATACCTTTAAAAAAAGGTAGGGGAGTGAATCAGAAAACCAGTCAGTATCTGGTGTGACCACCAATTGCCTCATGCAGCACGACACATCTCCTTCCCATAGAGTTGATCAGGCTGTTGATTGTGGCCTGTAGAATGTTGTCCCACTGGAGACTTCTATCTCCTTCACTAACTTTAAGTGTCAGCTGTCAGAGCAGCTAACCGATCGCTGCAGCTGTACACAACCCATCTGTAAGCAGCGCATTCAACCAACCAACCACCTACCTCATCCCCATATTTGTTTTTCTGCTCTTTTGCACCCCAGTATTTCTACTTGCACATCCTCATCTGCACATATCACTCCAGTGTAACTTGCTAAATTGTAATTAATTCACTACTATGGCCTATTTATTGCATTACCTCCTCACTTCATTTGCACACACTGTATACAGATTTTTCTGTGTTATTGACTGTACGATTGTTTATCCCATGTGTAACTGTGTTGTTTTTGTCACACTGCTTAGCTTTATCTTGGCCAGGTTGCAGTTGTAAATGAGAACTTGTTCTCAACTAGCCTACCTGGTTAAATAAAGGTGATATATAAAACTCCTCTCCGATGGCTGTGCGATGTTGCTAGATATTGGCGGGGACTGGAACACGCTGTTGTACTTGTCGATCCAGAGCATCCCAAACTTGCTCAACGGGTGACAGGTCTGGCGAGTATGCAGGCCATGGAAGAACTGGGACATTTTCACGTTCCAGGAATTGTGTACAGATCCTTGCGACATGGGGCCGTCCATGCATTATCATGCTGAAACATGAGGTGATGGTGGCGGATGAATGGCACAACAATGGGCCTCAGGATCTCGTCACGGTATCTCTGTGCATTCAAATTGCCATTGGCAAAATGCAATTGTGTTCATTGTCCATAGCTTATGCCTGCCCAAACCATAACCCCACCACCACCATGGGGCACTCTGTTGACAACGTTGACAACAGCAAACTGCTCGCCCACACACCGGTACAATTGAAACCGGGATTCATCCCTGAAGACACACTTCTCCAGCGTGCCAACGGTGGAGACCCTGGTGAGGACAACAAGCACACAGATGAGCTTTACAGAGACAGGTTTTGACCATTTGTGCAGAAATTCTTTGGTGCAACCCCAGTTTCATCAGCTGTCCAGGTGGATGGTATCAGACGATCCCGCAGGTGAAGATGCCGGATGTGGAGGTCCTGGGCTGGCGGGGTTACACTTGGTCTTCGGTTTTGAGGCGTACTGCCAAATTCTATAAAATGGCATTGGTAGAGAAATTAATATTAAATTATTCGGCAACAGCTCTGGTGAACATTCTAGCAGTCAGCAGGCCAATTGCACGCTCCCTCAAAATTTGAGAGACATCTGTGGCATTATGTTGTGGAACAAAACTGCACATTTTAGAGTTGCCTTTTATTGTACCCAGCACAAGGTCCAGCTGTGTAATGATCATGCTTTTTAATCAGCTTCTTGATATGTCACACCTCTCAGGTGGATGGATTATCTTGGCGAAGGAGAAATGCTCACTAACAGGGATGTAAACAAATTTGTGCACAGAATCTGAGAGAAATAAGCTTTTTGTGCATATGGACAATTTCTGGGATCATTCATTTCAGCTCATGAAACATCGGACCAACACTTCACATGTTGCGTTTATATTTTTGTTTGGTGTATTTACTGTAGCTCTGTACAGGAAGCATGGATTGTCTGGATTCTTCACATACCCTCACAGGCTTCCAGTCCACCACATAGGCATAGACAGGGTGTACTGGGCAAGTTCCAAGATGTGGTGTTCTGTTAATAAGGTTGTTTTGGATCAAACTGATAGCTCATATGACCAATTATGTCTTCATAAAATATGCTTCAATTCTCTTCTAATAAGGAATGCTTGACTATGAGGGCACAACATGGTTCTGGCAATTAATTCTTCCCTCGTGCAGTTGTCCTTCTTGGTATCATCATAAACAGTGAAAGAAAGGCAGAGTGAGAGCCATGGGGTGTCCCAAACAGCAGTCCCCTGTAGTGCACTACGTTTGACCAGAATCCCACTATATAGAGAATACGGAGCCCATATAGATGCAGATGAAACACTGAGCCATGATGATAGTAGATTGGGAGACAGAGAGCTTCTCTCCCATAGGTTGAAACAAGACACATCACCAAGGCCACAGTCAGCCACACCTGTCACACTACAGTGAGCTATCAGCAAACAGGCACAAGAGTCAGCTCAGCTGGACCAAGGACCAAGCCTATGGAGACATTCCACATTGTCAGCTAATTTGCAAGGTCCTCCTCCAAGCCCAGCTGGTGACGTAATAAGTATTCAGACAAGGGGTCTTTTTCAACATTTTGTTACTTTACAGCCTTATTCTAAAATGGATTCAAATCTACACATAGTATCCTACAATGACGAAGCAAAAATACATTTTTTTTAAATTTTGCAAAAATATTAAAAATAAACTACAACATCACATTTACATAAGTATTCAGACTCTTTACTCAGTACTTTGTTGAAACACCTTTGACAGCAATTACAGCCTCGAGTCTTCTTTAGGATGACGCTACAAGCTTGGCACACTTGTATTTGTGGAGTTTCTCCCATTCTTCTCTGCAGATCCTCTCAAGCTCTGTCAGGTTGGATGGGGAGCGTCGCTACACAGCTATTTTCAGGTCTCTCCAGAGAGGTTCGATCAGGTTCAATTCCAGGCTCTGTCTGGCTGGGCCACTCAAGGACATTCAGAAACTTGTCCTGAAGCCACTCCTGCATTGTCTTGGCTGTGTGTTTAGGGTCATTGTCCTGTTAGCATGTGAACCTTTGGCCTAGTCTGTCCTGAGAGCTCTGGAGAAGTTTTTCATCAAGGATCTCTCCGTTCATCTTTCCCTTGATCCTGACTAGTCTCTCAGTCCCTGCCACTGAAAAAAATCCCCACAGCATGTTGCTGCCACCACCATGCTTCACCATAGGGATGGTGCCAGGTTTCCTCCAGATGTGACGCTTGACATTCAGGACAAAGAGATCAATCTTGGTTTCATCAGACCAGATAATCTTGTTTCTCATATTCTGAGAGACTTTAGGTGCCTTTTGGCAAACTACAGGTGGCCTTTCGTGTGCCTTTTACTGAGGAGTGGCTTCCATCTGACCACTCTACCACAAAGGCCTGATTGGTGGAGTGCTGCAGAGATGGTTGTCATTCTGGAAGGTTCTCCCATCTCAACAGAGGAACTCTGGAGCTCTGTCAGAGTGACCATCGGGTTCTTGGTCACCTCCCTGACCAAGGACCTTTTCCACCGATTGCTCAGTTTGACCAGGCAGCCAGCTCTAGGAAGAGTCTTGGTGATTCCAAACTTCTTCCATTTAAGAATGATGGAGGCCAATGTGTTCTAGGGGACTGTCAATGCTGCAAAAAACAATTGGCACGCTTCCCCTGATCTGTGCCTCGACACAATCTTGTCTCGGAGCTCTACGGTCAATTCCTTCTTCGACCTCATGGCTTGGTTTTTGCTCTGACCTGCACTATCAAGTGTGGGACCTTACATAGACAGGTGTGTGCCTTTCCAAATCATGTCCAATTAATTAAATTTACCACAGGTGGACTTCAATCAAGTTGTAGAAACATCTCAAGGATGATCAGTGGAAACAGGATGCATCTGAGTTCAATTTCTAGTCTTATTGAAAAGAGTCTGAATACTTATGTAAATAAGTTGTTTTTTATTTGTAATACATTGGAAAACAATTATAGAAATCTGTTTTCGCTTTGTCATTATGGGGTATTGTGTGTAGGTTGATGAGGGAAAAAAATGTATTAAATCAATTTTAGAGTAAGGCTGTAACGTAACAAAATGTGAAAAAAAGTAAAGGGATCTGAATACTTTACGAATGAACTGTACATAAACACAGTAACATCCCAGTCAGTCTGTCTAGTGATCCCTAGGAAGTTACTACCAACATTGTTGTGTAAGGCAGGCTATATATTTCTTGGTTATGTAGAGTCTCTGGGCTCTACCAACTGTAGCTCAGTTGGTAGAGCATGGCGCTTGTAACGCCAGGGTAGTGGGTTCGATTCCCGGGACCACCCATACGTAGAATGTATGCACACATGACTGTAAGTCGCTTTGGATAAAAGCGTCTGCTAAATGGCATATATTACTGCAGATGACTGCCAACTAACTGATCTACAAATCACTGCATAACCACTCATTATAATTAGTAGATGAGTCAGTCAGTCAGAATTGTCCCACAAAACATCACTGACTTGATGCTCTCAAACAACCTTTCAACCAATGTTCTTCCATATATAAGCCTGGTGCCCATTCATAAAGTCGTATTAAAACTGTAATTATCTTTTGACAGTAGGGGGCACTATAATACAACAAATAGACATTCATATATATAAAATTGATTCTGCCCCTGAACAGGCAGTTAACCCACTGTTCCTAGGCCGTCATTGAAAATAAGAATTAGTTCTTAACTGACTTGCCTAGTAAAATAAAAAATATATTTTAAAAAATTGGCGCTCAAATCCTTAACGTACAACATTGTCCTCAATCATAACTGCAAGTAGGACTCTATCTATTCAATTTATTTCTTACAGTATTCCACTAGTAAAAATACATTAAAAAAAGAGGTTCAATAGAACACAGAGACAGTGTCATAGGTTCTGTACTAAGGGTTTACAGCAGTCAGTCTATGCATGAGACATCCAGCACCATTATAACAGCTGAACTAAACCAAGAATCTGCTTCCTCTTCCTGGGGTTTTCAAACTTCCCAAATGTATCTAGGGTGTCTTGACTGGAATTTCTGGTAAAGAGGAACAGCAATAAAACAGGAGGGCAGAAGTCCCCAGCTCTGCCGCACCACATCGCTGCAAGTAAATGTGTTATTAACCAGGAAGGTGAGAATAAAAATGAGTTCTAAATACAAAACAGTAAGGGGAAGATAGATTGTGGGGAAAGTTTCTCTCCAATAATAGCTAAACATGTATAGGACTGGCTCCCCTGAATTATGAGACACATGTCTGTCAGAACACCTGCCCACATCAAAAGTCCCAGGTAACTACCACAGTAGTCAAAATAAAGTCATCTCCTAAACTGCTCTTGCAAATGGATAATAGCATCTGTTAAATTACTAAAATGTCAATTTACTATCTAGATTGGTTCTCTTCCAATAAGAAAATGCTTTCAATTTATGAGGAACCAAAAATGGACTATTATTCTCATCAAGCAGGTGGATTGGGTGCAGAGGTGCAAATAATAGCCTTTTAAACAGCAGTATCCCTATTAACATGGTCCCAGATCTGTTTGCACTGTCTTGCCACATCCTGTGTCACACCAATGACCACATGAGTTAGCAGGACAACACAAACAGATTTGGGAACAGGCTAGCAGAACCCTCACAGTCTATCAGGATTAAAGGTTCCCAATCTGAGTTGAGACCTTGATCAATCCCACAATGCAATGCTACTTCAGAAGAACTTGACCCCCTTCCCGTCATCCATGGTGATGACCTCTGCCTTGCCGTCCGTCTGCAGGGCCTGCAGCGAGCGAATCAGCATCCACTCCTCCAGCCCATGGAATTCTGGGGGAAATGTGTTTCAGCTATTTACTTATGCTATACAGCTCAGATGGTATAAAACAGTACAAATGTTTTGTGGTAGGGATAAATAGCAGGAAATACAGTACATTCGGAAAGTATTCACACCCCTTGACTTTTTCCACATTGTTACGTTACAGCCTTATTCTAAAATGGATTCAATTGCTTTTTTTCATCAATCTACACACAATACCCCATAATGACAAAGCAAAAACTGTTGATCACATGACAAAGTAAAACACAAAATATCACATTTACATAAGTATTCAGACCAGTTCACCGGACGTGCTACCTTGTCCTAGACCTGCTGTTTTCGATTCTCTCCCTAGCGCACCTGCTGTCTCTAACTCTATAGTCAGGATCTGAATGCTCGGCTATTAAAAGCCATTTATTATTATTATTATTAGACCCTGCTGGTCATCTATGAACGTTTGAACATCTTGGACATGTACTGTTATAATTTCCATCCGGCACAGCCAGAAGAGGAGTGGCCCCCCTCAGAGCCTGGTTCCTCTCTAGGCTTCTTCCTAGGGAGTCTTTCCTAGCCACCGTACTTCTACATCTGCACTGCTTGATGTTTGGGGTTTTAGGCTGGGTTTCTGTATAGCAATTTGTGACATCGGATGATGTAAAAACAGCTTAATAAATACATTTGATTACTCAGTACTTTGTTGAAGTGCCTTTGGCAGAGATTACAGCCTCAGGTCTTCTTGGGTATGACGCTAAAACATTGGCACACCTATATTTGGGGAGTTTCTCCCATTCGTCTTTGCAGATCCTCTCAAGCTCTGTCAGGTCGGATGGGTAGCATCGCTGCACAGCTATTTTCAGGTCTCTCCAGAGATGTTTGATCGGGTTCAAGTCCAGGCTCTGGCTGGGCCTCTCAAGGACGTTCAAATCAAACTTTATTTGTCACATGCGCCGAATACAACAAGTGAGGACCTTACAGTGAAACGCTTACTTGCACACCATACCCAACAGTGCAGTTACCAAATAAACTAAAGTAAAAAATAATAAAAAGTAACACAATAACGAGGCCATATACAGGGGGCACCGGTACCGAGTCGGTGTGCAGGGGTACAGGTTAGAGGTAATTTGTACATGTAGGTAGGGGTGAAGTGAATATGCATAGATAATAAACAGCGAGTAGTAGCAGTGTACAAAACAAATGGAGGGGGGGTCAATGTAATAGACCGGTGGCCATTTGATGAATTGTTCAGGAGTCTTATGGCTTGGGGGTAGAAGCTGTTCAGGAGCATTTTGGTCCTAGACTTGGCGCTCCGGTACCGCTTGTCGTGTGGTAGCAGAGAAAACAGTCCACGACCTGGGTGACTGGAGTCTCAGACAATTTTATGGGCTTTCTTCTGACAATGCCTATTATATATGTCCTGAATGGCAGGAAGTTTGGCCCCAGTGACGTACTGGGCCGTACGCACTACCCTCTGTAGCGCCTTACTGTCAGATGCCGAGCAGTTGCCATACCAGGCGGTGATGCAAGCATTCAGGATGCTCTCGATGGTGCAGCTGTAGAACTTTTCTTTTCTTTTCAGTCTCCTGAGGGGGAAAAGGTTTTTGTTGTGCCCTCTTTGCGATGGTCTTGGTGTGTTTGGACCATGACAAATCGTTGGTGATGTGGACATCAAGGAACTTGAAACTATTGACCCACTCCACTACAGCCTCGTCGATGTTAATGGGGGACAGTTTGGCCCTCAATTTCCTGTAGTCCACGATCAGCTCCTTTGTCTTGCTCAAATTGAGGGAGAGGTTGTTGTCTCTGACCGCCTCCCTATAGGCTGTCTTATCGTTGCCGGTGATCAGGCCTACCAATGTTGTGTCATCACCAAACTTGATGGTGTTGGAGTCGTGTTTGCCCACGCAGTCGTGGGTGAACAGGGCGTACAGGAGGGGACTAAGTACACACCCCTGAGGGGCCACAGTGTTGAGGATCAGTGTGGCAGACGTGTTGTTGCCTACCCTTACCACCTGGGGCAGCCCGTCAGGAAGTCCAGGATCCAGTTGCAGAGGGAGGTGTTTAGTCCCCGGGTCCTTAGCTTAGTGATGAGCTTCGTGGGCACTGTGGTGTTGAACGCTAAGCTGCAGTCAATGAACATCATTCTCACATAGGTGTTCCTTTTGTCCAAGTGGGAAAGGGCAGTGTGGAGTGCGATTGAGATTGCGTCATCTGTGGATCTGTTAGGGCGGTGTGCTAATTGGAGTGGGTCTCGAGTACCCGGGAGGATGCTGTTGATGTGAGCCATGACCAGCCTTTCAAAGCACTTCATGGCTCCCGACGTGAATGCTATGGGGCGGTAATCATTTAGGCGGGTTACCTTCGCTTCCTTGGGCACAGGGACCATGGTGGTCCGCTTCCTTGGGCACAGGGACCATGGTGGTCTGCCTGAAACATGTAGGTATTACAGACTCGGTCAGGGACAGGTCGAAAATGTCAGTGAACACACTTGCCAGTTGGTCCGCGCATGCTTCGAGTAGGCATCCTGGTAATCCATCTGGCCCCACGACTTTGTGAATGTTGACCTGTCCTGTTCAAAGGTTTTGCTCACATCGGCTACTGAGAGCGTTATCACACAGTCATTCAGAATAGCTGGTGCGCTCGTGCATGCTTCAGTGTTGCCTGCCTTGAAGCAAGCATAAAAGGTATTTAGCTCGTCTGCTAGTCTCGCGTGATTGGGCAGCTCGCAGCTTTCAATCCTTGCCACATCCGACGAGTGTCAGAGGCAGTGTAGTAGGATTCAATCTTATTCCTGTTTTGACACTTTGCTTGTTTGATGGTTCGTATGAGGGCATAGCCGGATTTCTTAGCATCCGGATTAGTGTCCCGCTCCTTGAAATCGGCAGCTCTAGCGTTTAGTTCGATGCGCATGTTGCCTGTTATCCATGGCTTCTGGTTGGGATATGTACGTACGGTCACTGTGGGGACGACGTCGTCGATGCACTTTTTGATGAAGCCAATGACTGAGGTGGTACACTCCTCAACGACATTGGATGAAACCCGGAACATATACCAGTCTGTGCTAGCAAAACAGTCCTGTAGCGTAGCATCCGTGTCATCTGACCACTTCCGTATTGGGCGAGACTTGTCCCGAAGCCACTCCTGAGTTGTCTTGGCTGTGTGCTTAGGGTTGTTGTCCTGTTGGAAGGTGAACATTCAGTCTGAGGTCCTGAGCACTCTGCAGCAGGTTTTCATCAAGGATCTAACCGTTCATCATTCCCTCGATCCTGACTTGTCTCCCAGTCCCTGCCGCTGAAAAACATGCCCACAGCATGATGCTGCCTCCACCATGCTTCACCGTAGGGATGGTGCCAGGTTTCCTCCAGACGTGACACTTTGGCAATCAGGCCAAAGAGTTCAATCTTGGTTTCAACAGACCAGAGAATATAGTTTCTCATGGTCAGAGTCCTTTAGGTGCCTTTTGTCAAACTCCAAGCGTGCTATGTGCATTTTACTGAGTGGCGGCTTCTGTCTGGCCACTCAACCATAAAGGCCTGATTGGTGGAGTGCTGCAGAGATGGTTGTCCTTCTGGAAAGGGTCTGAATACCTATGTAAAAAGGTATTTAAGTTTTTATTTTTAATAGAATTGCAAAATTGTCAAAAAACCTGTTTTCGCTTTGTCATTATGGGGTATTGTGTGTAGATTGAAGAGGCAAAAAACTTTCATTATTAAGCAGTAACGGTGGAAAAAAATGTGGAAAAAGTCAAGGTGTCGAATACTTTCCGAATGCACTGTACGTCAAAAATGCACATTTCTGTTGTTGTACCTTCGCTTTCTGTGTCGTCACCGTTGGCGAGCTCGTAGAGTGTAAACACCGTATTGACCATACCGTTTTTAGAGACCTGAAATGATAGGGAGAGGAAACACAAACTTCATAAAGAAGTATCAATAACAGCATACTGAGGTCACCGGGATTTAGACTATTACTAGTAAATCTAGTAGAGCTCGACCGATTAATCGGAATGGCCAATTAATTAGGGCCGATTTCAAGTTTTCATAACAATCGGAAATCGGTATTTTTGGACCATGATTTGACCGATTATTATTTTATTTTTTAAAACACGTTTATTTAACTACGCAAATCAGTTAAGAACACATTCTTAATTTCAATGACAGTCTAGGAACAGTGGGTTAACTGCCTTGTTGGCAGAACGACAGATTTTTACCTTGTCAGCTCGGGGATTCAATCTTGCAACCTTACGGTTAACTAGTCCAACACTCTAACCCCCTGCTTTACATTGCACTCCACGAGGAGACTGCCTGTCACGCGAATGCAGTAAGAAGCATAGGTAAGTTGCTAGTTAGCATTAAACTTATCTTATAAAAAACTATCAATAAATCATAATCACTAGTTAACTACACATGGTTGATGATATTACTAGTTTATCTAGCGTGTCCTGCGTTGCATATAATCGATGCGGTGTGCATTCAACGTGTACCTAACCATAAACAATGTCTTTCTTAAAATCAATACACAAGTATATATTTTTAAACCTGCATATTTAGTTAATATTGCCTGCTAACATGAATTTATTTTAACTAGGGAAAAGGTGTCACTTCTCTTGCAACAGAGTCAGAGTATATGCAGCCGTTTGGGCCGCCTGGCTCGTTGCGAACTGTGTGAAGACCATTTCTCCCTAACAAAGGGTGCCAACTTCGCCAAACGGAGGATGATTTAACAAAAGCGCACAATCGTTGCACAACTGTACCTAACCATAAACATCAATGCCTTTCTTAAAATCAATACACAGAAGTATATATTTTTCAACCTGCATATTTAGCTAAAAATAAATCCAGGTTAGCAGGCAATATTAACCAGGTGAAATTGTGTCACTTGCGTTCATTGCACGCAGAGTCAGGGTATATGCAACAGTTTGGGCCGCCTGGCTCGTTGCGAACTAATTTGCCAGAATTTTACGTAATTATGACGTAACATCAAAGGTTGTGCAATGTAACAGGTATATTTAGACTTATGGACGCCACCCGTTAGATAAAATACGGAACAGTTCCGTATTTCACTGAAATAATAAACTTTTAGTTTTTGAGATGATAGTTTCCGGATTCTACCATATTAATGACCTACTATTTCTGCATGTTATTATGTTATAATTAAGTCTATGATTTGATAGAGCAGTCTGACTGAGCGATGGTAGGTACCAGCAGGCTCGTAAGCATTCATTCAATCAGCACTATCGTCCGTTTTGCCAGCAGCTCTTTGTTGTGCTTCAAGCATTGCACTGTTTATGACTTCAAGCCTATCAACTCCCAAGATTGGGCTGGTGTTACCGATGTGAAATGGCTAGTTAGCGGGGTGCGCGCTAATAGCATTTCAAACGCCACTCGCTCTGAGCCGTTGTTCCCCTTGCTCTGCAAGGGCCGCGGCTTTTGTGGAACGATGGGTAATGCTGCTTCAAGGGTGGCTGTTGTCGATGTGTTCCTGGTTCGAGCGAGGAGAAGCTATACTGTTACACTGGCAATACTAAAGTGCCTATAAGAACATCCAATAGTCAAAGGTATATGAAATACAAATCGAATAGAGAGAAATAGTCCTATAATTCCTATAATAACTACAACCTAAAACTTCTTACATGGGAATATTGTAGACTCATGTCAAAAGGAACCTCCAGCTTTCATATGTTCTGAGCAAGGAACTTAAACGTTAGCTTTTTTACATGGCACATATTGCACTTTTACTTTCTTCTCAAACACTGTTTTTGCATTATTTAAACCAAATTTAACATGTTTCATTATTTATTTGAGGCTAAATTGATTTTATTGATGTATTATATTAAGTTAAAATAAGTGTTCATTCAGTATTGTTGTAATTATTAATATTACAAATAAATATTCTTTTTTTCCAGCCAATTAATCTGTATCGGCTTTTTTTGGTCCTCCAATAATCGGTATCGGCGTTGAAAAATCATAGGCGGTCGACCTCTAAAATCTACTAGACCACTGCACATCTTCTATAATGATAATACATTACAGTATTCTTCCAACAATGTAAATGGCGATCTAGGCTACGTCCAGAGAAGCACCCTAATCCCTATATAGTGTATTCCTTTAGACCAGGACCCATAGCAGACCTACTCACCCACTGGTAAATTAGTTTGCCCCATTCCTCTGGCCTCCTCCACATGACTAGACACTGTGTCTTGTTCTTGTCTAACCATTCCAGGTTCCCTGCAAGCAATATCCAGGTAAATTATTGTTAGTGTCATAATAAGAATCCAAATACATCTTTCAATGAAAGCAGCCCTGTTACCTTTTTTCCTCAATTCCTCAAAAACAATTAGTATGGCCTCCGTTGATAGTTTTCCTGCAAGATCAGTTAAGGTTTCTAGCAGATATGAGGGGAAATTTTCAGGGGGTATAATTTCAAAGAACATCCTTATAAAGTTTCTTAGTTATTACCTTTCCATAGCTTCAAAGTCACTATCCAACAACAAATAACAGGACAGTAGATCCAGAGATGGCCTCTTGTGTTTTTTTCGGGTTGGTTAGATCTATGACATATGTCAGTAAGTGAAACTTAGAACACTGTGAATAAAAGGATACTATCAATATTCTTGTGGTTGAACACAGGGCACTCTTGGACTTCCATGATGTCCAAAGTGTAGAGCTTGTGATGGCGGCAGTAGGAGAGAGCAAGGGAGCACCATGCTGCAAGCTGTTTCTGTCTGGTGTCAACATTGGGTTGTAACCTGTCAACAATCAAAAGTAACCATTGCATCAACTTATATCGGCATGTAGCTAAGTTAAGAGACAGAAGTACCTAGATAACCACTCACTAACGGCTAAGTAAGTTTGATTAAGTTGGAGGTGAATAATAATCATAAACATCATACATTATTTGTTGCAAATTAGAAAATTGAATGCAATGCAATTGACCATCCTAGTCAACAAGCTTTACGAGCCAGCTAGCTAATATATCTTAGGTAGCTAACGTTAACTCTAATTATAAACGAAGTAGTTATAACATCAAAAAGCATAGCTATCTAGCTAGCTATATATCGTGCAAAGCACTACAATCATTCATTGCATCGAAACCTTGAATCGAACCTAAAATATGTTTGCCTTGGATGGCTAAAGCTAACTTCCCTAGCTAGCTTCAGCTAGCATTATTGTAAAGCAGGTAAACAATTTTAGTCGAAAATACAATACTTCTTTATACCTGGAATCGCAGTTTAGTTGTGAAAAGTGTTAACTTACGTAAAAAACGGAGGGAAATTATACTGCCAAGGCCACTCAAAACTCATTGCAAAAAAATGTACGCACAGCTGACACCCGGAAGTAAGTGAAACCTATAAATCTTCTTCTTCAATGCGACAACGGCGGATGGCATCCAATAAATGTTCCATTGCCGCCACCTACTAGATTGGAGACCAACTTCGTTATACTTTGCTTGAAAAATCTATAAATAAATAAACAAATACACAACCATCGAACACTACACTTACCAAAATAAAAATAACTCATATTAATAAAATATAACACCACCCTACTCCACTATTCATATATTTGGTCCTACCTCAGGCCAACAAACTGAAAGGATGGGACACCAACACTTAACACACTCAGTAAGTCTTCTGATGTCAAGTCTCGCAAAGCCAAATACCTTAACTGCAGCTTCCACCACAACCTCAATTTTCTGCGACATACGTTCCATCCCTACAGTACAGTTGATAACCATTACTATAAATGCGAATAAACCCAATCTCACTGAAACATATCACTTGTTGGCCTATCCCTCTGTACTGGTACAGATCAACTTACACCACTCCTCTCAGGATCCCTCCCCCTTGTCCCATCTTCCTCTACTCTCTTCACTGCCTCAGCATATGACAACTTCTGCACTACTCCAAATCAAATGTATTTATGTAGCCCTTCTAACATTAGCTGATATATAAAAGTGCTGTACAGAAACCCAGCCTAAAACCCCAAACAGCAAGCAATGCAGGTGTAGAAGCACGGTGACTAGGAAAAACTCCCTAGAAAGGCCAAAACCTAGGAAGAAACCAGGCTATGAGGGGTGGCCAGTGTCCTCTTCTGGCTGTGCCGGGTGGAGATAACAGAACATGACCAAGATGTTCAAATGTTCATAAATGACCAGCATGGTTAAATAATAATAATAACAGTAGTTGTCGAGGGTGCAACAAGTCAGCACCTCAGGAGTAAATGTCAGTTGGCTTTTCATAGCCGATCATTGAGAGTATCTCTACCACTCCTGCTGTCTCTAGAGAGTTGAAAACAGCAGGTCTGGGACAGGTAGCACGTCCGGTGAACAGGTCAGGGTTCCATAGCCACAGGCAGAACAGTTGAAACTGGAGCAGCAGCACGGCCAGGTGGACTGGGGACAGCAAGGAGTCATGGTCCTAGGGCTCAGGTCCCCCGAGAGAGAGAGAGAAAGAAAGAAAGAGGGAAAGAGAGAATTAGAGAGAGCATACTTAAATTCACACAGGACACCAGATAAGACAGGAGAAATACTCCAGATATAACAGACTGACCCTAGCCCCCCGACACAAACTACTGCAGCATGGGCACCCCTACAATTAACACATACCTCTACTTTCCCCGATGCTACACATTCCTTTGTCTCATGCCCTTCTGCACACTTCTCACACTTCTCCCATAAGCTTGACACCTGTAACAACATAATGTATTTGGCACAAAAGTTCATACAGGATATATTATACATCCCAACATCACTTTGTTGAGCAAAGACTTAACATCAAAACAGCAGCACCCACCCGTAGCACGTGCTCCAGCAGGCAAATTTCACTGGTCATCCCCAAAGCCAACTCCTCCTTTGGCTGCTTTTCCTTCCAGTTCTCTGCTGCCAATGACTGGAACGAATTGCAAAAATCACTGAAGCTGGAGACTCATATCTCCCTCACTAACGTTAAGCACCAGCTGTCAGAGCAGCTTACAGATCATTGCACCTGCACATAGCCCATCTGTAAATACCCTACCCAACTACCTCATCCCCATATTGTTATTTGTTTTGCACCCAAGTATCTCTACTTGCACATTCATCTTCTGCACATCTATCACTCCGGTGTTTATTATTATTTCGCCACTATGGCCTGTTTATTGCCTTACCTCCCTAATCTTACTTCATTTGCACACACTGTGTAGACTTGTTCTATTGTGTTATTGACTGTACGTTTGTTTATTCCATGTGTAACTCTGTGTTGTTTGTGTTGCACTGCTTTGCTTTATCTTGGCCAAGTCGCAGTTGTAAATGAAAACTTGTTCTCAACTGGCCTACCTGGTTAAATAAAGGTGAAATACATATGTTTTTTAAATAAAAAACTCAAAAGAACAATGACACTTCTGTTTCACCCCTCATGCCACCCTGTCTGTGTCGCACCAAACAACAAACATCACAAACACTGGGAATCTTCCCCTTCAGTTGGTCAACTTTTACATTTACTGCTACCCCAGAAATCACTCCTTTCAATGGTGCCTTTTTCTTGAGAGAAAAACAATTCACATTTCTTGCCCCCATTCATTTAACGCGGAGCGCCTTCTCCCTCTGACCATCAGAAACACAACCAATTATCACAAGACCACTTCTGGTTACCTTCACCGATTCCACAGCAACCAACTCTGTTTTCACCCACCCTGAAACCACAAATGGATCTGCCAAAAGGCAAGGGTCCACATTTTCCAAAAACTTCACTCCTACTGTCACAGACTCATCTTTATCCTGACCCTTGGTGCAAGCATCAGGCTCCGAGAACTTCACCACACCTACAACCTCCAATACTTCACCCTCATTCACTTGTTTTTCTCCTCCTGTCTTCAGCTCATTCTGCTTACACTTTCTACCATTCTTCTTTAAGAAACCATCTCCCTTTTCTCCAGCATTTTTAACCGACTCAAGCTCGCCCTCTTCCTCCCTCTCTCTCTTAGACCTCCTCTGCCTCTCTTTTTCCTCCATTCCTCCTCCATATTCCAAGTATACGTCTCCTTATGATAATACTGCACTTCTCCTGATGTACATCTAGTTCTTGCATTCTCAAGGGATGCATTTAACCGGCTGTCACAATCTCCGTACAATGTAACGCTCAACAGTACAACCCACTTACAAAGCAGTCGCTTCGTCTTGATGTTCTTCTTTATCAAAAGCTACCGCAACACTTTTCCATTTCAAACCAGCGTGCTCTTCCTGTCGTTTGTCATCGGATGATATTATTCCTCAACTCATCCGATGACAAATGACGTAAAAGTAATATTATAAACTGGGTGGTAGGAGCCCTGAATGATGATTGACTGACAACCGTGGTATATCAGACCGTATACCACAGGTATGACAAAAAAACATTTTTACTGCTCTAATTACGTTGGTAACACGTTTATAATTGCAATAAGGCACCGCAGGGGTTTGTGGGATATGGCCAATACACCACGGCTAAGGGCTGTATCCAGGCACTCCGTGTTGTGTCATATCCCACATACTTATTGCTTAAATAGCGCAATCTGGCGGCCGGTTGGGCTATATATCACACACATCTATCACACATCTGTGGATAAGTTACATTATGTCATGAAAACTGGTTTATATTACAAGATATATTGAGAAAGGAGTGAGTCATGTTACTTGACACGTTTGTGCAGTTATTTTATTAAAGAAACACATTGTGCAATTTCAGTAATTTACAGCATAAATATGATATTTATTTCTATGTACAGAACAAAAACCTAATGTCATGCTTATCACACCTGTCTTTTCATTTTGGTCTTTCTCGACTCTATTAATTCTAACAAACATCCTTAAATAGTACCGCCATAGTTTATTATCATTCTATGTTAATTAAACAAATTCTCAATGTAAGTTAAAACTAAATGTATTTAAAAAAAGATGTCATCTGATCCAGTACCAAATCTAGAGAGGCTGTACAAGGGACGTCAGTGTCACAGCATGTATTTTATAAATGTCTAAATTAGTTATATACATTGACTGAATAAGACACATTCATAACACAGGACTGCTGAGCTACACAGCAACATCAGATCCACCTTTAAACATTTCAATGTAATCTTTAAAAATAGATCTGAAATGGTTTGCCTGATCTGTGGTCAAAACAAAGTATCAAAGTGTCTTTCCAGGTTCCCTTGGGAATTGGGGTGTTAAGATAAAATCACGTTATTGTGATGTTACATTTCTACATGAAAGGAAGATTTCAAAGTAGGCCTATAGTAACCCACATGTCTTTTTAGACTGCACATAAGTGATGCCTTGAGCAGGTGTGCTATTTCACAATGAGGAATGCAATGAGTTGCAGAAATTCAGAGAACAATCTGAATTGGTTAATGATTATCCAATGCAGATATTACAATAAATGCAGTGCAAATATTTGACATCCCCTTCAACTAGCTTCTCCGTGGTTGCCTCCCAATCTCTCCTTTCTCCTGTAGTGTGCGCTTGTTCCCTTCCCTTCATGGATTTGAAAGGAAATGACAGGTAGGCCTATATTTAAACTCCTTCTAGTCCATGCTACACCAATGCAATTTGTGAGGAGTAGTGAACAAGTGCACACTTTAGAAAGAAGGAAATTGTAGTTGGATGCACTCTCTGTGCGGTAGTGATTGTGTTTTTTCCACTCCTGCAACATTGCTTAATTTGACCCCTGTCCTCTGACTGACAGATGCTTACCATTGGTTCAACTGGAATGGAAGATGTATTCATATTGGTTGAGGATTAGCTCCACTATCTGGTTCTGGAAAACCATGTGCATGGCGATGTTGGCTGACTCCAACTCTGGCCGGAGCAGTGTGGGACCAAAGACGATAGCCACGTTCTGCACAGTCATACGGTTCTCCTCTCCATACTCTATCACTCTAAGAGTGGCAAGGGGGGGGGGGGGGGGGGGGAAGAGAGCGAAAGCGAGAGAGAGAACGAGCAAGAAAGAGAGCGAGAAAGAGAGCGAGAAAGAGGGACGATAGGGGGGAGAAAGAGGGGAGAAAAAGAGGGAGAGAGAGAGGGGAGAGAAAGAGGGAGAGAAAGAGGGAGAGAGAGAGCAAGAAGACAAGGGGAGAGAAGCAGAATACAACCAGTTATCATTAGTTATCATAATATCATCAATACAATAGGGCTCCATTTGATGCACAGGCTAAATGTGAGTGTGTGAAAGACATACTTGCGTAAATGGCTGAAGAGGAGTTCCATGGTATCATGGTTTGGCCGAGGGAGAGACTCAACAAGCTCTCGCATGCAAGACACTTTGTGGTGGTAATCAACAGTTCCTGTAAACAAGACAGGATAGAACAATACACATTTTACTAATGTATAGATTCAAGGGCACAAGTGTGTTACAATCTCCCCTGCTTATTAAAAAGGGAAGTGAGGTGGTAAACACGATTAGTCCTTCCTTGATAGTGAAGTAATAGCTTAACAGTTTCAGACTGTTAACTGAGGTGGCATTGTGGGTCTAATGCTTAACAGTTTCAGACTATTCTACACTGTGAGGAAACTAAGTTGGCTTTGTGGGGCTAATAATTAACAATTTCAGACTATTCTACCCTCTGTGAGGAAACTGAGGTGGCATTGTGGGGATAATGCTTAACACAGTTTCAGACTATTCTACACTGAGGAAACCGGTGTCTGACTCACCGGTGTCTGTACGTAGCCTCGCTACTTTTGTAGCCTCGCTACTGTTATTTTTCACTGTCTTTTTACTGTTGTTTTTATTTCTTTACAACCAATACCTTTTTTGCACTATTGGTTAGAGCCTGTAAGTAAGCATTTCACTGTAACCTGTTGTATTCGGCACACGTGACAAATAAACTTTGATTTGATTTGAAACTGAGGTGGCATTGTGGGGATAATGCTCAACACAGTTTCAGACTATTCTAGGGGCGGCAGGGTAGCCTAGTGAGAGTTGGACTAGTAACCGAAAGGTTGCAAGTTCAAATCCCCGAGCTGACAAGGTACAAATCTGTCGTTCTGCCACTGAACAGGCAGTTAACCCACTGTTCCTAGGCTGTCATTGAAAATAAGAATTTGTTCTTAACTGACTTGCCTAGTTAAATAAAGGTAAAATAAAAATTCTACACTGTGTGAGGAAACTGAGGTGGTATTGTGGGTCTAATGCTCAACACAATTTCAGACTATTATACAGTGTGAGGAAACTGAGGTGGTATTGTGGGCCTAATGCAGTTTCAGTCTGTGAGGAAACTGTGGCATTGTGGGGATAGTTTCAGTCCGTGAGGAAACTGAGTTGGTATTGTGGGTCTAATGCTTAACACAGTTTCAGACTGCACGACATTGAATGAGGAAACTGAGGTTCCATTAGGGGGACAGCGTCTGGCCTGCTGCTTACTGATGGCCTGGATGAAGCGGCTGAAGTGACTGAAGGGGAAAAGGGGTTCAGGAAGCTCCCTGAAGAACAGCTTCAGAGCCCCTGTGATAACGTGGATGTCCTCCCACTGGCCATCCTCCAGGTCCAGCTCCTCTGTGGAACACAATTACTTTTTTGATATATGTTTTATTTGTCCATTTAAAACAATATTTAGCCACATCAGTGGAACCCATAAAACAATATTCAGCCACACCAGTGGAACCCATAAAACAATATTCAGCCACACCAGTGGAACCCATAAAACAATATTCAGCCACACCAGTGGAACCCATAAAACAATATTCAGCCACACCAGTGGAACCCATAAAACAATATTCAGCCACACCAGTGGAACCCATAAAACAATATTCAGCCACACCAGTGGAACCCATAAAACAATATTCAGCCACACCAGTGGAACCCATAAAACAATATTCAGCCACATCAGTGGAACCCATAAAACAATATTCAGCCACATCAGTGGAACCCATAAAACAATATTCAGCCACATCAGTGGAACCCATAAAACAATATTCAGCCACATCAGTGGAACCCATAAAACAATATTCAGCCACATCAGTGGAACCCATAAAACAATATTCAGCCACATCAGTGGAACCCATAAAACAATATTCAGCCACACCAGTGGAACCCATAAAACAATATTCAGCCACACCAGTGGAACCCATAAAACAATATTCAGCCACACCAGTGGAACCCATAAAACAATATTCAGCCACACCAGTGGAACCCATAAAACAATATTCAGCCACACCAGTGGAACCCATAAAACAATATTCAGCCACACCAGTGGAACCCATAAAACAATATTCAGCCACATCAGTGGAACCCATAAAACAATATTCAGCCACATCAGTGGAACCCATAAAACAATATTCAGCCACATCAGTGGAACCCATAAAACAATATTCAGCCACATCAGTGGAACCCATAAAACAATATTCAGCCACATCAGTGGAACCCATAAAACAATATTCAGCCACATCAGTGGAACCCATAAAACAATATTCAGCCACATTAGTAGAATCCATAAAACAATATTCAGCCACATCAATGGAACCCATAAAACAATATGGAGGCTAACATAAAACATATAATGACCCTCTGGACATTACAGAACACATTCACAGAACACAGTCTCTCACACACACAGTAAATGTAAAGGCATTACCATGATCTGCCTTGAAGCGTAGTTTCTGAATGACAGCTAGATTCCCACTGACTCTGTAGAGTCCATCCATGTCCAGACCTGTGAAGACACACACACACATCAGCACATGGGTCAATCAACTACTGTGGTAACCATTGTTTCTATTACCATATACACTGTGCTGAATAATACACTGCTATTATAATGTTATTTCTGGCATATAACAATCATCATCAGTGTGATTACTAATCATAACCTCTCTTTTCCACTGCTCGAATACATTTCTCCACAAAGCTGGGGATTGTAGTTTTCTCCTGGGCACACAGTGCAGCCAGATGACAGCAAAACACATTGTCTGAGGGAAACGATGATGGAGGTTAGTGTGTACAGTGTATATATGTGATGCTGACCCGTATCAGGGTTGGGGTCAATTCCAGTCTATTCAGGAAGTACATTGACATTCCAATTCCTTCAATGATTAAATTCTCTTGACCCCAACCCTGACCCATATCACAACAACAACAGAAGATATGAACATATGATCCCTCTCTGGATTAGTAACATGGTCGTGACAAATCCTGACAGTAAATGTTATGTAGCCTGATTTGGAGCCAGTTAGACATGTGCTGCTTTGTAGGAAGGAAGACCCTATGAGCCAACCTCGGATGTAACCCTTCTCCTTGACGAACTGCAGTGTGGGTCGTTTCAGGAGGAACTTCATCAGCTTGGTACGAACCTTCTTCTGTTCGGTCTCTCCCCCAGAGGAGGTGGCCGTGCTCGGTCTGGAGGCTGGGGAGGAGGAGAAGGAAGACAAGGAGGAGGAAGAGGAGGGAGGGTACATGAGGGGGGGGGGTACACAGTCACGAAACATGAGCAAGTTGACCTAGCGGAGGTATTTGCAGCTGAAACATCTGCTACAGTGTATTTGGAGCAAGGAGAACTTACACCTCCTCCTCCTGTCCATGGTACCTGGTGACCTCTGATCTCTGTCTGTACTATAGGACTTCTCACTGACGTCCCCATCCTCCTCCTCAGATTGGTGGTGTTCCTGGTCCTGCAATGTCATTGACTAACATGCATGATGTTTGAACCAGCAGCCATTAAGTTAACCGACCTAAATGAACTTTCATTGGGGAGTTTATTTGAATTTTATCCAGTACATATTTGTCTCCATGTACCTGGTAGCACGTTAACGTGTGCGAGTTATTTCACTTAAAGAAACATACCAGCTGTCGTATGGTGTCCATTAGAACTTTGTGCCAGTCGTTGATGATACTCTCAGTGTCGTACTGTAGCAGAAACTCAACGCCATTTCTGTCTTTTAACTGAAGACAACATAGAGAGGTTATTATATGTTAAACATTTGCTTTACAGATTTATACAAAGGGTAACAGTCTTGGATTAATGGCAAATGTATTCTCACATGATGTTGCTTCCCAGAATCACTTATCACAATGGGCAGGAAATTGGTATGCTTGAATTAAGTCTATCCTGTCAGGTTTGTCTTTTCTGTATCTAGTACAACTCCTATTATGATTCCATAGCAACCAACTGTCAACTCACTTCTACAACATTCTTTTTGCTGGATTTATCCCTGAGAGCCCAGCCAATCGTTGCCCCTCGTAGATCCACCATGACCTCTGGGACGATCTGATTGGTCTTGATCTGTGAAGAGAGAAAGACATCATGGAGAACCAGTTGATGAAAACTGACAGCACTGCATTCCATGAAATCAGACAGCTGGACAAAGCTTTGACTGTCATGCCTCATTGAGCCTTCAGGGCTTGTCTGGCTTCAACACAACATCCTGTATGTTGTATTCGAAGATGTTCACAGCATTTTCTTTCATTCCTTCTAATAAGACACAGTGAAACATTTTACTGTAGATGTTTCTGATACCATGTCTAGGTGTTCAGCTCAGCGCTAATGTCTCAAAGCTGTTAGTTCCCTCACTCCCTCAGAAATGTACTGAATGTCCCAGGACAGGAATGTAGACTTCCCACATAGTCAGGTGAGGGAATGTGTAACCAAGGAGATGTTAGAAATATTTTTCTGTGCAGGTAACACATGTACACCTCTCACTCACATAGGCTCCTGTGGCTGCAGACTTGGGCTCTTTATGGAAGGTCAGAACCCCTCCGTGAAGAACCGTCCATGACTGGGCCCAGTTTTTCCTACAGGAAAGTCACTGAGTGTGAGCTGTACTGTACTTCAGGGAATGTTGCAGTGTAGAAAGTAATTTGGTAATGTAATGGATAATCCATGACTATACATTCAAGTAGATGGCTGATTATTCCGTGTCTTTCATGTCAGCTATGCTCAGACTTTGGATGAGGTCAGAATTACCTTACTCTTTTCCCGTTCTCTGACACTTTAGTTTTGTTGAGTATTCCAACTTTTTCCAAACTCTGCACCTGAAAAAGGATCCACACATAACATGCTTTTAAGGATGTGAGGCCAAGTGTTCAAGTGAGACATCATTATTGGTGCCTTGATACTAACCTTAAGCTCTACAAATAGAAATGCACAAAAAAAGCAACAGGCGGATTTGACAACTGTGGCTAAACTCTCACAACAAGCTACTTTGTCTAAGCTCGTGAACGGACACCTCTACCTCTGTGTTTTATAATGAACAGCATGGAGGGGATGAAAGCACAGACATTTTCCACTAGTGCATGCTTTCTATCAGGGTGTAGTGAGGTGTGATGGGGGGGGTGTGGCAGTTCGTGGTTTTGGCTGACAGTTTGCCAATGGTGATGTGACATCAGCTGTCCTCGGAAGGGAAATCAATTAATATACCAGGAAATATTACATTTCCAAGTGACATCTGTTTTCCACTCTCCCAGGGGTAGCTATGCCATATCAGAATAGTCCCAAGAAACTACTACTCTACAAGTACAACACACCATTAGTACGTCACGCCATTAGCCCTTCGATAGATCGCATGCATTACAGTACCAGTCAAAAGTTTGGACACACTATGGTTTTTCTTTCTTCTTACTATTTTCTACATTGTAGAATAATAGTGAATACTTCAAAAACATGAAATAACACATATAGAATCATGTAGTAACCTAAAGTGTTAAACAAATAAAAATTGATTTTACATTTGAGATTCTTCGAAGTAGCCACCCTTTGCCTTGCTGACAACTTTGAACATTCTTGGCATTCTCTCAACCGGCTTAACCTGAAATGCTTTTCCAACAGTCTTGAAGTAGTTCCCACATATGCTGAGCACTTGGCTGCATTTCCTTCACTGAGAGGTCCAACTCATCCCAAACCATCTCAATTGGGTTGAGGTTGTGTGATTGTGGTCATCTGATGCAGCACTCCATCACTCTCCTTATTGGTCAAATAGCCCCTACACAGCCTGGAAGTATGTTGGGTCATTGTCTTGCTGAAAAACGAATTCTAGTCCCACTAAGCCCAAAGCAGATGGGATGGTAGCCATGCTGGTTAAGTGTGTCTTAAATTCTAAATAAATCACTGACAGTGTCACCAGCAAAGCACCCACACACCATCAAACCTCCTCCTCCATGTTTCACGGTGGGAACCACACATGCAGAGATAAACCGTTCACCTACTCTGCATCTCACAGACACGGTGGTTGGCACCAAAAATCTCAAATTTGGACTCATCTGACCAAAGGACAGATTTCAGCTCGTATTTCTTAGCCCAAGCATGTCTCTTCTTATTATTGGTGTCCTTTAGTAGTGGTTTCTCTGCAGCAATTTGACCATGATTCACACAGTCTCCTCTGAACAGTTGATGTTGAGATGTGTCTGTTACTTGAACTCTGTGAAGAATTTATTTGGGCTGCAAATGTTGAGGCTGGTAACTCAAATGAACATATCCTCTGCAGCAGAGGTAAGTCTGGGTCTTCCTTTCCTGTGGCAGTCCTCATGATAGCCAGTTTCATCACAGTGCTTGATGGTTTTTGCGAATGCACAAATTTCTTGACATTTCTTGAAATGTACCACATAGGGCTATCTACTGTATACCACCCCTACCTTGTCACAACAGAACTCATTGGCTTAAAAAAAAGAAATATATATATATATATAAATAATCCTTTATTTAACTAGGCAAGTCAGTTAAGAACAAATGATTATGCATTAAGAAGGAAAGATATTCCACAAATGAACATCAACAAGGTAATTGAAATGCATTCCAGGTGACTACCTCGTGAAGATGGTTGATAGAATACCAAGAGTGTGCAAAGCTTTCACCAAGGCAAATGATGGCTACTTTGAAGTATATTTTGATTTGTTTAATACTTTTTGGTTACTAAATGATTCCATGTTTTATTTCATAGTTGTAATGTCTTCACTATTATTCTACAATGTAGAAAACCGTAAAACAAATTATATCTCTTTTTTTTAAACACATTGTACCGCTGAGACTCTGGGCTCTGATTGGAGAGGCTTCTTTGGAGTCTCAACCAATTAGGCCTTCAGGAAAAAACACAAAACAGTGCTCTAGCTGGGGCATCACAGAACTGTCATTTTAGCTAGAACAGGACTGATATGATGAGGATCAGTAGGGGAGGGCAGGTGAGGAGGACAGGAGAGGAGAAGGAGAACTCACGTGGTGCTGCCCCATCTCTGGAGAGTTGTTCACATAGGAGCCGTAGTCTGAGGCATTTCTTCTGTGAGTCGGGGAGAACTTTTGCCCAACAGGAGAAGAATAATGGATGCTTTACTTTTACTTAATTCCTAACTTCCTAGTGTCTGCAATCACTTAATCTTACCCCAGAGTACACAGTCTACTCTGTCGTGGTACACAGTCTACTCTGTCGTGGTACACCGTCTACTCTGTCGTGGTACACCGTCTACTCTGTCGTGGTACACCGTCTACTCTGTCGTGGTACACCGTCTACTCTGTCGTGGTACACCGTCTACTCTGTCGTGGTACACCGTCTACTCTGTCGTGGTACACCGTCTACTCTGTCGTGGTACACCGTCTACTCTGTCATGGTACACCGTCTACTCTGTCGTGGTACACCGTCTACTCTGTCGTGGTACACCGTCTACTCTGTCGTGGTACACCGTCTACTCTGTCGTGGTACACCGTCTACTCTGTCGTGGTACACCGTCTACTCTGTCGTGGTACACTGTCTACTCTGTCATGGTACACTGTCTACTCTGTCGTGGTACACTGTCTACTCTGTCGTGGTACACTGTCTACTCTGTCGTGGTACACTGTCTACTCTGTCGTGGTACACTGTCTACTCTGTCGTGGTACACTGTCTACTCTGTCGTGGTACACTGTCTACTCTGTTGTGGTACATTGAACGCAAGGTTGACTGAAATGTCCCAGGTGCTGGGCGCTCTCTCGTTTAGAAAGCGGTGTCAGGGTGGCTCAGTAAGAAAGCTGAGGGTCAGGGGTTTCATAAGGTGCTCAGTCACTTCACTCTGCCTTACTGAACACTGTGGTCAGAGTCAGCTGACACACCTACTCTACCTCATAGCTCTACTGTGGTGGGCTCTGTGTTTGGGGATGTGAGGTATGTTAATGCTCCAGTATGTGTTATTAGTCCTCACCACCTCCTGCAGGGCTGAGCTGACATAAGTTGCACCCATGGTGTGTCTCCAGTTCTTCATGACCGTTAAAGAGACCCCGTCCAGCTCAACACCGTTCCCCACCTTGGACTGGCCTGACACTACAGGGGCCTTGGTTGGTCAAATGATAATGGAGAAATGCATGTTCACAGAGGAGAAATCTTTCACATCTACATGAGGAAAATACTGATCTAAACCGGCCAAGATGAACCTCTCTTTAAGTCATGCACAACATGTTGCTGAGGACATGAAGAAGGGGAGAAGCTCACTGTGGCCTTGTGTTCCAATGGGAATGAAGACGAGTAATAATAACAGAATGCGGTCTTTGCAAGAGGCAAATTTAGATCAATCTATTCACATGAATGAGATCTTCCATTTCATACTCGCTATGGGTGTTTTCTAATCTTGATCTCTACCTCAGGCAGGTTCCACTGGGATCTGGAGCCATCTCTAAGGTAGTAGTACGTCAGTCCTCTGTCATCCAGCGATTTGATCCACTGTTACCACACACACAATGACAAAGACTTCCGGTTAAATATTGACTTTATTGAACCCTTCTGGAGAAAACGTAGTGCATATTACATAGTGCATACACTTACAATATCGTCTAGTCTAATAGCATAATGGTGCATTTAGCCGTGATATTCCTTCAAGCTGAGTGACACGGTTTACCCCTAGACTGCATTCATGGACAGCTCTCACTTGAAAAGTACATTTTTATCTCAAATGAGACTAACCAGAATAAATAACATCTAAATAAAGGGCCAATAAGACTAACCAGAATAAATAACATCTAAATAAAGGGCCAATAAGACTAACCAGAATAAATAACGTCTAAATAAAGGGTCAATAAGACTAACCAGAATAAATACCATCTAAATAAAGGGCCAATAAGACTAATAAGAATAAAACCAATAAGACTAACCAGAATAAATACCATCTAAAAGACTAACCAGAATAAATAACATCTAAATAAAGGGTCAATAAGACTAACCAGAATAAATAACGTCTAAATAAAGGGTCAATAAGACTAACCAGAATAAATACCATCTAAATAAAGGGTCAATAAGACTAACCAGAATAAATAACATCTAAATAAAGGGTCAATAAGACTAACCAGAATAAATACCATCTAAATAAAGGGTCAATAAGACTAACCAGAATAAATACCATCTAAATAAAGGGTCAATAAGACTAACCAGAATAAATAACATCTAAATAAAGGGCCAATAAGACTAACCAGAATAAATAACATCTAAATAAAGAGTCTGTGTACCTGATCAGGTGAGTGTCTGTTGGAGAACACCCAAGTCCCATCAGGGTCTATGTTGAGGTTCCAGCCCGTCGGGGCACTCCTGTCCAGGCTGGCCCTGGGGATGACTGCCCGGGTCACATGGCTGGGGGTGTAGACCTTAGGGAAGGAGTGAGGGGTGACAGCGGACACAGCCAACAACTCCTCTTCTGGTAGGTCAACCTCGACTAGGTAGTTATCTGCATGGTAGTCCTCCTCAGGCAGGGGAGGCTGGACACACACACTCACACACATTATGCATTGCACAAACATCATGTCAGACACACACACTCACACACATTATGTATTGCACAAACATCATGTCAGACACACACACTCACACACATTATGTATTGCACAAACATCATGTCAGACACACACACTCACACACATTATGCATTGCACAAACATGTCAGACACACACACTCACACACATTATGCATTGCACAAACATCATGTCAGACACACACACGCACGCAGGTGTGTAAACAGACACATGTACACACCCATACGCATGTACACAGACAGACACACACGTTGTGAGAATGTTACATTCAGTGTTCTACTTCAAAACAGATGGAGACCAGGACATGCTATGTACGGTAGGTGTAGGATTTAGCAGGAGGATAATTACATAATCTATGAAAACCAACTGTCTGCTATGTACGGTAGGTGTAGGACTTAGCAGGAGGATAATTACATAATCTATGAAAACCAACTGTCTGCTATGTACGGTAGGTGTAGGACTTTGCAGGAGCTTAAACTTCATTAAAAAGATGAGCGTATTATTTGTAGATGTCCCATGATGAAACTAAAATAGACTGGGTGTGTAAGTGGAGCAGGCTTTACCGGCCCTTCCTCCAGAGACCGGAGCCCACTCAGAGGCTCCATCAGAGCGGGGTAGGGGCACTGTGGATCAGGGGACTCCCAAGACGTCTCCCCCGATACTGGGTTGTAGAAGTACTGGTGGCCGCTGGTCACATCCAAACACTGCTCCCAGTCAGAGGTCCATGCAGGGAGGGAGGCGGAGGTGGGGGACAGGGAGGGGAACTGAGTGGAGGGCGAACACACAGACACCTCGGCGGGAGCCTCAGGGTCTATGTGGGGGTTGTCCCAGGTGGTCTGCCCCGATTCTGGGTGGTAGTAGTACTCCCGTCCACTCTCCTGGTCAGTGTGCACTTCCCATCCCTTAGAGTCCAGGCATGGAGGAGTGCAGGGAGGGGAGAAGGCTGAGGGAGGGGACTCAGAGATGTTTCTGCCAAGCTCCGCTACATTAACGTACACAGCGTTCTGGACACTCTCTTTGACCTATGGGAAGAGCAGATAATATGGAGACAGAGGTCAGCTGGAAAAGTTTCGAACTAAAGTGTGACACCAAGTAGTTAGAACACTATCTGATGCCAGATCGGTTTGCACTGTCTTTACAACAAACTTACAGCAGGAACACAAACTGATCTGGGACCAGGTTGAGGCTAAGTGACATTGAGTTACTCTAGACGGTCAAAATGCTTCTTGCAGCAGAGAGCCAAGCCTGTGAACAATATAACCAAAATTAACTTTAGTCTATCACCTCTACAGACAGTCAGTTGGTTCTGTGTAGATAAAAGTAGGTGTTCTTTTCTGGAGGAACAAGAGGCTTATAGCACTCAGTGAGAGGGTGACAGAGCAGAACAGAGACGGTCTTCCGGAGCAGTCAGCTCAGGAAGTAAATTCTAAAGCTGAAGAGAGAGCATCAAGCTCCAGACCACAAACCAACGCCTCATTCTGTCTAAATTTACAGACACCCACTATTACTAAACCTATTCCCCCTCAGGAGCCTGAATTTCTTTTGACATGGGTAGTCAGATCATCAAAATGTTATACAGCTGCACCATCGAGAGCATCCTGACTGGTTGCATCACCTGTTGGTACGGCAAGTGCTCGGCATCCGACAGCTTCTAATCCCAAACCATTACACTGCTAAATAGTTAATCAAATGACTACCCAGACTATTTGCATTGTTCCCATGTTATACATTGCTGCTACTGATTTTTTATTATTTATGAGTCATCACTTCACCCCTACCTACATGTACATATTACCTCGACTAACATGTACCCCTGCACATTGACTCGGTACCGGTACCCCCTGTACATAGCCTCGTTATTGTTCTTTTATTGTGTTGCTTTTTTTTCTTATTTTAGCTTATTTATTTTTTTAGCAAATATTTTCTTTAATTAAAAAAAATCCTTTATTGTTGGTTAAGGGCTTGTAAGCATTTCATGTTGTATTCAGCACATGTGACAAATAAAATGTGATTTGATTGATTACCCAGTTACCTACAGACACTGAAACTGCATTGCCAAAACTGGAGGTGCAACAGGGATGTACAACGTTCACCACTCAACAAACTGAAACCGTACTGCTTCACAATACTGCCGAGGCATTCATATGTGACATTGTCTTCCATTTAGGTGGGCTTTTCCAGTGAAAAGAAAGATTCATGACAGCTGTCCACAAAGAAAGAATAATAAAGAAATAATAAGAAATAAGCAGGGTTGGGTAGGTTATTTTCCAAAGTAATCCGTTACAGTTAACAGTTACTTGTCCAAAATTGTAAATCAGTATATGTAACTTTTGGATTACCCAAACTAAATAAGGTAATCTTATTACTTTTCCCTTAAATGGCATTAGAAGAAGACAAAAAATATCCATCAAAAGCATTTTGTGTGCCATCATAGAGGTCTCTGACTTCTGGTCGACTCTCTCAGGTGGACCGTTAAAGAGACCCCGTCCAGCTCAACACCGTTCCCCACCTTGGACTGGCCTGACACTACAGGGGCCTTGGTTGGTCAAATGATAATGGAGAAATGCATGTTCACAGAGGAGAAATCTTTCACATCTACATGAGGAAAATACTGATCTAAACCGGCCAAGATGAACCTCTCTTTAAGTCATGCACACATGTTGCTGAGGACATGAAGAAGGGGAGAAGCTCACTGTGGCCTTGTGTTCCAATGGGAATGAAGACGAGTAATAATAACAGAATGCGGTCTTTGCGAGAGGCAAATTTAGATCAATCTATTCACATGAATAATATAATAATAATATATGCCATTTAGCAGACGCATTTATCCAAAGCGACTTACAGTCATGTGTGCATACATTCTTGAGATCTTCCATTTCATACTCGCTATGGGTGTTTTCTAATCTTGATCTCTACCTCAGGCAGGTTCCACTGGGATCTGGAGCCATCTCTAAGGTAGTAGTACGTCAGTCCTCTGTCATCCAACGATTTGATCCACTGTTACCACACACACAATGACAAAGACTTCCGGTTAAATATTGACTTTACTGAACCCTTCTGGAGAAAACGTAGTGCATATTACGTAGTGCATACACTTACAATATCTTCTAGTCTAATAGCATAATGGTGCATTTAGCCGTGATATTCCTTCAAGCTGAGTGACACGGTTTACCCCTAGACTGCATTCATGGACAGCTCTCACTTGAAAAGTACATTTTTTATCTCAAATGAGACGAACCAGAATAAATAACATCTAAATAAAGGGCCAATAAGACTAACCAGAATAAATACCATCTAAATAAAGGGTCAATAAGACTAACCAGAATAAATAACATCTAAATAAAGGGTCAATAAGACTAACCAGAATAAATAACATCTAAATAAAGGGTCAATAAGACTAACCAGAATAAATAACATCTAAATAAAGGGTCAATAAGACTAACCAGAATAAATACCATCTAAATAAAGGGCCAATAAGACTAACCAGAATAAATAACATCTAAATAAGGTAATCTTATTACTTTTCCCTTAAATGGCATTAGAAGAAGACAAAAAATATCCATCAAAAGCATTTTGTGTGCCATCATAGAGGTCTCTGACTTCTGGTCGACTCTCTCAGGTGACATCTCACATTTTAACTTGCGCCTTGGTTTGATGCTGATTTCAATGTCATTGAGAAAACAGAAAGGTATCAATGTATTTCTCAAACATCCTTTCTGAATTGAACTGTAATCCAATAAATAATAATGTAGTTTTTCAAAAGAATCTAATCTGATTACAGTAGTTTGTTTTTTGTTGTAATCAGATGACATGTAATCAGTTACTCCCCAACCCTGTACGCAAGGCCAATATTCAGGTTTCATGCAACAGTTTCACAATGGTTACTGACACAATGGTTACTAATTGAAGCCAGTCAAAAAACTATGTCAAGAATGCTTACATGACTCAAACAGCTGACTGAATATAACTTCAAATACCTTTCTGGAACCCACAGCTATAGAAAGTTCCAGTATTTTACCGTATGAAGCACAAAACGCAATTCAGAGTATGTAAATATAGGCCTTGTCAAAGCCAATACACATGGTAAGGATTGTCGAGTTAACCTTGTTAGCATAAATGTTAGTCTTGTTGTCATTGCTGCAGCTGCCTAAAGTAATTGCTCCTTTGGGATAAATAAAGTTGTTTTAATTTAATAAATGAGAGAAGTAAATGAGTGTCCATCCTTCCAGTAAACATTGGCACACTCACTCTCTGATACCACATTGCCAGAGTCTCACCTGGAGTCTCGCCTGTTCCAGAGGTCAGAGTCTCACCTGTTCCAGAGGTCAGAGTCTCACCTGGAGTCTCATCTATTCCAGAGGCTCACCTGGAGCCTCATCTGTACCAGAGGCCAGAGGCTCAACTGGAGTCTCACCTGTTCCAGAGGTCAGAGTCTCACCTGTTCCAGAGGTCAGAGTCTCACCTGGAGTCTTACCTGTTCCAGAGGTCAGAGTCTCACCTGTTCCAGAGGTCAGAGTCTCACCTGGAGTCTCATCTATTCCAGAGGCTCACCTGGAGCCTCATCTGTACCAGAGGCCAGAGGCTCAACTGGAGTCTCACCTGTTCCAGAGGTCAGTCTCACCTGTTCCAGAGGCTAGAGTCTCACCTGTTCTAGAGGCCAGAGCCTCACCTGTAGTCTCACCTGTTCCAGAGGCCAGAGCCTCACCTGTTCCAGAGGGCAGGCTCACCTTGGCAAGAGGCTCACCTGGAGTCTCACCTGTTCCAGAGGCCAGATCTTCACCTGGAGGCTCACCTGTTCCAGAGGCCAGAACCTCACATGTTCCAGAGGCCAGAGAATCAACTGGGCCAGAGTCTCACCTGGAGTCTTGTCTATTCCAGAGGCCAGAGCCTCACCTGGAGGCTCACCTGTTCTAGAGGTCAGAGCGTCACCTGGAGGCTCACCTGTTCCAGAGGCTAGAGTCTCACCAGGAGTCTCACCTGTTTCAGAGGCCAGAGTCTCACCTGTTCCAGAGGTCAGCGTCTCACCTGTTCCAGAGGCCAGAGTCTCACCTGTTCCAGAGGCCAGAGTCTCACCTGGATGCTCACCTGTTTCAGAGGTCAGAGTCTCACCTGGATTCTCACCTGTTCCAGAGGCCAGAGCCTCACCTGGACTCTCACCTGTTCCAGAGGCCAGAGCCTCACCTGGAGTCTCACCTGTTCCAGAGGCCAGAGTCTCACCTGGAGTGTCACCTGTTTCAGAGGTCAGAGTCTCACCTGGAGTCTCACCTGTTCCAGAAGCCAGAGCCTCACCTGGAGTCTCACCTGTTCCAGAGGCCAGAGCCTCACCTGGAGACTCACCTGTTCCAGAAGCCAGAGCCTCACCTGGAGACTCACCTGTTCCAGAGGCCAAAGGCTCACCTGTTCCAGAGGCCAGAGTCTCACCTGTTCCAGAGGCCAGAGTCACACCTGGATGCTCACCTGTTTCAGAGGCCTGGATGCTCACCTGTTTCAGAGGCCAGAGTCTCACCTGTTCCAGAGGTCAGAGTCTCACCTGTTCCAGAGGCCAGAGTCTCACCTGGATGCTCACCTGTTTCAGAGGCCAGAGTCTCACCTGTGCCAGAGGTCAGAGTCTCACCTGTTCCAGAGGCCAGAGGCTCAACTGGGCCAGAGGCTCACCTGGAGTCTCATCTCTTCCAGAGGCCAGAGCCTCACCTGGAGTCTCACCTGTTCCAGAGGCCAGAGTCTCACCTGGAGTGTCACCTGTTCCAGAGGTCAGAGTCTCACCTGGAGTGTCACCTGTTCGAGGCCAGAGTCTCACCTGGAGTCTCATCTGTTCCAGAAGCCAGAGTCTCACCTGGAGTCTCATTTGTTCCAGAGGCCAGAGTCTCACCTGTTCCAGAGGCCAGAGTCTCACCTGGATTCTCATCTGTTCTAGAGGCCAGAGTCTCTTCTCCTGTATCCCATGAGAGGTCTCTGCCTGACTTTATGACTCCTGGGGGGTCCCCCTGGGAACACTGCTGCCTATGATATCCTCATCATGGCATTGTGAGAGTGCTCTCCCTCCATCTCCCCCTCCCTCCCTCAAATTCAAAGGGATTTATTGGCATGGGAAATGTGTTTACATTGCCAAAGCAAATGGAATAGGCAAGAAACAAGGGAAATAAACTAAATGAACAGTAAATACTACACACTAAAAGAAGAGACATTTCAAATGTTATATTATTGGCAATGTAAAATGTTATAACAATGTGCAAATAGTTTTACGTATGAAAGGGAAGATAAATATAGGTTGTATTTTCAATGTTGTTTGTGCTCCACTGGTTGCCCTTGTTGCAACAGATCACAAATATTGCTGCTGTGGTGGCACACTGTGGTATTTCACCTATTAGATATGGGAGTTTATCAAAATGGGGTGTGTGATCTGTGTAATCTGAGAGAAATACAGTGCATGCACTTGGAAAGTATTCAGACCCCTTGACTTTTTCTACATTTTGTTACAGCCTTATTCTAAAATGGATTAAATTAATTTTGTTCCACGTCCATCTACACACAATACCCCATAATGACAAAGCAAAAACAAGTTTTAGAAATCTTTGCAAATGTATTAAAAATTAAAAACAGAAATACCTTATTTACTTAAGTATTCAGACCCTTTGCTATGAAATTGAGCTCAGATGCAGCCTGTTTCCGTTGATCATCCTGTGGTAAATTCTATTGATTGGACATGATTCGGAAAGGCACACACCTGTGAAGATGGGAGAACCTTCCAGAAGCACAACCATCTCTGCAGCACTCCACCAATCAGGCCTTTGTGGTAGTGGTGTCAGACAGAAGCCACTCCATAGTTAAAGGCACACGACAGCCCATTTGGAGTTTGCCAAAAAGGCACCTAAATAACTCTCAGACCATGAGAAACCAGATTCCCTGGTGTGATGAAACCAAGATTGAACTCTTTGGCCTAAATGCCAAGTGTCACATCTGGAGGAAACCTGGCAGCATCCCTACGGTGAAGCATGGTGGTGGCAACATCATGCTCTGGGGATGTTTTTCAGCGGCAGGAACTGGGAGACAAGACAGGTTTGAGGGAAAGATGAACAGAGCAAAGTACAGAGAGATCCTTGATGAAAACCTGTCCAGAGCACTCAGGACCTCAGATTGGGGCGAAGGTTCACCTTCCAACAGGACAACGGCCCAAAGCACACAGCCAAGATAACACAGGAGTGGCTTCGGGAAAAGTCTCTGAATGTCCTTGAGTGGCCCATCCAGAACCCGGACTTGAACCCAATCGAACATCTCTGGAGAGACCTGAAAATAGCTGTGCAGCGACGCTCCCCATCCAACCTGACAGAGCTTCAGAGGATCTGCAGAGAAGAATGGGAGAAACTCCACAAATACAAGTGTGCCAAGCGTGTAGCGTCATACCCAAGAAGACTCGGGGCTGTAATAGCTGCCAAAGGTACTTCAACAAAGTACTGAGTGAAGTGTCTGAGAACTTATGTAAATGTTTTTTGTTTTTGTTTTTTACCTGTTTTTGCTTTGTCATTATGGGGTATTGCGTGTTGATTGATGACTATTGAATTCATTTTAGAATAAGGCTGTAATGTAACAAAATGTGGAAAAAGTCAAGGGGTCTGAATACTTTCCGAAAGCACTGTTTTTTTATTTTACCTTTATTTAACTAGGCAAGTCAGTTAAGAACAAATTCTTATTTTCAATGACGGCCTAGGAACAGTGGGTTAACTGCCTGTTCAGGGGCAGAACGACAGATTTGTACCTTGTCAGCTCGGGGGTTTGAACTTGCAACCTTCCGGTTACTAGTCCAACGCTCTAAACACAAGGCTACCCTGCTGCCCCTGTATGCGTCTCTAATATGGTCATACAGCTGGCAGGAGGTTAGGAGGTGCAGCTCAGTTTTCACCTCATTTTGTGAGCAGTGTGCACATAGCCTGTTTTCTCTTGAGAGCCAGGTCTGCCTACGGCGGCCAGTCTCAAGAGCAATGGCCATGCTCACAGAGTCTGTACATAGTCAAAGCGGTCAGGTATTCTGCCACTGTGTACTCTGTTTAGGGCCAAATAGCATTCAATAGTTTTTTTGTTAAATATTCTCCCTGCTCAACCAACCACTGGATTAAGGAATGGTGACAGGTCGGAAACCTATTTAGGTCAATGGTCGGAAGGCAGATATGTATAGTAATGGGTATATTTGACCATTTCATGTTTTGTGGTGATCAGATATGGACTCGGTGCACCATAGAGTTAAAAAAAATATGTATTTATTTATTTAACCTTTATTTAACTAGGCAAGTCAGTTAAGAACAAATCCCCTATGGGACTCGCAATCACGGACGGATGTGCTACAGCCTGGATTCGAACCGGGGACTGTAGTGACACCTCTTGCACTGAGATGCAGTGTCTTAGACCTCTCCACCACTCGGGAGCTCAATAGCATCATTATTGATCTCATTATCACCACAAGGTAATCAATACACATGACTAGACAGACAAGAGAGTTGAAATGAGAGAGCTGCATCATTGATCTCTCTGATTGTGGAATGCCCCCTCACCTGCCCACTGGAAAGAGATATCTAACCACAATAAGCACACACTAACCAGATGTTTGTGAGATAAAATGTCAGTGTCACCAATAAAAATAAACTACAGGCTTAACCCCCATTGCACCAACACCCACAGTAAGCAGCCCACAGTAAATGCAATACCTATATGTGAGAAACTATGGTTTTGTGTTGGCAAATGTGTCAACTACCAACTAGCAAAAGTCTAACCTCAAGTCTACATCAAGAGTGCTTAACGGAGCTATGTGCTAAACATGTTGAAGCAGGCATGGCTTGTGTTATTGAGCATGCTCTCTGTACAGTAGGATGAGACTAAGTAGAATAAACAGGAAGTAGGAAGGTGATAACAAGGTAGACGTAAATACTGTTAATATTGTACATACTGAACAAACCCAACCCACTCTGATCTCTATTCTGGACAGCCTAATTTAGCCATAGTTTTACTGAGGCTGTACTGTTGTATCTAGATATACAGCATAGTGTACAGTTAGTTCTGGACCTACCTGAGCTGGTATTGGGAGAGCCAAGGTCCCCCGGACCCGGTACCCATGCTGGGGCTTTGCATAAAGATCCACCATGTTTAAGTAATCCCAATAAATAGAGCCATATAATCCTACAGCTGAATAGAGCACAGCTACGCTAGCTATCACAGGACTGAACTGACACGAGCTGAGGCAGGCGGGCAGGCACACACCCTAACACACACATCCTCTCAGACCAGCTGTGTCTGCTGGTGACCAATGACAGTTAGAGATTCCTTGAAAAAAAAGAACAGCCTTTTCTGTTACAATGACAGGGGGAGGGGGTTCAGAGAGAGAGAGAGAAAGCTAAGATAGTGAAAAAAAACTTGGTTTATCTTCATTCTGAAATAAGAAGGAACTTTACCTCATCCACTGTCCTCACAGCTCATGTGTTCACTGCTACAACTCAGGTTTGGATTACATCTTCCCTTTGAACATCACGTCTGTAATCACCCTGAAAGTAACTACAACAATACTACTAAAGTATAGTTTTAAAATCAATGACAACAAATCTGAAATGTACACAGCAAAACACAATTGTGCACTGGGGAGAGGTGAAATGTACACATTTCAGGGGAAAACATATCTGTAAAAGTACACAAGGATGAACCCAGATTATCTGAAGTTCTGCAGAGTTGGTGAGAGCTTGACTTGACACAGGAAACGGTAGGGAAGGGACGGGATCTGACTGTTATATCTGCTGACTGTCTGATGCCTTTGAACCACCCCAACCAATAGTGTCATAATAACACCCCAACCAATAGTGTCATAATAACACCCCAACCAATAGTGTCATAATAACACCCCAACCAATAGTGTCATAATAACACCCCAACCAATAGTGTCATAATAACACCCCAACCAATAGTGTCATAACACCCCAACCAATAGTGTCATAACACCCCAACCAATAGTGTCATAATAACACCCCAACCAATAGTGTCATAATAACACCCCAACCAATAGTGTCATAATAACACCCCAACCAATAGTGTCATAATAACACCCCAACCAATAGTGTCATAATAACACCCCAACCAATAGTGTCATAATAACACCCCAACCAATAGTGTCATAACACCCCAACCAATAGTGTCATAATAACACACCAACCAAGTATCATAATAACACACCAACCAAGTGTCATAATAACACACCAACCAAGTGTCATAATAACACACCAACCAATAGTGTCATAATAACACACCAACCAATAGTATCATAATAACACACCAACCAAGTGTCATAATAACACACCAACCAATAGTATCATAATAACACTCCAACCAAGTGTCATAATAACACACCAACCAATAGTATCATAACACACCAACCAATAGTATCATAATAACACATCAACCAAGTGTCATAATAACACCCCAACAAATAGTGTCATAACACACCAACCAATAGTATCATAATAACACACCAACCAATAGTATCATAATAACACCCCAACCAATAGTGTCATAATAACACACCAACCAATAGTATCATAATAACACATCAACCAATAGTATCATAATAACACATCAACCAATAGTGTCATAATAACACCCCAACAAATAGTGTCATAACACACCAACCAATAGTGTCATAATAACACACCAACCAATAGCATCATAATAACACACCCACCAAGTGTCATAATAACACACCAACCAAGTGTCATAATAACACACCAACCAAGTGTCATAATAACACACCAACCAAGTGTCATAATAACACACCAACCAATAGTATCATAATAACACACCAACCAATAGTATCATAATAACACTCCAACCAAGTGTCATAATACCACACGAACCAATAGTATCATAACACACCAACAAATAGTATCATAACACACCAACCAATAGTATAATAATAACACATCAACCAATAGTGTCATAATAACACCACAACAAATAGTGTCATAACACACCAACCAATAGTGTCATAATAACACACCAACCAATAGCATCATAATAACATACCAACCAAGTGTCATAATAACCAAGTGTCATAATAACCAACCAAGTGTCATAATAACACACCAACCAAGTGTCATAATAACACCACAACAAATAGTGTCATAACACACCAACCAATAGTGTCATAATAACACACCAACCAATAGCATCATAATAACACACCAACCAAGTGTCATAATAACACACCAACCAAGTGTCATAATAACACACCAACCAAGTGTCATAATAACACACCAACCAATAGCATCATAATAACACATCAACCAATAGTGTCATAATAACACCCCAACAAATAGTGTCATAACACACCAACCAATAGTATCATAATAACACATCAACCAATAGTGTCATAATAACACCCCAACAAATAGTGTCATAACACACCAACCAATAGTGTCATAATAACACACCAACCAATAGCATCATAATAACATACCAACCAAGTGTCATAATAACACACCAACCAAGTGTCATAATAACACACCAACCAATAGTATCATAATAACACATCAACCAATAGTGTCATAATAACACCCCAACCAATAGTGTCATAATAACACCTCAACCAATAGTGTCATAATAACACCCCAACCAATAGTGTCATAATAACACCCCAACCAAGTGTCATAATAACACACCAACCAATAGTATCATAATAACACCCCAACCAAGTGTCATAATAACACACCAACCAATAGTATCATAATAACACACCAACCAATAGTATCATAATAACACACCAACCAAGTGTCATAATAACACACCAACTAATAGTATCATAATAACACACCAACCAAGTGTCATAATAACACACAAACCAATAGTATCATAACACACCAACCAATAGTATCATAACACACCAACCAATAGTATCATAACACACCAACCAATAGTATCATAATAACACATCAACCAATAGTATCATAATAACACACCAACCAATAGTATCATAATAACACACCAACCAAGTGTCATAATAACACACCAACCAAGTGTCATAATAACACACCAACCAAGTGTCATAATAACACACCAACCAATAGTATCATAATAACACACCAACCAATAGTATCATAATAACACACCAACCAAGTCATAATAACACACCAACCAATAGTATCATAATAACACACCAACCAAGTGTCATAATAACACACCAACCAAGTGTCATAATAACACACCAACCAATAGTATCATAATAACACACCAACCAATAGTATCATAATAACACCCCAACCAAGTGTCATAATAACACACCAACCAATAGTATCATAATAACACCCCAACCAATAGTGTCATAATAACACACCAACCAATAGTATCATAATAACACACCAACCAATAGTATCATAATAACACACCAACCAAGTGTCATAATAACACACCAACCAATAGTGTCATAATAACACACCAACCAATAGTGTCATAATAACACACCAACCAATAGTATCATAACACACCAACCAATAGTATCATAATAACACATCAACCAATAGTGTCATAATAACACCCCAACAAAGTGTCATAATAACACCCCAACCAATAGTGTCATAACACACCAACCAATAGTATCATAATAACACACCAACCAATAGTATCATAATAACACATCAACCAATAGTGTCATAATAACCCCAACAAATAGTGTCATAACACACCAACCAATAGTGTCATAATAACACACCAACCAATAGCATCATAATAACATACCAACCAATAGCATCATAATAACACACCAACCAAGTGTCATAATAACACACCAACCAATAGTATCATAATAACACATCAACCAATAGCATCATAATAACACATCAACCAATAGTGTCATAATAACACCCCAACAAATAGTGTCATAATAACACCCCAACCAAGTGTCATAATAACACACCAACCAATAGTATCATAATAACACACCAACCAATAGTATCATAATAACACACCAACCAAGTGTCATAATAACACACCAACCAATAGTATCATAATAACACACAAACCAATAGTATAATAACACACCAACCAATAGTATCATAACACACCAACCAATAGTATCATAATAACACATCAACCAATAGTGTCATAATAACACATCAACCAAAGTGTCATAATAACACACCAACCAATAGTGTCATAATAACACACCAACCAATAGTATCATAATAACACACCAACCAATAGTATCATAATAACACACCAACCAATAGTGTCATAATAACACCAACAAATAGTATCATAATAACACACCAACCAATAGTATCATAATAACACACCAACCAAGTCATAATAACATACCAACCAATAGTATCATAATAACACACCAACCAAGTGTCATAATAACACACCAACCAAGTGTCATAATAACACCAACCAATAGCATCATAATAACACATCAACCAATAGTCATAATAACACCCCAACAAATAGTGTCATAATAACACACCAACCAATAGTATCATAATAACATCAACCAATAGTGTCATAATAACACCCCAACAAATAGTGTCATAATAACACACCAACCAATAGTGTCATAATAACACACCAACCAATAGTGTCATAATAACATACCAACCAATAGTGTCATAATAACACACCAACCAATAGCATCATAATAACACCAACCAATAGTATCATAATAACACAATATCAACCAATAATGTCATAATAACACCCCAACAAATAGTGTCACAACACACCAACCAATAGTATCATAATAACACATCAACCAATAGTATCATAATAACACATCAACCAATAGTGTCATAATAACACCCCAACAAATAGTGTCATAATAACACCCCAACCAATAGTGTCATAATAACACCCCAACCAATAGCATCATAATAACACCCCAACCAAGTGTCATAATAACACCAACCAATGGTATCATAATAACACACCAACCAAGTATCATAATAACACCCCAACCAAGTGTCATAATAACACCCCAACCAAGTGTCATAATAACACATCATGCAGGTGAAAGAGGACCCCAACAAAAGCGACTTAACAGAAACAGAGTTTATTTAAGTCCAAACAATAGTATCATAATAACAGAAATCCTCTAGTCTGTAAGAGGGGAATAACTGGAGAATAACACACAGACTGCAGGTAGCATAATAACACAGGCCGTAGTAGACAGAGACACCAATGCTCACATAACACATCTGATGAAGGTCAAAAACACACCAGGACAAGGGCATCATAATAACAATCACAGCAAAAACACGACAAACAGTGTCATAACACACCACAGCATGGTGAATAATAAACAAGGAACCAATAGGGACAGGAACGGAACACAAAGGAATAAATAGGGACTCTAATCAGGGGAAAGGATCGGGAACAGGTGTGGGAAGACTAAATGATGATTAGGGGAATAGGAACAGCTGGGAGCAGGTAATAATAACACATCAAAACCAATAGTCAACGGAACGATAGAGAGAAGACAGAGCGAGAGAGTGAGAGGGGAGGGGGAGAGAGAGGGATAGAAAGAGGGAAAGAACCCAATAAGACCAGCAGAGGGAAACGAACAGAATGGGGAGCACAGGGACAAGACATGATAATAAATGACAAACAATGACAGTAACCCCCCACTCACCAGCGCCTCCTGGCGCACACGAGGAGGAATCCTGGCGGCAACGGAGGAAATCATCGATGAGTAACGGTCCAGCACGCCCCGAGACGGAACCCAACTCCCTCCTCAGGACCATAATAACCCTCCCAATCCAAGTATTGGTGACCCCGTCCCCGAGAACGCATGTCCATGATCTTATGTACCTTGTAAATAGGTGCACCAACAAGGACGGGAGGGGGAGGGAAGACCAACGGGGGTGTCGAATAAAGGGCTTAACACAGGAGACATGGAAGACAGGATGGACACCAACCAAGATGTCGCGGAAGAACACCAACAGTGTCAGGATTAACACACCTGGGAGACACTGGGAGTACATAATAACACACCAATGAAGTATCATAGTCAACACACCAAAGTGTCATAAGAGGAAGGTTGCGAGTGGAAAGCCACACCTCTGGCCGCACAATACCTTGGACTCTTAATCCTGCGTTTATTGGCGGCTCTCAACAGTCTTCCCCGCAGACAAAGGCAGACCGGTAGTGTAGCATAAGGCGATGTGAGACCATGGTCGAGAAGGAATGGGGACCAAAGGTCATAAGACGACCGGCAGGAGGAGAGTTACCCGACTTAGTCTGCGCGCAGTCCAACAAGCAGCCATAATAACACGCGTGTCACGCTCCTGAGTCGGCCACCAAAAGCGCTATCATAATAGACGCAAGAGTGCATAATAACACCGGGATGACCAGCTAATTTGGCAGAGTGAGCCCACTGAAGAACAGCCAGACGAGTGGAAACAGGAACCAAAAGGAGGTTACTAGGATAAGCGCAACGGTCGACGCAGTGTGCGTGAGTGCTTGCTTAACCTGTCTTTCAATTCCCCAGACTGTTAACCCGACAACACGCCCATAAGGAAGAATCCCCAATAGGATCAGTAAAGCCACAGAAGAACTAAACAGACGGGATAAGGCATCAGGCTTGGTGTTCTTGCTACCCGGACAATAGGTAAGAAATCACAAACTCAAACGTATCGAAAAACAACGCCCAACAAGCTTGACGGGCATTAAGTCGTTTGGCAGAACGGATGTACTCAAGGTTCTTATGGTCTGTCCAAACGACAAAAGGAACGGTCGCCCCCTCCAACCACTGTCGCCATTCGCCTAGGGCTACCAGCGGATGGCGAGCAGTTCACGGTTACCCACATCATAGTTGCGCTCAGATGGCGACAGGCGATGAGAAAAATAAGCCAAAGGATGAATATCGTCAGACTGGAAGCGCTGGGATAGAATGGCTCCCACGCAATACCTCTGAAGCGTCAACCTCGACAATGAATTGTCTAGTGACGTCAGGAGTAACGAGGATAGGAGCGGAATAAAACGTATAATAACACTCTTTTAGAAGATCAAAAGCTCCCAACCGGAATAGGACCACTTAAAACGTCTTGACAGAAGTAAGAGCTGTGAGAGGAGCAGCAACTTGACCGAAACGAATGAAACGCCGATAGAAATTAGCGAAACCCAAAAAGCGCTGCAATCGACACGTGACCTTGGAACGGGCCAATCACACCAACAGCTAGACCTTAGCGGAATCCATCTGAATGCCTTCAGCGGAAATAACGGAACCGAGAAAAGTAACGGAGGAGACACCAAAAGAGCACTTCTCAGCCTTTACGTAGAGACAATTCTCTAAAAGGCGCTGTAGAACACGTCGAACGTGCTGAACATGAATCTCATAATGACGGAAAAAAATCAGGATATCGTCAAGATAGACAAAAACAAAGATGTTCAGCATGTCTCTCAGAACATCATTAACTAATGCCTGTCATAAAAACAGCTGGCGCATTGGCGAGACCAACGGCAGAACCCGGTACTCAAAATGCCCTAACGGAGTGTTAAACGCCGTTTTCCACTCGTAGTCTCTGATGCGCACGAGATGGTAACACCAACGAAGGTCCAACTAATAACACACCAACCACCTGGCTCCTGCAGAATCTCGAAGGCTGATGACATAATAACACACCAACGGATAACGATTCTTAACCGTTATGTCATTCAGCCCTCGATAATCCACGCAGGGGCGCAGTGTCATAATAACCGTCCTTCTTCTTAACATAAAAGAACCCCGCCCCGGCATAAGAAGAAGAAGGCACTATAATAACCGGCAACCAAGAGACACAGACAAATAATCCTCGAGAGCCTTACGTTCGGGAGCCGACAGAGAGTATAGTCTACCTCGAGGAGGGGTGGTCCCCCGGAAGGAGATCAATACTACAATCATACGACCGGTGAGGAGGAAGGGAGTTGGCTCGGGACCGACTGAAGACCGTGCGCAGATCATGATATTCCTCCGGCACTCCTGTCAAATCGCCAGGTTCCTCCTGAGAAGTAGGGACAGAAGAAACGGGAGGGATGGCAGACATTAAACACTTCACATGACAAGAAACGTTCCAGGATAGGATAGAATTACTAGACCAATTAATAGAAGGATTATGACATACTAGCCAGGGATGACCCAAAACAACAGGTGTAAACGGTGAACGGAAAATCATAATAAAAAAGAAATAGTCTCACTGTGGTTACCAGATACTGTGAGAGTTAAAGGTAGTGTCTCAAATTTGATACTGGGAAGATGACTACCATCTAAGGCAAACATAGTATCTTGTCTAACGGTCTGAAAGGAATGTTATAACACACCAACCCATGCTTCGTCCATGAAACAACCCTCAGCCCCAGAGTCAATCAAGGCACTGCATGTAACACACCAACCGGTCCAGTATCATAGATGGACCAACATAGTAGTACAAGATCTAGATGAAGAGACCTGAGTAGTAGCATAATCACCAGTAGCCCTCCGTATCTGATAACTCTGGCCTCTTACTGGACATGAATTAACAAAATGTCCAGCAACTCCCAATAGAGGCACAGGCAATTGGTGATCCTCCGTTCCCTCTCCTTAGTCGAGATGCGAATCCCTCCCAGCTGCATGGGCTCAGTCTCAAAGCCAGAGGAGGGAGATGGTTGCGATGCGGAGCAGGGAAACACCGTTGATGCAAGCTCTCTTCCACGAGCCCGGTGACGAAGATCTACCCAACCAATAGTTCTATGCGGATGGCGAGAGCAATCAAAGAGTCCACATCTGAAGGAACCTCCCGGGAGAGAATCTCATCCTTAACCACTGCGTGGAGTCCCTCCAGAAAACATAGCGAGCAGCAACCAATAGTTCCACTCACTAGAGGCAGCAAGAGTGCATAAAACTCAATAGAATAATCCGTTATGGACCGTTCACCTTGGCATAAGGAAGCCAGGGCCCAGAAGCCTCCCCACCAAAAACTGAACGGTCAAAAACCCCAATCATCTCCTCTTTAAAGTTCTGGAACTTGTTAGAGCAATCAGCCCTTGCCTCCCAGATAGCTGTGCCCCATTCTCGAGCCCGGCCAGTAAGGAGTGAAATGACGTAAGCAACCCGAGCTCTCTCTCTAGAGTATGTGTTGGGTTGGAGAGAGAACACAATCTCACACTGCGTGAGAAAGGAGCGGCACTCAGTGGGCTGCCCGGAGTAGCAAGGTGGGTTATTAACCCTAGGTTCTGGAGGCTCGGCAGGCCAGGAAGTAACAGGTGGCACGAGACGTAGACTCTGGAACTGTCCATCAGAGGTCACAAACCTGAGCCAGGTTCTCCACGGCATGGCGAGCAGCAGACAATTCCTGCTCGTGTCTGCCGAGCATGGCTCCTTGGATCTTGACGGCAGTGTAACGAGCGTCTAAGTCGCTGGGTCCATTCCTTGGTCGGTTCCTTCTGTCATGCAGGTGAAAGAGGACCAAAAGCGACTTAACAGAAACAGAGTTTATTTAAGTCCAAACAGGGAATAACAGAAATCCTCTAGTCTGTAGAGGGGAATAACTGAGAAGCGGTCAACCACAGACTGCAGGTCGTATCGGGTAGGCGCAGGCCGTAGTAGACAGAGACACCTGCTCACACGCAGCATCTGATGAAGGCAAAAACACGACAGGACAGGGCGATACACAATCACAGCAAAAACACGACAGGACAGGGCATAAAACGCAATCACAGCATGGTGAATACTAAACAAGGAACCGACGGGACAGGAACGGAACACAAAGGAATAAATAGGGACTCTAATCAGGGGAAAGGATCGGGAACAGGTGTGGGAAGACTAAATGATGATTAGGGGAATAGGAACAGCTGGGAGCAGGAACGGAACGATAGAGAGAAGAGAGAGCGAGAGAGTGAGAGGGGGAGGGGGAGAGAGAGGGATAGAAAGAGGGAAAGAACCCAATAAGACCAGCAGAGGGAAACGAACAGAATGGGGAGCACAGGGACAAGACATGATAATAAATGACAAACATGACAATAACACACCAACCAATAGTATCATAATAACACACCAACCAATAGTATCATAATAACACACCAACCAAGTGTCATAATAACACACCAACTAATAGTATCATAATAACACACCAACCAAGTGTCATAATAACACACAAACCAATAGTATCATAACACACCAACCAATAGTATCATAACACACCAACCAATAGTATCATAATAACACATCAACCAATAGTATCATAATAACACACCAACCAATAGTATCATAATAACACACCAACCAAGTGTCATAATAACACACCAACCAAGTGTCATAATAACACACCAACCAAGTGTCATAATAACACACCAACCAATAGTATCATAATAACACACCAACCAATAGTATCATAATAACACACCAACCAAGTGTCATAATAACACACCAACCAATAGTATCATAATAACACACCAACCAATAGTGTCATTATAACACCCCAACCAAGTGTCATAATAACACACCAACCAATAGTATCATAACAACACCCCAACCAATAGTGTCATAATAACACACCAACCAATAGTATCATAATAACACACCAACCAATAGTATCATAATAACACACCAACCAAGTGTCATAATAACACACCAACCAATAGTGTCATAATAACACACCAACCAATAGCATAATAACACACCAACCAATAGTATCATAACACACCAACCAATAGTATCATAATAACACCCCAACAAAGTGTCATAATAACACCCCAACCAATAGTGTCATAACACACCAACCAATAGTATCATAATAACACCCCAACCAATAGTGTCATAATAACACACCAACCAATAGTATCATAATAACACATCAACCAATAGTGTCATAATAACACCCCAACAAATAGTGTCATAACACACCAACCAATAGTATCATAATAACACACCAACCAATAGTGTCATAATAACACACCAACCAATAGCATCATAATAACATACCAACCAAGTGTCATAATAACACACCAACCAAGTGTCATAATAACACACCAACCAATAGTATCATAATAACACACCAACCAATAGTACATCCTCATAATAACACTCCAACCAAGTGTCATAATAACACACGAACCAATAGTATCATAACACACCAACCAATAGTATCATAACACACCAACCAATAGTATCATAATAACACATCAACCAATAGTGTCATAATAACACCACAACAAATAGTGTCATAACACACCAACCAATAGTGTCATAATAACACACCAACCAATAGCATCATAATAACATACCAACCAATAGCATCATAATAACACACCAACCAAGTGTCATAATAACACACCAACCAAGTGTCATAATAACACACCAGCCAATAGCATCATAATAACACATCAACCAATAGTATCATAATAACACACCAACCAAGTGTCATAATAACACACCAACCAATAGCATCATAATAACACACCAACCAAGTGTCATAATAACACACCAACCAATAGCATCATAATAACACACCAACCAAGTGTCATAATAACACACCAACCAAGTGTCATAATAACACACCAACCAATAGCATCATAATAACACACCAACCAAGTGTCACAATAACACACCAACCAATAGCATCATAATAACATACCAACCAAGTGTCATAATAACACACCAACCAAGTGTCATAATAACACACCAACCAATAGTATCGTAATAACACCCTGACCCTGTATCTAGTATGCTTACCCCTATACATATCTACCTCTATCACTCTAGTATCCCTGCACATTGTAAATATGGTATTGGAACTGACCCTGTATGCTGACTTACTTTCTCATGTTCTTCTTCTTTTTTTATTTAATGTGAAGCAATGTGATAACATAAAACTACACGCAACAACATGTGAGCACATCTGAGAACACGATCTCATGTTAAATTAATGGGAAATGGTGATCCAAAAATTCAACATACTGTATTAGAACACGTGACAACTTTTGAGCACATGTGAAAGCCCAGTCATTAAATGTAATTAATAATACTTTACGTTAAAAGACATGAATTCAATTGAAACAGTCATGTTTTGTCTAATTCTCGGTTTATTCCAGTTTGTTCCAGGCAGAGACGTCCATAAGGACATTTTCAGGATGGTCTCAGAACTTTGTATTATGGTTCCCTGGAGGCGTTTTCTAGTTGTGGTGAAAATACGGTAAATCTATAACTAGTTGCTGTATTTTTACAGCTAAAGGTGTTCATGTTAAAGTACGGTATGTGACTGTATTCTGATTACTGAGGACTCAACCTCACTCAGGATTTAAACTCGCAACCTCTTGGCTGCTAGCTACCTGAAGTTCCAACTGAGCCACTAGTCTATGGACATAATGGAGAATCGCTATGCATTTATTGCTACAATTTCTTTTGCATTTTGCAGTAAAATTAAATATACAACAACCTGAAGGTGTTATTTCTATAAAATGACAGTATCAAATCAAATGCTGCTGTATTCTGATTTAGCTCTCTGTATAAGTCTGTACTGTGTACTGGTTGGGGCTCATTAGCATATTTTGGCTTGTGATCAAATACAGTGCCTTCAGAAAGTATTCATATCCCTTGACTTATTTCACATTGTTTTATTAGAGCCTGAATTCAAAACGTATTAAATAGATTCATTTTTTCACCCATTTAATGACTTAAAATTATGTTCAATTTGAGTGTCGTTATTTCTATACAGCCTACAATTTCTCCTTCTGAACTTCTAATGCGAGTGAGACTGGTATGGCTTTGTGGCGATGACCATACGAGCAGCTGCTCACCGATTTGACAGGTCTAATGCAGTGTCATGAGCTAGCCCTTTCAGTGACTCAACCCCCCCCCCCTCTCCTGTTAGGGGGGGGGGGGCAGTTTTATGACTTTACAACCACGTCGTTGTAAATTCCTTGCAGAGACTCGTCTCCCTGACAATGCAGTATGGAAGAGAAAGGGTCAAAGAAACAAAGGAAATTCCGCCAAATTCTACTAAATCCCAGAATTTTAGAATTGAACAATATTCCTATTTTGGAGAATGTGTAAACGGTCGGTGGAGAAGCCAGCTAACGAGCCGGTCCATTTTGTTTCATGTTTGTGACCTCATGAAAAACAATACAGCCACATTCCCCAGAAAGCTGAGTCACTGGCTTACTGGTGCTCTTCCATGCCGTCCCTAGGAGGGGTGCGTCACTTGAGTGGGTTGAGTCACTGACGTGGTCTTCCTGTTTGGGTTAGCGCCCCCCCCCTTGGGTTGTGCCTTGGCGGAGATCTTTGTGGGCTATACTCGGCCTTGTCTCAGGATGGTAAGTTGGTGCTTGAAGATATCCCTCTAGTGGTGTGGGGGCTGTGCCTTGGCAAAGTGGGTGGGGCTATATATCCTGCCTGTTTGACCCTGTCCGGGGGTATCATCGGATGGGGCCACAGTGTCTCCTGTCCCCTCCTGTCTCAGCCTCCAGTATTTATACCTGGCATGATGACTCCTTAATGTTTGATTATTATTAGTTGACCATGCTGGTCATTTACGAACATTTCAACATCTTGGCCATCTTCTGTTATAATTTCCACCCGGCACAGCCAGAAGAGGACTGGCCACCCCTCATAGCCTGGCTCCTCTCTAGGTTTTGGCACAGGGAGATTCCCTAGCCACCATGCTTCTACACCTGCATTGCTTGCTGTTTGGGGTTTTAGGCTGGGTTTCTGTACAGCACTTTGATATATCAGCTGATGTAAGGGCTATATAAATACATTTGATTACCCTAACTCTGTTTATACAGGTTCCTCAGTTATGAGGCTTGCATCTAATTATTGTATAAAATGAATGAGTAAATCTTAAACTATTTGCGAAATGATGTAAAGTGATGTTAACCTTTAAAATTACAGAATTAGCCTTCCATGTCAATTCTGACTAAGTCAGTAGCCACGCCTAAGTGAATAGACATTGGTTGGAAATTATGAACCAACCTCCGTTCCACTCTTGAATAAAAGCCTCCGTAACAAAAAGTCACCTCAGTTCCAAATACAGTGAGGGATTAAAAAGGGATAATTCTAATTTCAACCCTACAGGCCTAAAAATGCTCCATAGGTGAAATGGGATGAACTCTGAACTATTGATCACCTAGAGAAGAAGTGCATATATCAGACTGCAGCTGAACATATGTGTAAATCTAGTATGAGAACACTGACCGACGAGGAAGCATCTCCAGAGTGAGCTGAACCTCTCAGAGCACGTGAACTTCTCACACGACGACCTGGAAGATTCCACCAAGGATGAGGGCGTCATCGACTGGGCAAACCAGAGCCTCATATCACCAGCTCAACTATTGAAGCCAGCTTCACGTAAATACAATGCATTACTGTTCAGAATGAGCGATCGTTAGTGGCATATGTATTTATGTGAGAATAGCTTCCCAGGCCTGATAGAGACCCATGTTCCTTAGTCTTACTTCCAAAAACCCTTTCTCCTCTCTCTGAATCTATCGTGTTATTTTTATTTTTTATTTAACTAGGCAAATTATTTTTACAATGACAGCCTAGGAACAGTGGGTTAACTGCCTTGTTCAGGGGCAAAGTGACAGATTTTTACCTTGTCAGATCGGGGATTTGATCCAGCAACCTTTCGGTTACTGGCCCAAAGTTCTAACCACTATGCTAACTGCCGCCCTGAACTGTTTTTGTTTAGTCCACTAGGGACACTATTTACGGTATTTACTGTATAATGTACGGTATATTCTGTAATTGTTTAATTGGTTAGTAAATAAATAATTGAGCCAATTTGTGTATGGATGATTTATAAGTAAAGGCTGGGTTTGTGCAGATAACTAAGAATGTTACGATGTTCAGATGAGACTGATATCAGGTAAAGAATAATTAATGACTGATTGACTGCTATTGATATAAAAGATCTTCAGATCTTTAAGAGTGGATTTGCGAGATAGCTGTTCTATATAAATGAATGCTTCCATGGTGGCCCAGGTTAATGTTTTAATTGTTGCATGGTTTAATTCAATCAGGTAATCAATTAAACATTATGTAATCAATTTGAAACTAGCATGTCATCTCATTAAAGAAGTCAGAGACACGACAGCAGTTACACATCAGACATCGCCAAAACACCAGATAGGCTCCTAAGTGGCGCAGCGGTCTAAGGCACTGTATCTCAGTGCTAAAGGTGTCACCAGACCCTGGTTTGATTCCAGGATGTATCCCAACCGGCTGTGATTTGGGGTCCCATAGGGCGGCGCACAATTGCCCCAGCGTTGTCCGGGGTAGGCCGTCACTGTAAATAAGAATTTGTTCTTAAACTGACTTGACTGGTTAAATAAAGGTTAAATAAAAAATGCAGGTTTCTGCAATCACTTGTTTGATTGATCTGATTGAATTTAGGCCTTGGTGTCAAGTTTCCCTGAGCACTGCTACTTTTTCGTTGGTGTTGTCAGATAATCGCACAATCATTGAGTTGATTCAGGAAAACTTTTAGCAAAGTACAGAAATGTATTCCAAGTGTGCTAACCAATGTTAGCACACTGAGTGGTTGGGCTGGCTGGGGAAACGGCGATTCAGACAGTTAGCAGGCCGATGCTAACAAGCTAACAGTTAGTAGGCCGGGAGTAAAGCAAGCTAGAAGCTAGCAGTTAGCAGGCCGGGTTAGCAAGCAAGCAGTTAGCAGACCGGGGCAAGCTAGCAGTTAGCAGGCCGGGTTAGCAAGCAGTTAGCATACCGGGTTAGCAAGCAAGCAGTTAGCAATGGCTAGCAGTTAGCAGACCGGGCAGGCAAGCTAGCAGTTAGCAGACCGGGTCCGGCAGCTAGCAGTTAGCAGACCGGGAAAGAAAGCAAGCAGATAGCAGGGGCTAGAAAGTTAGCCTTTGGGGGACATCGCGATGGGGGTAAATCTGTTTTTGCCTCTTCATGCAGTGACGTCGATAGACCAGTCGTGGAATTAGTAGGGTTCCAAGTAGCTCTAGCAGGCCTAGCTGGTTAGCATAATAGGCCTTCAGCGGGCGTCGCGCCTGAGGGGCCTTTTGGAGTCCTCGGGCAGATTATGTCGGTATTCAAGTCGTAGGGGATCTGCGGGGTTCCATGCCCCGTACCGGCTGTAGAAGGGGTCCGGATATTGTAGCCCAGAAGTATACTTCGGTGGTATCACAGGAGCCCTGTCCGGGCTAGCTTCAAGCTAATTGGTGCTTGCTCTGGGATGGAAACGCTAGCCAAGAGTAGTCATCCGGGATTGCGGTTAGCTAGTTGTGAAGATCCAGATGAAAATGTTCAGTTTGCGGTAGGAATCCGGGGATAAAAATAACAGGTCCGTTATGCTCTGGTTAGAGTCACGTTGTTCAAACTGGCGAGAGCTTTCCGAGCTGAAGGTTAGCTGATGACCGCTGGCAATGGTTTGCTGACTGATAGCTGGTAGTTAGCTGGCTAGCTTCAGTTGAGAGATTCCAGATCCGAAGTAAATTTAAATACTTTAGAAAAAAAAGCAGATCCACGACACATTGGTTGAGGCGGGTTGCAGGAGAGTATTTAGATGAGGTTTTGCAAAATTATTTAAAGGATATGCGACGAAAAAGATATATACAGGGACTCGACAAGACAAAGATGTCTGACTGCTATGCCATCTTGGATCAGAAAATATGAAATCATGTGATTTTTCCCAGGGACCACAACCAATAGTATCATAACACCACCCCAACCAATAGTATCACAATGACTCCCAACACCCCAACCAATATTATAATAATAACACCCAACAGTATCATAATAACACACCAACCAATACTATTTCAAATTAGTGTTTAAAATAAAAATATCATCCCTTATAATTAATAATGTTGACTAAAAGAGGGACAGCGATGTACTGCGGAAAAGGAAACATCGTTGTGATGTTGAACTAGCTCCTGAAGAAGGAGATGATTGAAGAGGAAATATCGTTGTGATGTTGAACTAGCTCCTGAAGAAGGAGATGGTTGAAGAGGAAACATCGTTGTGATGTTGAACTAGCTCCTGAAGAAGGAGATGGTTGAAGAGGAAACATCATTGTGATGTTGAACTAGCTCCTGAAGAAGGAGATGGTTGAAGAGGAAACCTCGTTGTGATGTTGAACTAGCTCCTGAAGGAAATGGTAGCCATATTTTGTATAGCCTCCAATTGGCCTAAAGGAGAATAATCAGAACTTTCTCTTATAGCCTTGAGCAATGCTACAAAGCAGCAATCACTCCTCATGGCCCAGAATCCTGGATTACCCCAGAGACGGCAGTTATGGCTCCATTTACAATCTACATACAGCACAGCAGCCGTATCACTTCCCTACCCATCTCCTCACTTCACTTTAACTCAGGCCAGGCTGATTGACATGTCTCTTCTGACTGCCCCGAGGCAGAGAACCTGCTCGCATATGAAGCAGGAGAACATAGAGTTTCGAGAACATACAAATTCTAGAACATAGATGGAACACAGAGATGTATACATTCTACATGTATGGATAGAGAAAAAAAAGAGAAGATATGGTAATCTCTGAACATACTGCAGTGTCTGAAACATAAGATAGCGAAACTGACTTAGGTGTTGGGTAACAACTGCTGTCCAAGAATGCATACGGTACTACAAGTGAAAACGTGATCACATGTGAAGTGTTCCGAAAATACATTTCACATGTGAACTAATGTGGTTTTTATGTAAGGGCAGTAAAGCCGCTTAGTTAAAATGCATATTTACAGGTATGTAGATCTCAAGAGCTTTGATAGCGAAGTCCCAAGCAGTTAACCCTATCATAACAAACATAGAGTACATAAAAAAGAACCATGCATCAAGATGAAATTAAAGACATTCCAGATCTAATATGATTCTATGACTAAGGAGACAAGATACTTTAGACCAGTGGTTCCAAAACTTTTTATAGTCCCGTACCCCTTCAAACATTCAACCTCCAGCTGCGTACCCCCTCCAGCACCAGGGTCAGCACACTTTCAAATGTTTTTTTGCCATCATTGTAAGACTGCCACACACACACACACACTATACATTTATTAAACATAAGAATGAGTGTGAGTTCTTGTCACATCCCGACACGTGGGAACTGACAAAGAGCTCTTATAGGACCAGGGCACAAATAATAATCAATTATTTTTCTCTTTCTTTAACCATCTTACATATAAAACCTTATTTAAATAACTCACCACAAGTTAATGAGAAGGATGCACCTTAACTGCAATGTTGGGTTGTATTGGAGAGAGTCTCTGTCTTAAATCATTCTCCAGTCTCTGCCTGTATTTAGTTTTCATGCTAGTGAGGGCTGAGAGTCCACTCTCACATACTGTAGGTACGTGGTTGCAAAAGGCATCAGTGTCTTAACAGCGCAATTTGCCAAGGCAGGATACTCTGAAAATGTGAAGGAAAAAAATGTTCAAAAACTTAATATTATGATATATTTTTTAATGTGAATCACATTTTTATTTGGGGTACCCCCGACAGCATTACACGTATCCCAGTTTGGGAATACCCGCTTTAGACAATGGTTGCGTTCCCCTGCTCAGATGTTGCTCAGATGTTGCATGCATCAACCAAAGATTGCATGCATCAACCAATGGTTGCGTGCCATGTCATCGACTGAGACATTGCTATAACATATGTGGTTAGCTGATAAATAAAATACCTACCCAGGCATTGTAAGATCTGGCAGGCAGCAGCAGCACCTAGGCAGAGGAACGTGGCCAAAGGCTGCGTTTAGACAGGCAGGCCAAATCTGATATTTTTTCCCCATGAATTAGACTTTTGACCAATCACATCAGATATTTTTCAGAGCTGATCTGAATTAGTGAAAAAAAGATCAGAATTGAGCTGCCTGTGTAAACACAGCCATGAAATAGTCTCATTACAGCTGAGGAGCGGTCATTGGGAGCCTCTAGAGGAGATTTGCACAACAAGCACAGAGAAAAATGCTGAATTTCCATTTCTCTCTCAAATGGTGTGTGTACGTTTACTAAATCAAATCAAACATTTTTGTCACATGGGCAGAATACAACAAGTGTAGACCTTTCCGTGAAATGCTTACTTACAAGCCCTTAACTAACAATGCAGTTCAAGAAAGAGTGAAACAAATATTTACCCAAAGAACTAAAGTAAAAAATTATAAAAAGTAACAATAAAATAACGAGGCTATATACAGGGGGGTACAGGCACAGAGACAATGTGCGGGGGCAAAGGCCAGCCGAGGCAATCCGTACATGTAGGTAGGGGTGAAGTGACTATGCATAGATAATAAACAGTGAGCAGCAGCAGTGTACAAACAAAAGGAGGGGGGATGGGGGGGAGGGGGGACTGTTCAGCAGTCTTATGGCTTGGGGGTAGAAGCTGCTAAGGAGCCTTTCGGTCCTTGGCAGTTACAATTTACCAGTACTAATGCAAATAACCTAGTGATCTGGTGAAGTATGCATGAACATGATGATATCAACAAGATCGCAACAGTTTTTTACATTCATATTTTGTTTATAACAATAGTTAAGGAATTTATGGCTCATTTGATCATGTAAGAACACCATTCCTACATTCATTTTCATGTAAATTGAGTCCATTTAACTAGGGTAGTCCACTCCACTCGATAGTCTAACCATCACTATTTTCCACAGAGTCTTGGGATCATGACATCCGGTGTTACCCTAAATGTTGGATTAATCTAAATGTATTCACCCATCCTTACTCTCAAATAACCTCCCAATGATTTCAGTAAGAACCCACTGGGCACACACTGGTTGAATGAATGTTGGTTGAATCAAAGAAGAATAGACATTGAATTGACGTCTGTGCCCAGTGAGAAGCCAAGCCTAGCATGTGTCCCAAATGACTGTCTATTATCTATATAGTGCACTACTTTTGAACAGAGCCATAGGGAATGACCCATAGGGCTCTGGTAAAAAGTATTAAGTGCACCATACAAATAAGATGCACCATATAGGGAATCGGGAGTCATTTGGGCCAGTGTTGCTGTTTAGGAGGAGAGAAAAAACAGACAGTGTTCAGTCTTCTTTTCTGTCAGAGAGCAGGATCAGATAGATAGGTCTTTCTCTCACACATAATCTGTTGGAGCAGTTTCCTGGCATTTGATTTTGGCAGGCAGAGGTCAATATTCAATCAAAACGTTGAACTCTGATCAAATAAATGCATTCTTTTTGCCAGTAAATTTAATTAGAAACAGAAAAACTTTTTTAAAACCTGGTTCATTCCAAAGCTGACATATTTTGCATACCGTACCCTAATTAATGTTAAATGTTATACAATTACAAAGTACCAGTCAAAAGTTAGGACACACCTACTCATTCCGGGGTTTTTATTTTTTGTATTTTCTACATTGTAGAAAAATAATGAAGACATCAAAACTATGAAAAAACACCTAAGGAATCATGTAGTAACCAAAAAAACTGTTAAGCAAATTCTTGAAAGTAGCCATCCTTTACCTTGATGACAGCTTTGCACACTCTTGGCATTCTCTCAACCAGCTTCATGAGTCACTTGGAATGCATTTCAATTAACAGGTGTGCCTTGTTAAAAGTTAATTAATGCATTTGAGCCAATCAGTTGTGTTGTGACAAGGTAGGGGTGGTATACAGAAGATAGCCAGCCCTATTTGGTAAAAGACCAAGTCCATATTATGGCAAGAACAGCTCAAATAAGCAAAGAGAAACAACAGTCCATCATTACTTTAAGACATGAAGGTCAGTCAATCCGGAACATTTCAAGAACTTTATAAGTTTCTTCAAGTGCAGTCGCAAAAACCATCAAGCGCTGTGATGAAACAGGCTCTCGACACAGGAAATGATGACCCAGAGATGCCTCTGCTGCAGAGGATATGTTCATTTGAGTTACCAGCCTCAACATTTGCAGACCAAATGAATTCTTCAAAGGTCAAGTAACAGACACATCTCAACATCGACTGGTCAGTGGAGACTGAATCAGGCTTTCATGGTCAAATTGTTGCAAAAGAACTAAAGAACACCAATAAGAAGAACAGACTTGCTTGGGCCAAAAATCACAAGCAATGGACATTCGACTGGTGGAAATCTGTCCTTTGGTCAGATGAGTCCATCACAGTACCAGTGATTCATTTAGAATTCAAGGCATACTTAACCAGCATGGCAACCACAGCATTCTGCAGCAATACGCCATCCTATCTGGTTTGCGCTTAGTGGGACTACCATTTGTTTTTCAAACCCAACACACTCCTGCAAGACTGTTGGAAAAGCATTCCAGGTGAAGCTGGTTGCGAGAATGCCAAGAGTGTGCAAAGCTGTGATCAAGGCAAAGGGTGACTACTTTGAAGAATCTAATTTGTTTAACACTTTTTTGGTTACTACATGATTCCACATGTGTTATTTCGTAGTTTTTGATGGCTCCACTATTATTTTATAATGTAGAAAACATTTGTTTTTGTCAAACCCTTGAGTGAGTAAGTGTCCAGACTTTTGACTGGTACTGTAGATGTTTATTTATTGTATACTTTTTTTCAAGAAATCATAGAGTAGTTTGACAAAACTTTTTATAAGCTTTCAAATGATATCAAACTCAACCGTTGATCTTTTCCAGTGATGAAGACATGGATGTGTCATGATAGGCTGGGGTATGTAAAATGGGTCAATTTGAGCACCTCTATCTCCTGAATGTTTTGGCATTCAGGTCTAAAAAGTCACTTTTCTGACCACTTCTACCACGGGCAAACACGTATGGAAGGTTTTGTTCAAATCAAAAAGGGGTGCTGTCAGAAAGGGATTGAAATCAAGGTCCAAATGGCACCCTAGTCCCTACATGTCTTATTGCACAGCATAAGTGAAGGCAACAGTTACAAGACACGTAAAGGTGATGGGCATTTCCATCGAATAGGAGCATATCAAATTGGTGTCATATGAAAGCTAAGAGTCTATCTTATTGGGAAATGAAGGCATAGAAGGCACCATTTCCAAAGAAAAGAAATTGCCTCTGAAAGCAACGTCAGCACAGTGACTAGAACACATCAGAGTACCGTGAGTAGAGCACAGTGAGTAGAGCACAGTGCACAGTGAGTAGAGCACAATACAGTGAGTAGAACACAGTACTGCACAATCTAATAGTACAGTACAGTAAAGAAAGGTAGAATACAATGTACTGTACTCTGCTGTGATGTCATTCTCCTCATGTTTCACAAGTTTGGACATTCATATCCATAATTATGCATTTCTGTGTGGTACAGATTAAGGATCCCTGATGCAATTATGTTACCGTATTTCCGTTATCGGATGTACAGTTGAAGTCGGAGGTTTACATACACCTTAGCCAAATACATTTAAACTCAGTTCTTCACATTTCCTGACATTTAATCATAGTAAAAGGTCCCGGTCTTAGGTCAGTTAGGGTCACCACTTTATTTTAAGAATGTGAAATGTCAGAATAATAGTAGAGAGAATGATTTACTTCAGCTTTTATTTCTTTAATAACATTTCCAGTGGGTCAGAAGTTTACATACACTCAATTAGTATTTGGTAGCATTGCCTTTAAATTGTTTAACTTGGGTCAAAGTTTTGGGTAGCCTTCCACAAGCTTCCCACAATAAGTTGGGTGAATTTAGGCCCATTCCACTTGACAGAGCTGGTGTAACTGAGTCAAGTTTGTAGGCCTCCTTGCTCGCACACACTTTTTCAGTTCTGCCCACAGATTTTCCATGGGATTGAGGTCAGGGATTTTTGTGATGGCCACTCCAATACATTGACTTTGTTGTCCTAAAGCCATTTTGCCACAATTTTGGAAGTATGCTTGGGGTCAATGTCCATTTGGAAGACCCATTTGCGACCAAGCTTTAACTTCCTGACTGATGTCTTGAGATGTTGCTTCAATATATCCACATAATTTATTTCCTCATGATGCCATCTATTTTGTGAAGTGCACCAGTCCCTCCTGCAGCAAAGCACTCCCACAACATGATGCTGCCACCACGTGCTTCACGGTTGGGATGGTGTTCTTCGGCTTGTAAGCCTCCCCCTTTTTCATCCAAACATAACGATGGTCATTATGGCCAAACAGATCTATTTATGGCCAAACAGTTCAACCCAGAGGGCATTTCTCCAAAAAGTACGATCTTTGTCCCCATGTGCAGTTGCAAACCGTAGTCTGGCTTTTTTTATGGCGGTTTTGGAGCAGTGGCTTCCTCCTTGCTGAGCAGCCTTTCAGGTTATGTTGATATAGGACTTGTTTTACTGTGGATATAGATACTTTTGTACCTGTTTCCTTCAGCGTCTTCACAGGGTCCTTTGCTGTTGTTGTGGGATTGATTTGCACTTTTCGCACCAAAGTACGTTCATCTCTAGGAGACAGAACGCGTCTCATTCCTGAGCGGTATGACAGCTGTGTGGTCCCATGGTGTTTATACTTGTGTACTATTGTTTGTACAGATGAACGTGGTACCTTCAGGCGTTTGGAAATTTCTCCCAAGGATGAACCAGACTTGTGGAGGTCTACAAAAAATTTTCTGAGGTCTTGGCTGATTTGTTTTGATTTTCCCATGATGTCAAGCAAAGAGGCACTAAGTTTGAAGGTAGGCCTTGAAATACATCCACAGGTACACCTTCAATTGACTCAAATGGTGTAAATTAGCCTATCAGAAGCTTCTAAAGCCATGACATAATCTTCTGGAATTTTCCAAGCTGTTTAAAGGCAGTCAACTTAGTGTATGTAAACTTCTGACCCACTGGAATTATGATACAGTGAGTTATAAGTGAAAAAATCTTTCTGTAAACAATTGTTGGAAAAATTACTTGTGTCATGCACAAAGCAGATGTCCTAATCGACTTGCCAAAACTATAGTTTGTTAACAGGAAATTTGTGGAGTGGTTGAAAAACAAGTTTTAATGACTCCGACCTAAGTGAATGTAAACTTCAACTGTAAATCCACTTCACTTACTGAAGTTCAATAACCAAAATATACTTTTTCAAACTCATGTTGCCATGATGTTTAACAGTTCTTTGGAAAACGCGATTGCATGATTTTACTGTAATTTCTTTACCAAAGTTTGAATCTGCACAGTTCTTCCACTAAATTTAATTTTGAACATTTTTCAGTGGAAATTGTTAAAAGTAGTCATTGTGCATAGACCTATATGGTTTGTTAAACTTTGAAATCAATGTTTTTTGTTAGCATACCTTTTAAAGTCAAAGTCAAAGTGTAAAACCCCTTGTCATTCACTCCTGAAAAAGCCTCCAGGACTGATATCTAGCTACACCAAAACATCTACTTATTTCAGGAATCTGTAGCACATGGCACATCATTACAGCTCTAGAACACAGTGAATACAGGTTGAAGGCTCTCTGTACATTCTGTTTGATTAAAAATTATTCATCAGAATTTAGAATGCATTCACTGTACTGTACACAACTTAAATGTTTTAGCATATGTTGATTTGGATGCATGAAAATAATGACATAGCTGGGAGAGGAAATGTATAGAACATGCAAATAGCTGGCACTAACACAGGAACTGTGGATGGATCCCATGCCAGAAAGGACAGAACTATATAGTGCACTACTTTTGACCATAGGGATCAAACCCAGAACAGCCTAGCCAATTAACCATCCCAGATTTTTTATTTCACCTTTATTTAACCAGGTAGGCCAGTTGAGAACAAGTTCTCATTTACAACTGCGACCTGGCCAAGATAAAGCCAAACAGTGCGACAAAAACAACAACAGAGTTACACATGGGATAAACAAAATGACAGACAATAACATAATAGAACACCTGTATACAGTGTATGCAAATTAACTATTTACCTAGAAGGCTTAAAGTCAGGAAACAATGGAACTAGCCTAAGGTACATGTACTGAGTAGCGATGAGAAATTACCAATAATGTTAGCTTGATTGCCGGTGTGCACAGCCTGCCTACACACACACACACACACACACACACACACACACACACACACACACACACACACACACACACACACACACACACACACACACACACACACACACACACACACACACACACACACACACGGCATGGTTGGCACTGCCACCTAACCTAAGCCCTGGCTAGCTTCATCGACTAAATTCAACTCTATACCCCACACATCATCATGGAAACGGAACCTCTATTGTGGGACAGTGGGGCTCCACTTGAGGGGTCCTGGCAAGTCCACATGAGTAACAGCTCCTGTCTGTCCTAAATGCACTACATAGGGAATAGGGTGCCACTTGGGATGCAAATCGGTGTCCCAACAGACAGGTGAAAGTAAGGGGGTCATTAATTCCACTGAGGAGGATTGTGGAGAGCCACAAACCAGCTCTCTGGAAGTTAAGTTAGCAAACTAGTTCAAATTCTGTTATAGCAAATGTAACAACAATGTAGGCCTACTTTACAGACTACTTTCAAACTATGCACACTAGTTTATACAGAAATGTAAATGTTTACACATTGCCACCCGCAAGCGCAACAATGTAATAAATTAATTCTCAGCATTGAGAAGGATATAAAATGTTCGTTCCATGCTTGACAACATCCTGATACTAGGAGCGGCCTACGTCACTTTACCTCGGAACAGGTGAACCAACGACGAAAAGCAGACTCGCGGAATGTTTCAGCTTTCTCAAAAAAACGATGTTGCTTCACTGTGACGCCTGTCAAACCAACCAACTGAAGTCAATGTAATTTGCTTTTGCAAAATGTTTATATTTTTTTACGGCGGTATAATTCTCGTCAACGTCACCGGTGCTCTGGCAACAGGTAGCAGCTGGAAGCTACAGCCAGTAGTTTGGGAGTGGTTTGTTGGTAGCCTAAATTTCTGATTAACTCTTTCCTTTCTTGTTACAGTTGGTATGTATTTGAACCAGCCGAACTAACCGGTTTCTAACCTGTTCTGTGGTTGCCCCACCAACTCCCCTAACCCCCACCCACATTCACGAAAGTAAAAAAGAGGAAAGAAAAGGTAGAAAGAAGATTCTAGGATTCTTTTAGGAAATCTCAGATAGTCAAATGTTCCAATCAAATTGCATAGGTCCATACACCTAACAGTGATTGTGTCCTGCGAATCGTATTCCAGACAGGTGTACCAAAAGGACCAGATAGAGCACTTGAATCAGCTGGGACAAACCGTCCAGAACCTACAGTTGCATTCTAGGGGCAGTGGCACCCCTTACCCCATTGGGCTGGCACACAAAAGCAAAAGGGCTTGTGTATATGAGCTGCCACAGAATAACACATGGAGTCTACTACAGCTAGTATATGCTATGTTAGGAATCTTTCCATACATTAGCAGGGAGTTTACCCTTTCATGGATAACTTGTACATGTCTGTACAAGACAACAGCACAACCTTCAATCAAACAAACAGCATTCTGTTATCCATAAACTCACCATGTATCTTTAATGCAGATCACAAGGCTCACTTACTGAAAGCATCTTTTGAGTCATGCTTTTGGAAACCAGATGGTATAACTATTTCCCTGAATGTGATATAGTTTGTGATTCATTAGCGGAGTCCTGTTGACCATATTAACTTTGGGAAATCTGACAGAATAAGTAATATGCCTAGTTCTCATCTGTTTGTGATTCATTTGTGCATCCTAAATGGCACCCTATTCCTTATATAAATAGGGCACAACTTTTAAACAGAGGCCCTGGTTAAAAGTAGTGCATTGTATATATGTGTAACGGATGTGAAACGGCTAGCTTAGTTAGCGGTGTGTGCTAAATAGCGTTTCAATCGGTTACGTCACTTGCTCTGAGACCTTGAAGTAGTAGTTCCCCTTGCTCTGCAAAGGCAGCGGCTTTTGTGGAGCGATGGGTAACGATTCTTCGAGGGTGACTGTTGTCGTTGTGTGCAGAAGGTCCCTGGTTCGCGCCCGGGTATGGGCGAGGGGACGGTTTAAAATTATACTGTTACATATGGCCCTCAAACTCAACTCTGGACCTCGAAGCCAGTTCCTCTATGTTTTTTCATTGTTCCCCTCTAATCAGTGACTGATTTAGACCTGGGACACCAGGTGCATGCAATCAGTTATCAGGTAGAACAGAACACCAGCAGGCCCTGGACCACTGGTAAGAGTTGAGTACCCCTGATATATAAGGAATAGGGTGCCATTGGGGATGCAAACCATGGAGTATTTCCCAGAGTATAACAATAATTCCTCTGTGAATCTTGGATAAAATATCTCATTTTCTTAAGATAAACACAACAGGGTAACGACAATGAACAAACCAAATAGTGAACATAGTGATTCCCAACCTCAGTAATACTTTCTTCAAAAAGCTGAGGGAAAAAAAGCATTGACAGAGCATTTCAAGGCTTGATTACTTCTGTGCTTATCCATCAGACCTCTAATGCTTGTCTGGATGCCAGTTCTACCATGACTGAACAGCACACTCTGATGTCAGAAGTTAGTAATACCAGTTATTTTCTCTGACGTTCCCATCCAACTCACATCCTTTACAAATGGCCTCATGTAAATCATTATAAAGTCAAATAAAATACTTGCATACTATAAATGTATGTAGGATGTTATGAATGTCTACAGTGAAACTTAATCCTACCTGAGCTGTAGGGGAAGGGGCTGTAATGTCAATCGGACCAGAAGTTCGATCCAGGCTCTGCTGTTGTTCTGCTGGTGTTTCAGTTGAACCCAAAGATCCAGCCAGTTCTGTCCCCACAAAGTCTGTCAACTCTGAGTGCTGGGTATCTGATATAGTCTCATGGATATCTGAGTCCTGAGATAAATGAGATAGCCCACTAGGATCCCCTGGCAGTGTTTTCGTTATCCGGCCACCTGAGATCAGCTGTTTATCTTGATCCTTGATAAGTGTAGGAGGGCTTGACTGCAACTGGGGAAGTCTGCTTGTGGGCTCAGGTGAGACATGGAGCTTTAGGGAACAGTGCTGCAACATATCACCAAGACCTTGAGCGTCTGAGGCTGAGGTGAATGAGAAACTTGGAGCTAAACTTCGCCTCTTCAGATCATGTGGTGGGATATCTCTAGTCTCGTTATTGGAGGTCTGCAGTCCCACCATGGTCTTCATGTGCTCATAATGCTTGATATCATCAATGTCGAGTGAGACCCCAAACGTGGACATCCTGAGAGTGGTGGCTCTCGCAGAGTGATCCGTGGACATGCGGACCTTCGTCACAGCACCTGACCATTGACCTTTGTTAGACATGTCCAGTGGCTCTCTGTCAGTCGTTGACTGCAAGAATGTGCGACTCTGAGTCCCAGAATTAGTGAGGTCCAGTGGGCCCTGGGTCTTCACAGAGAGCTCCCTCACATACTTGGCAGGGATATAGAAGGGTTTGGTCCTCTGGTCCTTCCGGACATGCCACCAGTAGTCGTTGGTCCTGGAGACCAGAATGTACCTGTGAACATTAGAGGCCCAGAGAGGCAACGTGAAGAATGTGTTTGGGCTGTGCAATGATGCGTGTACTGTGCATGTATTGTTAAGTTCTATCATCTATATCATGTTGTCTGATCTGTTCCATTGTAATTTTACTTTTTTACCTAAAGACTAATTTCCATTTTGTGAAATATTTTCTGGACAATAATTCAATTCAATTACCTCTCGTTGGGCTTGATGGAGACCAGAGCCCCGTCCTTGGCTGTGTACTCATACTCAAACTGCACCTGCACCATCGCCATGTTACTGTAGTTAGGCCTACAGTTACTGTAGTTAGGCCTAGTTAGCCGCTCTGCTGGCTGGAGCCTCTATGTTGAAATGCAGATGGTCACGGTTCAAAAGAGTTCATCTTGGAGCTGGAAACATTCAAAACAGTACATTTAAAATGGGCATATCTGACTTTGTGCGTCTCAAACAGCACCCTATTCCCTTTATAGTGCACTACTTTTGAACCAGGGCACATAGAGAATATTGTGGGCATTTGGGACATACACACATTAAAAACATGATGAAAACAAATTCATATCCAGTAAACTGAGACAGGACTCCGGCCATACAGTTGTAGACATTTGGAAACCTCAACATTATCGGAGCCATTGAATTATATACATGTGTTTTAATAGGATCTCTGAGGTGGGAGTACTCAGTTACTAACGTCATAGTTGTCCTCATTCAACATGATCCACTTCTGCCTTACAGATTATCATCATAAAGAATGCAGTGACCACCAGTAAGGCTGTTTCGGTTTCATGATTTTAACCTGAACAATGGACAGGCAGACATCAGTAAATGTTGTCTCCCATCGCTGTGCATAAAAATATTGCTACAGGAAGTTGCTGCCAGCAGTCACTACAGTTCAGAATGTCAAAACTTAAAGAGCTCTATAGACTCACAACACAGAGCCCACAGAACAGGAAGCCTGTAGCCCAGCACCAACCTGGGTTGATGATGCACAGCTCACTCCATTGTCAAGCTGCAATCTCAGTTTGCCATATAAGGCCTCCAGAAACACGGGGAGAACTTGTGAAAACAAAGGACTCAATTCCTTCTTCTAATTTCAATAGTGACATCATTGACAACCAGGACCAATAACTGGTCAGAAGTCCAAGTCTATTCCCTCTCCATACTAACCCATTCAAAGTGAGTGGACCAACTGATCTGTCAACATGACAGTTGTTTTTTTGTTGTCAACTGACATAATACTTAGTTCAATTGTTCTAGTAAGAGTGCATTTTAAATATTTTCTTTAGGAAAGGGTAACTTTTCGAACTTGATATAGCCTACAGTAACAATCCAACCCTAAATTATAAGGAGTCAGGTAGGGGTGGCAGGTAGCCTAGTGGTTAGAGCGTTGGACTAGTATCCGTAAGGTTGCAAGATCGAATCCCCGAGCTGACAAGGTTCAAATCTGTTGTTCTGCCCCTGAACAAGGCACTGTTCCTAAACCATCATTGAAAATAAGAATTTGTTCTTAACTGACTTGCCTAGTTAAATAAAGGTAAAATAGTGCATGGAAAACAGAAGTTAAACATGATTTCATCCACACTAAAGGGGAGACTAGCAGAAGTTAAACATGATTTAATCCCCACCAAGGGGGCCTAGCAGAAGTTAAACATGATTTAATCCCCACCAAGGGGGCCTAGCATGAGTTAAACATGATTTAATCCCCACTAAAGGGGCCTAGCAGAAGATAAACATGATTTAATCCCCACTAAAAGGGCCTAGCAGAAGATAAACATGATTTAATCCCCACTAAAAGGGTCTAGCAGAAGATAAACATGATTTAATCCCCACTAAAAGGGTCTAGCAGAAGATAAACATGATTTAATCCCCACCAAGGGGTCTAGCAGAAGATAAACATGATTTAATCCCCACTAAAGGGGCCTATCATAAAATAAACATGATTTAATCCCTACTAAGGGGTCTAGCAGAAGTTAAACTTGATTTAATCCCCACTAAAGGGGCCTATCAGAAGATAAACATGATTTAATCCCCACCAAGGGGTCTAGCAGAAGTTAAACATGATTTAATCCCCACTAAAGGGGCCTATCAGAAGATAAACATGATTTAATCCCCACCAAGGGGTCTAGCAGAAGTTAAACATAATTTAATCCCCACTAAAGGGGCCTATCAGAAGATAAACATGATTTAATCCCCACCAAGGGGTCTAGCAGAAGTTAAACATGATTTAATCCCCACTAAAGGGGCCTATCAGAAGATAAACATGATTTAATCCCCACCAAGGGGTCTAGCAGAAGTTAAACATTATTTAATCCCCACTAAGGGGGTCTAGCAGAAGTTAAACATGATTTAATCCCCACTAAAAGGGACTAGCAGAAGGTAAACATGATTTAATCCACACTAAAGGGGGACTAGCAGAAATTAAACATGATTTCATCCCCAGTAAGGGGGACTAGAATATATTAAACATGATTTCATCCCCAGTAAGGGGGACTAGAATACATTAAACATGATGTAATCCACACTAAGGGGGTCTAGAATACATTAAACATGATGTAATCCACACTAAGGGGGTCTAGCAGAAGTGTTGTTCAAAGGGAATCTCATGTTAAAATAATAATGCACATTAACAGTACATCAAACTTTTACAATAAAACTAATGTAATTCAAGGCTTGACAATACAGTAGGTATTCATACCTGGAGGTGGGCATACAGCCAGAAGACTTGTACAAACTCTGTCCTCTACTCTCTGAATGTTCAGTGGATTCCAGACGTTAGAGTAAGTTTAGTAAATCTACCATTTGCATTAATTCCCATCATATTATACCTGGTAAATATTTCTCTTTTAGCATCTATTTTCCATCACATTACAGTTCACTTGTCCAAGAAAGTTTTGAGCTCCTGTAGTGTTGGTTATAAAGCCTAGTTGTCTACCACAGGGCTGTGTGTGTGTGCACAGGTTTCAACTTGCCTGACTGCATCTGTATCATTTCCTGTTCTACTGACTGTGTAAAGGAACAACACTGAGAGAATGGAGACTGGGGGACAGGAACACATACAGAGAGCTATGAAAAATGGGAGTGACTCAATATATAGTTCTATTCAGTCCCTCGTGAAACATCATCTGGTTTTCTAGGAGTCTGTGACCAAACTGACTGTTACTTCCCTTTAGAACTACAGTGGGGAATATTCTCTGGTTATAGGCTAACAGCCATATGAAATTGATAAATTACAAACAAATATGTGTGTCTCCTATGGGCCCTGGTCAAAAGCAATGCACTATATATAGGGAATTAGGTACTGTTTGGGATGCAGTAATTGTCAATAAGTGTTGTCAATAAATACCCTCTAGCCTACATGCCAGTGTGAGTTTCTGCTGGTTTAGCATTATATGGCAGTTGGCCAAAAAGGGGAAGCAAACACTGGTATCGAGATTATTTCAGATCTTGGTTTTGTTAGGAATCACATTCGTTTAGCCTCAGAATATTTTCATCTGGCCTCTAAAGAAAAGCAAGTCAGTAAATTGTACAGTAAAACCATGCCTCGCCCATTCTCTATAGGAGTGTTTCCCAACAGCACACGTTGTTGTTGTAGTCCCGGACAAGCACACCTGATTCAACTTGTCAAATAATCATCAAGACCTTGAGTTTTTTTTGTTACCTTTATTTAACTAGGCAAGTCAGTTAAGAACAAATTCTTATTTTCAATGATGGCCTAGGAACAGTGGGTTAACTGCCTTGTTTGGGGGTAGAGCGACAGATTTGAACCTCGTCAGCTCGGTGATTCGATCTCGCAACCTTTCGGTTACTAGTCCAACACCACTAGGCTACCTGCCACTACTGGAAGACTGGAGACACTGGCCTAGAGGAGGATGTGACAGAGGTTGGATGCCTGGATTTCCCTCTGTGGGGAATTTAAGACATAATATTTAAAGAAACAAGACCAATGTATATCTGGTTTGTCACAGAAACTCTATTTCTGCGTTCCTGCCGCTCTGTCCTTCAGTCTAGACTACACACAAAACTATGCACTTTAGTGACTACATTACCGACAACCCCCAGCCATGTAACCTCTGACCTTAGTGATGACAACATCTTTCTTCTGGCTGAGGCGGTGACAGGGGTCCACAAACTGGTGCTCTGCTGCTGGGTTCCAAGCCTGGTACACACGCACACGCACATGTACACACACGCGTACACACACGTACACACACACACACATCTCAGTGTCTGTTGCTGCATGTTACACACATCTCTGTGTGTATGTCTGTTACTGCATGGTACACACATCTCAGAGTGTCTGTTACTGCATGGTACACACATCTCAGAGTGTCTGTTACTGCATGTTACACACATCTCAGAGTGTCTGTTACTGCATGTTACACATATCTCAGAGTGTCTGTTACTGCATGTTACACATATCTCAGAGTGTCTGTTACTGCATGTTACACACATCTCAGTGTGTATGTCTGTTACTGCATGTTACACACATCTCAGAGTGTCTGTTACTGCAATGTTACACATATCTCTGTGTGTATGTCTGTTACTGCATGTTACACACATCTCTGTGTGTGTCTGTTACTGCATGGTACACACATCTCGGTGTGTATGTCTATTACTGCATGGTACACACATCTCAGAGTGTCTGTTACTGCATGTTACACATATCTCTGTGTGTATGTCTGTTACTGCATGTTACACACATCTCTGTGTGTGTCTGTTACTGCATGGTACACACATCTCGGTGTGTATGTCTATTACTGCATGGTACACACATCTCAGAGTGTCTGTTACTGCATGTTACACACATCTCAGTGTGTATGTCTGTTACTGCATGTTACACACATCTCAGAGTGTCTGTTACTGCATGTTACACACATCTCTGTGTGTATGTCTGTTACTGCATGTTACACACATGTCAGAGTGTCTGTTACTGCATGTTACACACATCTCTGTGTGTATGTCTGTTACTGCATGTTACACACATCTCTGTGTGTATGTCTGTTACTGCATGGTACACACATCTCTGTGTGTATGTCTGTTACTGCATGGTACACACATCTCGGTGTGTATGTCTGTTACTGCATGGTACACACATCTCGGTGTGTATGTCTGTTACTGCATGGTACACAAATATCGGTGTGTATGTCTGTTACTGCATGGTACACACATCTCGGTGTGTATGTCTGTTACTGCATGTTACACATATCTCTGTGTGTATGTCTGTTACTGCATGGTACACAAATCTCGGTGTGTATGTCTGTTACTGCATGGTACACAAATCTCGGTGTGTATGTCTGTTACTGCATGGTACACAAATCTCGGTGTGTATGTCTGTTACTGCATGGTACACAAATCTCGGTGTGTATGTCTGTTACTGCATGGTACACACATCTCGGTGTGTATGTCTGTTACTGCATGGTACACACATCTCGGTGTGTATGTCTGTTACTGCATGGTACACAAATCTCGGTGTGTATGTCTGTTACTGCATGGTACACAAATCTCGGTGTGTATGTCTGTTACTGCATGGTACACAAATCTCGGTGTGTATGTCTGTTACTGCATGGTACACAAATCTCGGTGTGTATGTCTGTTACTGCATGGTACACAAATCTCTGTGTGTATGTCTGTTACTGCATGGTACACACATCTCGGTGTGTATGTCTGTTACTGCATGGTACACAAATCTCGGTGTGTATGTCTGTTACTGCATGGTACACAAATCTCGATGTGTATGTCTGTTACTGCATGTTACACATATCTCTGTGTGTATGTCTGTTACTGCATGTTACACACATCTCTGTGTGTATGTCTGTTACTGCATGTTACACACATCTCGGTGTGTATGTCTGTTACTGCATGGTACACAAATCTCGGTGTGTATGTCTGTTACTGCATGGTACACACATCTCGGTGTGTATGTCTGTTACTGCATGGTACACACATCTCGGTGTGTATGTCTGTTACTGCATGGTACACAAATCTCGGTGTGTATGTCTGTTACTGCATGGTACACAAATCTCGGTGTGTATGTCTGTTACTGCATGTTACACATATCTCTGTGTGTATGTCTGTTACTGCATGTTACACACATCTCGGTGTGTATGTCTGTTACTGCATGTTACACACATCTCGGTGTGTATGTCTGTTACTGCATGGTACACAAATCTCGGTGTGTATGTCTGTTACTGCATGGTACACACATCTCGGTGTGTATGTCTGTTCTACACACATCTCGGTGTGTATGTCTTACTGCATGGTACACACATCTCGGTGTGTGTGTCTGTATGTCTGTTACTGCATGGTACACACATCTCGGTGTGTATGTCTGTTACTGCATGGTACACAAATCTCGGTGTGTATGTCTGTTACTGCATGGTACACACATCTCGGTGTGTATGTCTGTTACTGCATGGTACACAAATCTCTGTGTGTATGTCTGTTACTGCATGGTACACAAATCTCGGTGTGTATGTCTGTTACTGCATGGTACACACATCTCATGGTACACACATCTCTGTGTGTATGTCTGTTCGGTGTGTATGTCTGTTACTGCATGGTACACACATCTCGGTGTGTATGTCTGTTACTGCATGGTACACACATCTCGGTGTGTATGTCTGTCTGTTACTGCATGGTACACACATCTCGGTGTGTATGTCTGTTACTGCATGGTACACACATCTCGGTGTGTATGTCTGTTACTGCATGGTACACACATCTCGGTGTGTATGTCTGTTACTGCATGGTACACACATCTCGGTGTGTATGTCTGTTACTGCATGGTACACACATCTCGGTGTGTATGTCTGTTACTGCATGGTACACACATCTCGGTGTGTATGTCTGTTACTGCATGGTACATGGTACACATCTCGGTGTGTATGTCTGTTACTGCATGGTACACACATCTCGGTGTGTATGTCTGTTACTGCATGGTACACACATCTCGGTGTGTATGTCTGTTACTGCATGGTACACACATCTCGGTGTGTATGTCTGTTACTGCATGGTACACACATCTCGGTGTGTATGTCTGTTACTGCATGGTTACACACATCTCGGTGTGTATGTCTGTTACTGCATGGTACACACATCTCGGTGTGTATGTCTGTTACTGCATGGTACACACATCTCGGTGTGTATGTCTGTTACTGCATGGTACACACATCTCGGTGTGTATGTCTGTTACTGCATGGTACATGGTACACATCTCGGTGTGTATGTCTGTTACTGCATGGTACACACATCTCGGTGTGTATGTCTGTTACTGCATGGTACACACATCTCGGTGTGTATGTCTGTTACTGCATGGTTACACACATCTCGGTGTGTATGTCTGTTACTGCAGTTACACACATCTCGGTGTGTATGTCTGTTACTGCATGGTACACACATCTCGGTATGTCTGTTACTGCATGGTACACAAATCTCGGTGTGTATGTCTGTTACTGCATGGTACACACATCTCGGTGTGTATGTCTGTTACTGCATGGTACACACATCTCGGTGTGTATGTCTGTTACTGCATGGTACACAAATCTCGGTGTGTATGTCTGTTACTGCATGGTACACAAATCTCGGTGTGTATGTCTGTTACTGCATGGTACACACATCTCGGTGTGTATGTCTGTTACTGCATGGTACACACGGTGTGTATCTCGGTGTGTATGTCTGTTACTGCATGGTACACACATCTCGGTGTGTATGTCTGTTACTGCATGGTACACACATCTCGGTGTGTATGTCTGTTACTGCATGGTACACACATCTCGGTGTGTATGTCTGTTACTGCATGGTACACACACATCTCATGGGTGTGTATGTCTGTTACTGCATGGTACACACATCTCGGTGTGTATGTCTGTTACTGCATGGTACACACATCTCGGTACACACATCTTTCGGTGTGTATGTCTGTTACTGCATGGTACACACATCTCGGTGTGTATGTCTGTTACTGCATGGTACACACATCTCGGTGTGTATGTCTGTTACTGCATGGTACACACATCTCGGTGTGTATGTCTGTTACTGCATGGTACACACATCTCGGTGTGTATGTCTGTTACTGCATGGTACACACATCTCGGTGTGTATGTCTGTTACTGCATGGTACACACATCTCGGTGTGTATGTCTGTTACTGCATGGTACACACATCTCGGTGTGTATGTCTGTTACTGCATGGTACACACATCTCGGTGTGTATGTCTGTTACTGCATGGTACACACATCTCGGTGTGTATGTCTGTTACTGCATGGTACACACATCTCGGTGTGTATGTCTGTTACTGCATGGTACACACATCTCGGTGTGTATGTCTGTTACTGCATGTTACACACATCTCGGTGTGTATGTCTGTTACTGCATGGTACACACATCTCGGTGTGTATGTCTGTTACTGCATGTTACACACATCTCGGTGTGTATGTCTGTTACTGCATGGTACACACATCTCGGTGTGTATGTCTGTTACTGCATGGTACACACATCTCTATGTGTGTGTCTGTTACTGCATGGTACACACATCTCGGTGTGTATGTCTGTTACTGCATGGTACACACATCTCGGTGTGTATGTCTGTTACTGCATGGTACACACATCTCTGTGTGTGTGTCTGTTACTGCATGGTACACACATCTCGGTGTGTATGTCTGTTACTGCATGGTACACACATCTCGGTGTGTATGTCTGTTACTGCATGGTACACACATCTCGGTGTGTATGTCTGTTACTGCATGGTACACACATCTCTGTGTGTGTGTCTGTTACTGCATGGTACACACATCTCGGTGTGTATGTCTGTTACTGCACGGTACACACACTCACTGGGTCCATGAGAAAGACGGGTGAAGCGGCAGTGAGTTTTACCCCCCCTCCGGCTTTGAGTGACAACAGCATGATCAATGGGCCCCAGAGTGTGCCGCTCTGTATCTCCTAGATGACCTGAGCCCGCCTCTTCTGGCTCATTGTGCCATGCAGACACAAACGGGAGAGCGAGTTGAAAAGGCCAGCTCTTATTGAGCAGTTTCAGCACCCCTGAACCATTCATTTGTTGTAATTGCCAAACACCCCTTATATCTTATTAGTGTACCTTTAAGTCACACCACTTGTACTGGCCATAGTTCGCCATTCCCCGCGCAGAGTGAGATCGAGGTCAAATAAGAAGGGACTCACTGGACTATTCCTCATGTTTCTTTTATTTGACCTGTGTTTAGTGTGTGCATGTAATTATAAGTACTCTCCAACATGTCATGGGGTTTTAGTTGGGTATTTCTAAGACAGAAAAATATTTACCATATTCATAAAGTTTATAAAGTTATACCTATTCCATGTGAGTCATGCTGCTTCTAGCCTGCTAGCCAAGATATTAGCCAGTCATGCTAGCTCGTAATGTTGTGTATCACATGCCTCGTTAAGGATAGCACACACACACACACACACACACACACACACACACACACACACACACACACACACACACACACACACACACACACACACACACACACACACACACACACACACACACACACACACACACACACACACACACACACACACACAGTGCATTCGGAAAGTATTCAGACCCCTTCACTTTTTTTCCATTTTGTTACAGCCTTATTCTAAAATGGATTAAATAAATGAAAAACATCTGCCTTCCGAGTTGCGCAGCGGACTAAGGCACTGCATCGCAGTGTTGCGCAGTCACTACAGCCTGGGGTTCGAGATTTCACTACAGCCCAGGCTGTGTCATTACCGGCCGTGACCGGGAGTACAATAGGGTGGCGCACAATTGGACCAGCATCATCTGGGTTAGGGAAGGGTTTGGCCAGGGGGGCCTTACTTGGCTCATCGTGCTCTAGTGACTACATGTGGCAGGATGGGCACCTGCAGGCTGACTTCGGTCGTTTTCTCTGACACATTGGTACAGCTGGCTATAATCGAATTATAATCGAATTACAGAATTATCATACATGTAAATCCATGTCGACTCAATTATTCCTTCTTTTTTTGATAGGAAATTGTTGATGAACCTACAGTTGATGTATTCATAAAAGAATGCAGGTAATCATTGCTGATGACAAATATGGGCAGTGTGATTTTCTGATTAAAAAAGTAGATTTTCTGTTACTGCATAAAGGATGAGGGTTTACTCGATTCGAGCACTAAAACGTGTACCACAAACAGTCTACTGGCTATGTGACATTCAGATTGTGTTTTATATAGGATATTGTTTCAGATGGCTGATTCTCACAACAGCTGGTTGGGGATGTTCATCAGAACACCTATGTGGTGTTCTAGGCCCAACGTGTTTAAGGAACTTTCCATTCCATCTGGTTAATGTATACGTATTATGACATCTTTGTATTGGATTTTAACTGTTAAATATCTTTAAAATCTATGAAAAGTTTGAATGGTATGGAAATTCCATTTTCTTTTGAATACCAGCATCAAAACTTTGTTCACCAAGTAAAATAAACTAATCTCACTTGTATTTTGGGTACAGTAGTTCCAACTAGCTTGTGTACCAGTCAGTTTGTGCTTTCATTCCACTCCTTGACAGCATAGAATGATCGCATAAACAGGCTAGTTCCAAACCATTTATTTTTTAGGTATGAAACTATTGGCATGATGCTTTAGTGCTTTGCTACATGATTGTGCAACCTTGCCATTTCCATCACTGATTAAATAGAAACAAAATTACAGGTTTGTCAACTTTATTGATTTAGGGAGGGAAAAAAATATTCATGTGATTGTTCATGTGGAACTCACAATGTTCTCTGAAAGTAATAAATGTACTAAAATATATTTTAGTATCCCTTTAACTGAGTGGACCTTTTAGTCCAGCATAAAACAGATTAAGTGGAGCTTCTGTCCCTTGAATAGTTTACTAACAAAACCTGGACCATAATCGAGTAATGCAAAATTCAAGGCATAGTTAGAGAAACCAAGGTAGGGTGTGCAAACCAAGGTATGAGACATTTAAATAGCAAGTGGCCTTAACTCAGCAGGTTGGCTAAGTTCCGGGAATCAGTGAGTGCAAGGAATGTAAAATGTATTCATTAAAATACAGCTAGTATAAAATGTTACATGAATTGAATCATTTTATATGTTTAAATCTATTTAACTGTTGAGTAGTTTCTCAGTGTTCCGTCAGGGGACATGTGCCCAATGCAAACAGGGATTGTCCTGGTAAAGTAGACAAGATGTCACTCATCACATTTAAAATGTATTCGTAATTACAATGGTGTCAGAAGTATGCACCAAATGTCACATTGATCCATAATTAAAGAAAATGCATTTATTCAATTAACAAGTATATACATAAAGGGTGTGGTGACAAACAGTACACTAGGAGTCACATTTCCAATGGGGCAGATAAGCAAAATCAATTACACACCAAGAAAATGTTTTTTCTGTTTTCCATTTATTCTTGTATCTTGGGACATTAACTAAAACTCATCCTATTCCAGAGACCACTGTCTTTAAAAGTTTCCAGAGAAAAAGTCCTGGCTTGTGAAAAGGACTGGAGCTATTCTACTTGATGGCAGTTCTATTCGCTTTTTGACTTCTTGCTGTCATTCCCATTCTTCTCTGGGATAATCTCTTCAGGCTTTCTCTTATTGGTGATGTCGGCCATGCTGTTGCCAGGGTGAGCGCCGAACGTGATGATGATGCAGGTCATGTTGTCACAGCCTGTACCATCTCCAGACGTATCAGGTGCAAGGCAATGGTCAAGTAGCTACGGAGACCAAATAAAAAGTTCATAGTTCATTGTTAAAGAATGAAAAATGTTATGCATACAGGGGATTGATGGATCAAGTAAAACAAATGTATTAAAAAAGCTATATCTCTTACCTCTTCAACTATGGAGGACAGAGGCCTGGCAACGCCACTGGCATCAGGCTTTATTTTCTGACTGACAAAGTCCACAACATCCTGACTGCTCATGACGTTCCTGCGGATGACACTCATTAAGGAGGAATTCAGAGGTGGTTCCATTTCACAAACTGATTATTGAAGTACGGCCTAATTTAAGAGAAAACAGTACTATAAAACGCTAGTATCAAACAAGCTGTACCAGATTCCGTCGCATGCAATGACCATGAAGTCATGCTCCGGGTTGAGGGTGAGCACTTTGACGTCAGGCATTGAGGAGATCATCTGCTCCTCTGGGCCAAGGGCCTTGTTTCGTTTGTAAAAGTGATCGCCTGAAAACACAACAAAGGCCATTCAGTTATGTCCTTTCAGTCTGATGCCCGTTCTTCAACAGCAAGGCCATTCTTTACTGGAAACTATGCCTGATATTTCAATCGAAACACCAATGCCAGGGCTAGGATATGCAGGAGGATCCATTTACCGATGGCCCTGGAGAGGTTGAGTCCTCCGTTGACGCGGCCGTCCATGGTGACCTTTCCCCCAGCATTCTTTATCCTGGCCAGCTCCAGCTCATCCTCTGGCTTGTGGTCGTAGGACATGTCTATGGCCTTGCCCTTCTCAGACACCACACAGCGGGAGTCCCCGGCATTTGCTACAATCAGCTGTTTGCCTCTGATCAGAGCCACCACCGCTGTAGTGCCACTGTCTGAGCCAGGCTAGGAGGGGTAGAGACACAGAGCTCTTATCGGAGAATAGCCGCCTTCAGTTTAATCCAAGTCAAAACACAAAGGCAGGATAGAATGTTGCATTAGTGAGACAAAAAAGTGACCACTACTCCAGATAGACAGGAATAGCCCCATTACAACAACCAGGGCTACTCAGGCTCTCCATTCAAGTTTGTTTCCTTTAGGGTTATGGCAGGATCTAAATTAAGCTGTGTATTCTACCTCTTCTTTTCCATCCATTCCAGGGTAGCACATCTCTTCCTCCTCATCCTCTCCCTCTTCAGTGTCTTCCTCTTCATCATCACTGCTTTCACCTTCCTCACTGCCATCCTGTAGAAACATAATTACATCATTAACACACATACGATTCTTTCAAAAAAGTATAAAAAGCTTAGACTTTAATTGTGCAAATCCAGTGGGGGGAAATCTGATCCAGCAGAGGTGACCAACCCTCCTCCTGGAGAGCAGTCCTTCTGCAGACATTTTCTCCAACCAGAATCTCAGACAATAGCTGCTCACCAGGACGATGATTATCTTAACCAGGTGAGTAAGAACCGTTGGCAAAAGCCTACACACCCAGTAGCTCTTCAGGTAGAGGGTTGGCCAGAGTTACAGTAATTCCTGAAGGCTTGTTCTTCCACCTCACCTCCTCTTCACTTCCCCCATCTTCCTCTTCCCCCGACTCGTCACTGTCCTCAAAGAACTTGGAGCTGGTATCTCCCGGAGCCGGGGCCGCTGACGAAGAGCAAGAAGGCCCGGTGTCCTTCTCTCCTTCACAGGACCCTGCTGCTCCTGTCGCTGAAGAGCTGTCCGCTCCTGCTCTCCTGCAGGCCCGCAGCTTGGAGAATCCTGCACCACCACCAGCCTTGGCCTTCCCATTGCTGTCTATCTCACCCTCCACTTCTCCATTGATGCCCTTCTCCCCATAGGAATGTGGTTCACCTTCCCCAGACTCTTTATTGCCCTCCGGACAGAGCTTCTTGTGTTTGAGTGCATTGCGGTTCTGTCCGTAGCGAACGAGCAGCTCTTCAATGGTCAAGGTGGCCTCCTCATGCAAAAGTTCAGCCTCCTCATTGTCCACTAACAGAGGGAAAGGAACACACGGGGTTGAATTACAAATAATTTGTTTTGAATAATGGTTTATGATTCCAGCCACAGGAATGTCTAACTACATATGAAGCATTTTGCTACACCCGCTAAACATGTATGTGACCAACCATTTTACTAGATATTGGGCAGTTGGAGTCTACTCACAATCATCTTCTTCAGCAACTTTTTCATTTGGTGCTTCCTCCTGTGGGCGGCCAGCGATCTGAACAAGCTCTTTGATCACTTCCTCTGTGGTCACCCTGCTATCAATTGCCAGAAACGCATCCTCCAAAGCCTGAAACACATCGACATGCATCCACCCAGTAAGACAATGTATGCTCCTATGGAGGAAAGTTTGACAAAGAGCACAAGATCTACAACCGAAATGGGTACTCACTTTAATATTGTTTAAAGATGCAATATCGAAGAAATCGCTCCACAATTTCCTAGTTGCTTAAATTCTAATAGTTTGCCTAGTTTCAGTTTGTGACAACACAAGCAGTCGTTGTGTAGAAAATCATTGTACCGTCTAAACCGCTGTGAAATATATTTTCTATAACCAAAAATCTAGTATATTTACAGCTGATGGACAAGACGCAATAACAAAACTTTACGGGAAGCATAGAAATAGAGCACATAGAACATACACCTCGTCGACTTGCTTTCAATGACTGACATATCTATAAAACACATTTCTACGCATATTTCAAATGAAATTGTATTTGTTACACATGCCGAATACAACAGGTATAGATAGACCTTACCGTGAAATGCTTACTTACAAGCCCTTAACCAACAATGCGTTCAAGAAATAAAGAAAATATTGACTAAACAAACTAAAGTAAAAAATATTTTGGTCATGTCACCCAAAAGGTTACCATGTAGCTTTAAGGGTGCCCAAAATGCATTATCTATTGGTAGGCCTGCTTAACTGTTACATATCCAACAGAAGGTGGATAGTGGTTAGACCTTTGGGCCAGTGACTGACAAGGTAAAACAAGACAGACAAGGTAAAAATCTGTCATTCTGCCCCTGAACAAGGCAATTAACCCACTGTTCCCCAGTAAGTTGTCATTGTAAATAATAATTTGTTCTTAACTGATTGGCTTAGTTAAATGAAGGTAAAATTGTATTTTTTAAACTGCCCATGTCAAAGGGATTCCTTTCCCTAGCCCAAATGCATTCTTCCACTCACCTTTTGCAGTTTGCCATCTTTGTAAGCCTTTTGTTCTTTAATGGTATCAGGTAGGTACTTGGAACAGTACAATGCAACTTCCTCACCTGTGAAGGCAAAAGCATTTAAAGTAATGATTACTTAACTTAAAGTAACTAGCTTAATAGTCTCCGGTATTAACAAAAACAAGGTTGTGGTATGCTCAAAAAAGTTTATCTTAGGGATAGTAAGAATACACAGTACCTCCATGTCCATCATACACAGAAAACATGGCCGTTTCATCGTCCAGTTCTAAAATGCAGTTGTGAGCATCCTGTTGCAAGAAACAAAAACATTTTACTCTCATGGAATGCCAAATTCCCAATCTGATCCTCATCATACCGAATCAGTGGTGTAAAGTACTTAAGTATAAATACTTTAAAATACTGAATTTGTATTTTTGGGGTTACTTTACTACATTCCTAAAGAAAAATGTACCTTTTACTCCATAAATTCTCTGACACCCAAAAGTACTTGTTACATTTTGAATGCTTAGCAGGACTGGAAAACAGTCAAATTCACACACTTATGAACCGAACATCCCTGGTCATCACTACTGCCTCTGATCTGGGGGACTCACTAAAGACAAACACTTTGGTTGTAAATTATGACAGAGTGTGCCCCTAGCTTTCAGCCCCTTTCTGTAAATAATAAAGAAAATGGTGCCACCTGGTTTGCTTAATATAAGCAATTTGAAATGATTTACAATTTTACTTTTGATACTCAAGTATATTTTAAATCAAATACGTTTACTCAAGTAGCATGTTACTGGGTGACTTACTTTTGTTATTTTCTATTAATATATCTTTACCTTTACTGAAGTTTGACAGTTGGGTAGTTCTTCCACCACTGTACCTAATCATCACCAGCTTCCAATTGACTAAATCACCCCCCTACCTCTCTCAGGTAACTATTCCCCAAGTAGTTGCTGTAAATGAGAATGTGTCAGTCAACTTACCTGGTAAAAATAAAGACACATTTTGAGCCTTCCATCAGATTTTATAAATCATTAAATCAGACTAGTGCCATTTGAATGTGAAAATGGAATGAAATGCATTTGTTGGCACCGTCTTAATGGTATGCACATCTTACAGACGTGGCTTTAAAGGGGAACATACCAAATCAAATTTAGCGTGGAATCTCCATATCAGTACATGCAGGAAAGTTAGCTACATAGCTAGCTAGTTTAGCTACCCAGTAACAATTTAGCTACCCAGCTAACGATAGCTACAAACAAAGTCTTCCTGCACAACAACGTTGAGTTTCATATTTAAGCCTCAACTAAGTTAACACTATGACACATTAATGGTTGGAATCATATAGCTAGTTACCTAAGATGCCAAACTTTAAAGTTATATAAGGACTACCTATCCTTTACAGCCAGTTAGATCAAGCTTTTTATTGTCGTCTAAACCAAATCATGTCATTCGCATTCTTGCTAGGTGGTAACTAGACAACATTGGCAAAGAACTACTGATGAATCCAATCCAACAAACAATGTTTTTAGATCATCTTACCTCCATAGAGACACGCCAGCCCTGCATGGCTGCAAAGCCGAAGCTCATCTTTTGGTTTCCACCATTGGAAGAGGACTTCACTGTGTTGGGTTGCGACAAGTAGGCTCCCATGATGTAGCTACCAACAAACAGTGGGTTTCAATCTGGTTGGTGTTGGAAAATCCGATTTAACGTTAGCAGGACAAAAACATGGTGATCAATTAAATTACACAGATGCTCCAACTTCATCTTAGAATTCCTTATATCATACAGTGGAGTACAAACATTGCAATTGTCACAAAGGGCTTCCTTATTATTATTGATAGCTAACGTTGGCTAGGCTAACAAACGAGCATAGCTAGCTACAGTGTTTACTCGCAAACGAGCCATTTCCATTACAGAGAAGCCAAATGGGAAACTTCAAACACCATCAACCGGAAGATTATAGTTGCTATCAAAACATTTCTGGCCTGTGAGTCACAATTTGAACATTGTACGGGAAAATAGAAGCACGTGTACTGCAAACGTTAACAACATAGCTAGCTAGCTATAAACATACCTCTCAAAAAGAACGGGAGACATAAAGGAAGCGGAAACGCTGTGATGAATGAGAAACACGCATGCCTATTTGTGAGCAGGGGCGTTCAGAAAGCGTCGGTTCAGAAAGTGCGCCAAAACTTTATATGCAATGAACGAAGACGTCCATGTGGTGTCGCCAAAGCCACCGATTCCAGTGTGGCCAACAAACGTGGAAGTAGATCCCTATTTCCCAGTGGTGTAATGTACTTACGTAAAAATACTTGAAAGTAGGTGTTTGGGGTATCTGCACTTTACTTTGTCATTTATATTTTTGACAACTTTTACTTTTACTTCAATAAATTCCTAAACAAAATGATGGTAATTTTACTCCATACATTTTCCCTGACACCCAAAAGTACTCGTTGCATTCTAAATGATAAGCAGGACAGGAAAATTGTGTAATTCACACACTTGTCAAGAGAACATGCCTGGTCATTCCTACTGCCTATGATCTGGTGGACTCACTAAACACATGCTTCATCTGTAAATGATGTGAGTGTTGGAGTGTGTCCTTGGCTACCAGTAAATAAATTAAAACTACAAAATGTGGCCACCTGCTTTGCTTAATATAAAGAATTTGAAATTATTTTCACTTGAACTTTTACTTTGGATACTTAGGTATATTTGAGCAATTACATTTACTTTTGACACTTAAGTATATTTAAAATAGTATGTAAAACCAAATACGTTACATGAGTCATTTTCTATGAAGGTATCTTTAGTTTTACTCAAGTATAACAATTGGGTACTTTTTCCACCACTGCTATTTCCTTTGCTCGTTTCTTTTACTTTTAACATAAAGTTATTTCATCGGTAGACATGAAAGAGAGGCTAAATACGCAATCAGTGGTGTAGTGGAAGGTTTACGCAGGTATACGTTGTATACCCACATATTCTTCAATGGGCATTGTGTATAGGCCTGCTTTCTCCATTCAAATCTTACCTTAACATTATAATTATTTCACAATACTGACGAGACCTAGAGAGATATTACCACCTATGACTGCAAATACTGAGGCTGCTTATTATGAAGCTTATCCAATGAAAATGCACAAAATCACTAATTTGGCACATCATTGCGCACGTTCGGCTACACATCATGAAATATATTGAGACAAGTTTCAGATAGAGCCTACAAGAATCAAAGTATAAGTCAATTGATTGATTATGACATGTGTTTCAATATGATTGAAATAGGCTATATAGCCTAGGGTACTGTTTATATTTTAAGGCTAGGTTCATCATTAAAACCTTTATAGGAGCATCGTTAATCTCCGAGCTGTTTCCCAAAACCATCCTTATTAAAGTTGCACTTGAAAATTATCAAATCTAACACCCGCTTCAGACCACTGGTAGAACAGCAAAGTGCTTTGTTAGATTTGACCACTGATAACTTCAGAACAAAGTTGACTACAGAAACAACATTGCCAATTAGATTTAGATCCACTATTGTAAAGTGACTGTTCCACTGGATGTCATAAGGTGAATGCACCAATTTGTAAGTCGCTCTGGATAAGAGCGTCTGCTAAATGACTTAAATGTAAAAAATGTAAATGTAATGTCTTTACAATTGATACAAACAAGACACATATTTTTTTTTAAAGCTTCAAATGAAAATCGAGAAGACTGCATGACTGCATTGAATGTTTAGCTTAAAATGTTGATGAACTATTATTTATTCACATTTAAGGAGCAGCAATGTGCTCATGGCGGTAATGCAACTTGAGGGAAACATGTTCTAAAATGTGCACCATACATGCGAGAGGTTTCATGCACAGATTTGGAAATATCCATTAGAAATGTAGAAAGAGGGGAGATCTAAAGATGCAATAACTATCATGGGATGCTAACATGAGTAGGATAATGGCTTTGGTTGCTAGACAATGAAAGAAAGTTGAAAGAAAACCAATAGAACAGAATGCATATAAGAAAGTCATTAGAATATAATTGCCTCCAAGTTTCTATCGTGGAATTTTGGCTATAGGCTACTTTGAAGCAAAGTAAGACATACCGCAAGTAAAATGTTTAGGTTTCAAACAATTGAGGAACAGGAAAAATATAGCGATGCTAATGATATGCCTAACCATCTTCTGGTAGATAGAAAGGCTTTCCCAGTAAACTTCTCAATTAAATGTTAACTAGTTACAAAGTAGCCTATTCCTAGCTAGCATAAAGATATTATGATTATTTGCTTCAATCCAGTGGCCATTTTTTTACTCAGTTGAAAGCCTCATTTATCTGTTTCAATAGTAGGACTACTGTTAGCCTACTTGCATAGTACAGTTTGGGTTGGCATTACTGTGAAAGACCAATATGGGATTTATAATTTTAGGTAATTCAGAGTGTTTGTCACTGTTCTCAAATAATTTTCCCCACAGGGTGTCTTTCCTTCCCTGGGCGAGCCATTTGGGAAATGTTTTACAAAATTAGAGTATACCCACTTCTTCACTGTACCCCAGCATACATAACAGTAGATGGGAAAAAACAAAAAAACAAAGAAAAAACAGATTTTTAGTGCCAATATCTTGTCCTGTGCTGTTGGTATTGCTCCTATTGTTTAGTCTAACTATTCTGACTCCCGTTTTCTTGTAATTCTGTAATACCATTACAACATTTGAGATTCCCCTTCTCTCGGGGTAGATTGTTCTGCCCTGAGAATGGGAACAGAGTTGGTGGAGCTTGAAAGGGTTGCCTAGTTCATCATTAAACACAAGGGGGGAGACACACACCAGTGCTAATATATGTTTGTCAGAGTCAAGATGACTATACTGAACAGGTTGAATCTTATGGTAAAATAAAGTTGATGGGTCTCTGTAGGCTAATGATCGATATACTGTAGCAGGTGGCACATATAACTCACAGATTTACACAGAAAAGGCTGAGTTGATCTGGACCCAGCGTGCTTTATCATGGGTCAAAGTTTAGCATAGGTATTTAAAGACCACTGTTTAATCTCTCGGCAAGAACAACACAAAGTTTTAAACATGGAATGCATGTGTGGTTAGTTTTATAAAAGTACGTATATAGTCTTATAAATGGTCCTGTAACGTATACTAATTGTCTAAAGTTTAGACACAGTGTAACTTGATGTGGAAATTATTGTTGACAATTGACAACAGTTGATGATTGACATCCTAGAAAGTGAATCTAGAAAGTGAGGACCAAAAAAACAACAACCCCCTCCCCCAAAAAACAGCAGTTGTTTACCCCCAAAGTCTTTTAAAGAGAGTTGTCCCTGATGTAGGTTGAAAAATGGGGGTCCCTGCTGTGATTAACATTTGGAAAGGGGCCTGTCCAGATGGAGAGGTGTGATTCTGTGAGAACCTCTCTTTCTCTCTCAATATCAATTTAACGGGCTTTATTGGCATGGGAAACATATGTTTACATTGCCAAAGCAAGTGAAATAGTTAAACAAAAGTGAAATAAACAATAAAACATTTCACTCACAAAAGTTCCAAAAGAATAGCCATTTCAAATGTAATATTATGTCTATATACAGTGTTGTAATAATATGCAGTTAAAGTACAAAAGGGAAAGTAAATAAACACAAATATAGGTTGTATTTACAATGGTGTTTGTTCCTCACTGGTTGTCTTTTCTTGGGGCAACATCTCACAAATCTTGCTGCTGTGATGGCACACTGTGATATTTCACCCAATAGATATGGGAGTTTATCAAATTTGATTTGTTTTCTAAATCTTTGTGGATCTGTGTAATCTGATTGAAATATGTGTCTCTAATATGGTCATACATTTGGCAGGAGGTTAGGAAGTGCAGCTCAGTTTCCACCTCATTTTGTGGGCATAGCCTGTCTTCTCTTGAGAGCCAGGTCTGCCTAGGGTGGACTTCCTCAATAGCAAGGCTATGCTCATTGAGTCTGTACATAGTCAAAGCTTTCCTTAAGTTTGCATCAGTCACAGTGGTCAGGTATTCTGCCACTGTGTACTCTCTGTTTAGGGCCAAATAGCATTCTAGTTTGCACTGTTCTTTTGTTGATCCGTCTCTATCTCTCTCTCTCTCTGTCTCTCTCTCTTTCTCTCTCTCAGAGATGGGGTTGGACAAATTCCTCCTTCAACTACTGAGTCACAGAGATCTCTGGTTTTAATTGAGATAGCAGCTGATGTGTCTCAACACACACAGACACGGCTCATACCAGTGATGTAGTGGTCAAGGAATAGCTGAGTAAACTCTGATTGCCGGTCGCAGTGAATTAAGTAATGCTCCCTGTACATTCAAAGCATTTTCCCTCAAAGGTGGGTAAACTGTCTTGCAAAAAAAAGTTTGGGTAAAATGCATTTACTTGCATTTACCCTCCACTAAACCACTGGTGTAATGTGGTCTGTGTGTAGCTGGTGTAGAGGAGTCAGGCGCAGGACAGCAGATATGAGTAAATAAACGTAATTTACTCAAAATAGACAAATACAATACAATAAAGGTAGCCCACATAACGGACCATATTACATACAAACAATTACTCACAAACAAACATGGGGGAACAGAGGGTTAAATAATGAACAAGTAATTGGGGAATTGAAACCAGGTGTGTAAGACAAAGACAAAACAAATGGAAAATGAAAAGTGGATCGGCGATGGCTAGAAGGCCGGTGACGTCGACCACCGAATGCCGCCCGAACAAGGAGAGGGACCCACTCCGGCGGAAGTCGTGACAACTGGCTCCTTCATGTTATGAGTGTCAGACAACAGTGTGCCTCCTCCATGGGAAAATAAGCCATAACTGGAGTGTTGCAATCTGTTTAAAATTATGATATTGATGCACCACTATTGGTTGCCTTGATTAAGCTGTCTTGTTTATTTGGGATAGGATAGACTTAGCTGTCTAGTTTATTTGGGATAGAATAGACTTAGCTGTCTTGTTTATTTGGGATAAGATAGACTTAGCTGTCTAGTTTATTTGGGATAGGATAGACTTAGCTGTCTTGTTTATTTGGGATAGAATAGACTTAGCTGTCTTGTTTATTTGGGATAGGATAGACTTAGCTGTCTTGTTTATTTGGGATAGGATAGACTTAGCTGTCTAGTTTATTTGGGATAGGATAGACTTAGCTGTCTTGTTTATTTGGGATAGGATAGACTTAGCTGTCTTGTTTATTTGGGATAGGATAGACTTAGCTGTCTTGTTTATTTGGGATAGAATAGACTTAGCTGTCTAGTTTATTTGGGATAGAATAGACTTAGCTGTCTAGTTTATTTGGGATAGGATAGACTTAGCTGTCTTGTTTATTTGGGATAGGATAGACTTAGCTGTCTTGTTTATTTGGGATAGGATAGACTTAGCTTGTTTATTTGGGATAAAATAGACTTAGCTGTCTAGTTTATTTGGGATAGAATAGACTTAGCTGTCTAGTTTATTTGGGATAGAATAGACTTAGCTGTCTAGTTTATTTGGGATAGAATAGACTTAGCTGTCTAGTTTATTTGGGATAGAATAGACTTAGCTGTCTAGTTTATTTGGGATAGAATAGACTTAGCTGTCTTGTTTATTTGGGATAGGATAGACTTAGCTGTCTTGTTTATTTGGGATAGGATAGACTTAGCTTGTTTATTTGGGATAAAATAGACTTAGCTGTCTTGTTTATTTGGGATAGGATAGACTTAGCTTGTTTATTTGGGATAGGATAGACTTAGCTTGTTTATTTGGGATAGGATAGACTTAGCTGTCTTGTTTATTTGGGATAGGATAGACTTAGCTGTCTTGTTTATTTGGGATAGGATAGACTTAGCTTGTTTATTTGGGATAGGATAGACTTAGCTTGTTTATTTGGGATAGGATAGACTTAGCTGTCTTGTTTATTTGGGATAGGATAGACTTAGCTGTCTTGTTTATTTGGGATAGGATAGACTTAGCTTGTTTTTTGGGATAAAATAGACTTAGCTGTCTAGTTTATTTGGGATAGAATAGACTTAGCTGTCTAGTTTATTTGGGATAGAATAGACTTAGCTGTCTAGTTTATTTGGGATAGAATAGACTTAGCTGTCTAGTTTATTTGGGATAGAATAGACTTAGCTGTCTAGTTTATTTGGGATAGAATAGACTTTGCTGTCTAGTTTATTTGGGATAGAATAGACTTAGCTGTCTTGTTTATTTGGGTTTGACTTGCCTGGTCAAATAGAAAATACTGCTGGCAGCTGTCAAAAAGACAAGCGGGTAAAATAAGTCTACATGGCTGTCTGTAATTATTCATAGGCATCCCTATCCTTGATAAGATAGAGGCCTAATCAGGGTTGGAGAGAGTCGTAAACCCCTCTGTTTGCATATGCAGAACTCTAAAATGTATTTGCTCAATTTGGGGGATTAAGGGCGAACAAGAGTCACCTCTATCTCATTCTTCCACCCTCCCCTCCCTTTATCTCTCACTCTCTCCCTCTTCCTTGGTGTGACCAACTGATGACCCAGGGATGCATGATCCCCCTTGGGGGGGTAGTGCTCTAAGTCTATGGGTTATGGAACACTGCCATCTGCCACCAGGCACATTCATATACTCAGAAGAGGTCGCGATCATTTGTTGATTTAAATGGATAACTTAAATTTCCCAGGACAGTATGACCTCAGCAGTCACCTAGAAAAAAACGACTGTCTGCATGTGAGGCACTGAACCAGAAGAATCAGGCAGAATTTTAAGTGCCATACTAAAATAAAAGGCACCTTTCCACACAATGATGGATGTCCCTCTGGCAATATGGTGCTCTTGTTGTAGACTCAAAGATCCTGTTGATGAGGGAAATAACATGGATTGAATAAGGTAATGATACATACAGAATTTCACAGCACCAGTGACAATCGTTCATTGTTGTAGCAGGCCTACAATTCATCAGTGATTGATGTTGGTCATGTGCTTTTGAATGCTCCCTCAAACTGATACAAGAGTCCTAGTGTCCCATCACCTCCTTATTGAAGCCTAAATAAGCATTGCCTGGGCTGAAATAGCTATAAAACAAAGATTAAAAGCTAGAACACCCTTGATTCACCCTCAGTTTGTCCACTAGCCAGCTGCCTGTGGCCAGAGTGTGAGAAAGAGGGCAGATAGACTCATTTGAATGCATAAGCTCCTAGACACAATAAAGCCGTACTTGGGGAAAAAATAAACTAACCATAAAAAGCTGTCCGTGTCCTTGACCATGCCACAAGGTATTCTTGTCTGGTTTGAAGTGTGGGAGTAAATCCATACATACAGTGGGTTGTCAAAGGGCATGGCAAAGGAGAAGTGATTTTATTACAGGCTTAAATCAAATCAAATCAAATTTATTTATATAGCCCTTCGTACATCAGCTGATATCTCAAAGTGCTGTACAGAAACCCAGCCTAAAACCCCAAACAGCAAACAATGCAGGTGTAAAGGCATGGTGGCTAGGAAAAACTCCCTAGAAAGGCCAAAACCTAGGAAGAAACCTAGAGAGGAACCGGGCTATGTGGGGTGGCCAGTCCTCTTCTGGCTGTGCCGGGTAGAGATTATAACAGAACATGACCAAGATGTTCAAATGTTCATAAATGACCAGCATGGTCAAATAACAATAAGGCAGAACAGTTGAAACTGGAGCAGCAGCACAGTCAGGTGGACTGGGGACAGCAAGGAGCCATCATGTCAGGTAGTCCTGGGGCACGGTCCTAGGGCTCAGGTCCTCCGAGAGAGAGAAAGAAAGAGAGAATTAGAGAGAGCATATGTGGGGTGGCCAGTCCTCTTCTGGCTGTGCCGGGTGGAGATTATAACAGAACGTGGCCAAGATGTTCAAATGTTCATAAATGACCAGCATGGTTGAATAATAGTAAGGCAGAACAGTTGAAACTGGAGCAGGAGCATGGCCAGGTGGACTGGGGACAGCAAGGAGTCCTCATGTCAGGTAGTCCTGGGACATGGTCCTAGGGCCCAGGCCAGTTGAAACTGGAGCAGCAGCATGGCCAGGTGGACTGGGGACAGCAAGGAGTCATCATGTCAGGTAGTCCTGGGGCATGGTCCTAGGGCTCAGGTCCTCCGAGAGAGAGAAAGAAAGAGAGAAGGAGAGAATTAGAGAACGCACACTTAGATTCACACAGGACACCTGAATAGGACAGGAGAAGTACTCCAGATAAACAAACTGACCCTAGCCCCCCGACACATAAACTACTGCAGCATAAATACTGGAGGCTGAGACAGGAGGGGTCAGGAGACACTGTGGCCCCATCCGAGGACACCCCCGGACAGGGCCAAACAGGAAGGATATAACCCCACCCACTTTGCCAAAGCACAGCCCCCACACCACTAGAGGGAAATCTTCAACCACCAACTTACCATCCTGAGACAAGGCCGAGTATAGCCCACAAAGATCTCCGACACGGTACAACCCAAGGGGGGGGGGGGGGACCCAGACAGGCCGACCACAACAGTGAATCAACCCACCCAGGTGACGCACCCCCCCCAGGGACGGCACGAGAGAGCCCCAGCAAGCCAGTGACTCAGCCCCCGTAACAGGGTTAGAGGCAAAGAATCCCAGTGAAAAGAGGGGAACCGGCCAGGCAGAGACAGCAAGGGCGGTTCGTTGCTCCAGAGCCTTTCCGTTCACCTTCCCACTCCTGGGCCAGACTACACTCAATCATATGACCCACTGAAGAGATGAGTCTTCAGTAAAGACTTAAAGGTTGAGACCGAGTTTGCGTCTCTGACATGGGTAGGCAGACCGTTCCATAAAAATGGAGCTCTATAGGAGAAAGCCCTGCCTCCAGCTGTTTGCTTAGAAATTCTAGGGACAATTAGGAGGCCTGCGTCTTGTGACCGTAGCGTACGTGTAGGTATGTACGGCAGGACCAAATCAGAGAGGTAGGTAGGAGCAAGCCCATGTAATGCTTTGTAGGTTAGCAGTAAAACCTTGAAATCAGCCCTTGCTTTGACAGGAAGCCAGTGTAGAGAGGCTAGCACTGGAGTAATATGATCAAATTTTTGGGTTCTAGTCAGGATTCTAGCAGCCGTATTTAGCACTAACTGAAGTTTATTTAGTGCTTTATCCGGGTAGCCGGAAAATAGAGCATTGCAGTAGTCTAACCTAGAAGTGACAAAAGCATGGATTAATTTTTCTGCATCATTTTTGGACAGAAAGTTTCTGATTTTTGCAATGTTACGTAGATGGAAAAAAGCTGTCCTCGAAATGGTCTTGATATGTTCTTCAAAAGAGAGATCAGGGTCCAGAGTAACGCCGAGGTCCTTCACAGTTTTATTTGAGACGACTGTACAACCATTAAGATTAATTGTCAGATTCAACAGAAGATCTCTTTGTTTCTTGGGACCTAGAACAAGCATCTCTGTTTTGTCCGAGTTTAATAGTAGAAAGTTTGCAGCCATCCACTTCCTTATGTCTGAAACACATGCTTCTAGCGAGGGCAATTTTGGGGCTTCACCATGTTTATTGAAATGTACAGCTGTGTGTCATCCGCATAGCTTACTCAGTTTAGGTAAATCAAACCATTATGAATTAGCTTTAAACATGATTGTTTTCAAGAGATTAAAGTCAGAACATTTTCCTTATCTGTTTAAAAAAAAAAAGATTTGATCAACATTCAATACATTGTCAAGAGCCAGCACACACACACACACACACACACACACACACACACACACACACACACACACACACACACACACACACACACACACACACACACACACACACACACACACACACACACACACACACACACACACACACACACACACACACACACACACACACACACACACACACACACACACACACACACACACACACACACACACACGAGGGTGATGATGGAGTGGATTAAAAAGTGACAGACCTGAGTGTCCTACTATCAGACTGAGCTCATGCAAGGAATTCCACTGCAGATGGTGGCTTGGGGCTCAGATAGCATCTCCACTGATCTATTCGTTTGGCATCACATGCACCAAATGACAGCCACCTTGTATAAGATTCTCAATTGGTGTGTACATCCTCGGTGGACCACGTGTCGTGTATGGGTTAATACACTCTTAGAAAAAAGTGTTCCAAAAGTGTTCTTCGGCTGTCCTCAGGATACTCCTTTTCGGTTCCAGGTATAACACTTTTAGATTCCATGTAGAACCCTCTGTCTAAAGCATTCTACATGGAACTCAAAATGGTTCTTCCTGGAACCAATAAGGGTTCTTCAAAAGGTTATCCCACGGGAACCCCCTTTTCTGCTCTTTTGTACACCAGTATATCTACTTGCACATCCTCAACTGCACAACTATCACTCCAGTGTTAATTGCTAAATTGTAATTACTTTGCCACTGTGGCCTATTTATTGCCTTACCTCTTTACTTCATTGGCACACACTGTTTACACATTTTTCTATTGTGTTACTGACTGTACGTTTGTTTATCCCATGTGTAACTCTGTGTTGTTGTTTTTGTCGCACTGCTTTGCTTTATCTTGGCCAGGTCGCAGTTGTAAATGTGAACTTGTTCTCAACTGGCCTACCTGGTTAAATAAAGGTGAAATAAAAAATAAATATATAAAGGTTCTAGATAACAGTGTACTAAGCTAATGTGGACTCTCTTTCTTGGCAGAGTATGGAGAAACTTTATTTAATACGTTTGCTTTTTTCACCTCTTGTTTAACCGGCAGAGTCGGCATTGTTTTGGAGAAGATTGCTGTGAAAAGTAGCAGGTCTGATGTTTTTCCCCTTCTGTTCCTCTGCTGATAGTCAAGGGCCCATTCAGATTGATGGGAGAGTTGGAAGAGAGTTGGAGGAGAGGTGTCGCGAAGAGATTTCTACAAATTACATTACATTATTGCCTTACATTTGGATGTGGAATGGTAACACCACGTTGCTAAGCAGCAATATTTACTGTAAACATCACAGTTACTGTGACAATAGCCAGTAAGCATGCTTTAACTAACTATTAATCAACTATGTGAGCAACTTCCCATCTTAACCATATTGCAACCATTCACAAGCATGTGCAGACAAATAAAGGGGTTATTTTCTCATCCGTAAAACTCATTAGCTAATTTTCAAGACAATAGCACATTTAGCACTGCTAGCTGGCTAACAATCAAATAACGTTAGCTGATTTAAAAGGAACGATTACTACCGCTCATATATGAAAGTGCAGTAATGTTACCATACCGTGCCATTTATAAAGAGCTGAGCACACTTAACAAAATTATTTCTGCATCGTCATAGATCATTAGCTACTAGTTAGCTGAATGCTAACATAAGCTACTACTGTAGCTGAACCATAGGTAGATAGCTTTTACAGTACAACTTTAGCATATTTCAGTTAACTTAGAACATCTCTAGTGGTGCTGTTATATCAAAGGGGAGTTGACCCGGCTTGATGTTGCATTGAAAAGAAGTGGTCTGAGATTCTCTTTGTTCTTTCTTTATCAACGCTACAGCAACAAATTCAGAATTTAACAGGCCATTACGATTTCACGTAAAAACTCAATAAAAACAGTCTCAAATAGAAGCCTGAGAATAAAGTCTATCAAAGTCCTAAAAATAAGGGTGTGTGGGGAGGGGCAGGAAAACAATCAAATGTTGGAGAGGAAAGGGACCGATTTATGGGCCAGTGTGAACAGTCCTTTTGCTCTCTTCCACCCGGGTTTTGTAGTTGTTTTTGTTTTTCTCTCCCCTCTTGTTCGTGGAGAGGGTCAGTCTGCTCAATGGGGTCTGCTGTTGGAGAACAAACAGACGCAGGCTGTGGGAACCCCACTGTTGATCCATCTAAATCAATTACATCCCCTGGGAACACCAGTCTCCAGAGGGAAATATAATAACTGCCATCCACCTTTCCCTTCTCCATTCACAGTCTCTTTTCACACTGTCACTAGGCTCATTTATTCAATCAGTACTTGAAACGCCCGCCCAAGTTTTTGTCTTTGAATGGACAAGGGACTGTTTGCTCTCTTTCCCCCCTCTCTCTTGTTGTCTCTCTTCTCTCTTTCTCTCTCTCTCTCTATCACACACACACACACACACACGCACGCACGCACGCACGCACGCACGCACGCACGCACGCACGCACGCACACACACACACACACACACACACACACACACACACACACACACACACACACACACACACACACACACACACACACACACACACACACACACACACACACACACACACACACACACACACACACACACACACACGTTGAGCTACTAATGTTGTTTAGCCTTTAATCTAACAACTTCCCCAGGACATCAGGGGTCTCCTTATGAGTTATTCATACTTTTTATTGTTATTTGTGACAGGCGCAAGGCACGGGCCAAACCCCTCTCTCCAGGATATCCTTTACCTTACTTGTCATACGTAGAGGCTCTCCAGTGTTCCCTCAATACCTCTCTAGTCTACACCAACACATATCTAGATTAGAACTATCATATCAAGTTAAGAACTGTTTAAAATGTTTTGAATGTTATCAATCAAGTTTTCAAGATATACTTTAGAGACTGATACTTTCTGTATCTTGAAAACTTGATTGGTGATGCCGAAATGATTTTGGGACTTTATCAACAAGGGACTACTGAAACAAATATCTAAATATATATTTTTGAGTGGAGTGGACTGAGTCCCTGGGAATGTTAAATTCACGTGAAAAAGTGGTGACAATCTGATTCATTTTCTCTTTTCATGACTTTCGGAGTAGGGGGAGTGGGGTAAGTTTATGCATTCAGCATCACTCCATCAAGGGACTGAACAAAAATAGAAACAATTTCAAAGATTTTACTATTACAGTTCATATAAGGAAATCAGTCAATAGAAATAAATGCATTAAACAACTACATTTTCTCAACTTGCCAATGGCTCAACCATTGGCTCAAACCCATGGCCATTGATGCTCAACTTACCCCAACACAAACATGTTGACTACATTAGCCTCCACAGCTACGAGGGTGCACGTTCATGCCAGATTTAGGAATTCCACTGCAGATGGTGGCTTGGGCCTCAGATAGCATCTCCACTGATCTATTCGTTTGGCATCACATGCACCAAATGACAGCCACCTTGTATAAGATTCTCAATTGGTGTGTACATCCTCTGTGGACCACGTGTCGTGTATGGGTTAATACACTCTTAGAAAAAAGTGTTCCAAAAGTGTTCTTCGGCTGTCCTCAGGATACTCCTTTTCGGTTCCAGGTATAACACTTTTAGATTCTATGTAGAACCCTCTGTCTAAAGCATTCTACATGGAACTCAAAAGGGTTCTTCCTGGAACCAATAAGGGTTCTTCAAAAGGTTATCCTACGTGAACAGCCGAAGAACCCCCTTTTCTGCTCTTTTGTACACCAGTATTTCTACTTGCACATCCTCAACTGCACAACTATCACTCCAGTGTTAATTGCTAAATTGTAATTACTTCACCACTATGGCCTATTTATTGCCTTACCTCCTTACTTCATTTGCACACACTGTTTACAGATTTTTCTATTGTGTTAATGACTGTACATTTGTTTATCCCATGTGTTGTCTAAAAACTTGTTTTTGCTTTGTCGTTATGGGGTATTATGTGTAGCTTGATGAGGGAAAAAAGTATTTAATCCATTTTAGAATAAGGCTGTAAGGTAACAAAAGGTGGAAAAGGTCAAGGTGTCTGAATACTTTCCAAATGCACTGTATGCATATACTATACTCTACTGTATTTTGGTCAATGCCACTCTGACATTGGTCTGACATTGCTTGTCCTAATATTTATATGTTTCTTAGATTTGTGTGTATTGTTGTGAATTGTTAGGTATTACTGCACTGTTGGAACTAGGAACACACGCATTTCACTACACCTGCAATAACATCTGCTAAATGTTTACGTGACCAATTCCATTTGATTTCATTTGAAATATTTTACTCAGCTTTTTTAACAAACCACACATATCTGTTACTTCCCCGACACCATTCTAGGCACCACTCCCTCAACATGATTGTTTAGAAGTATAGACTTTCGTTACAATGGTTCAGGTTGACCTGTAGGCTCACATACACTCCATGCCGAGGCAGACTGGCTGATTGGAGACAGTTATTTGTGGTATTCCTCCACAGCTTCAGGAAGCCCATTGTTGTTGTGGGATGATGGTAAAGGATGTTGTGGTCCATACTACAGGTCCACAGCAGAACCTCTTTTGATCTGCATACCGTCTTAGTCCTCCACACACACAAACACACACTTACATGCACTTGCACTCACACACACCATTGCTCCCCCCACTTCTCACACTGTATCTGTACAAGGCCACTTTATATTGATCATCCCTGTTTTTGACACTCATTAAAGAGGCACAGGGCATGGCAGTGGGGGCAGAGGGGGAGAGGATGGGGGGGCAAACACCCTGGTGGCGTGAGGCTGGAGCTCAGCCCTGTCTGCTCTAACGGCACCTCTCACCAACCTGCTGGCTGTTATCAGGGCTCTTCTACACTCAGTGACAAGAGAGACTAACTGTTGACAAGGTCCAGCTACCTCTCAGCAACTGCAGTAGTAGGGCCCTGCTGCAACATGGTCCAGCTACCTTCTCTCAGCAACTGCAGTAGTAGGGCCCTGCTGCAACATGGTCCAGCTACTTTCTCTCAGCAACTGCAGTAATTGAGCCCTGCTGCAACATGGTCCAGTTACCTTCTCTCAGCTACTGCATTAGTAGATCCCTGCTGCAACATGGTCCAGCTACCTTCTCTCAGCTACTGCATTAGTAGAGCCCCGCTGCAACATGGTCCAGCTACCTTCTCTCAGCTACTGCATTAGTAGAGCCCTGCTGCAACATGGTCCAGCTACCTTCTCTCAGCTACTGCAGTAGTAGAGCCCTGCTGCAACATGGTCCAGCTACCTTATCTCAGCGACTGCAGTAGTAGAGCCCTGCTGCAACATGGTCCAGCTACCTTCTCTCAGCTACTGCAGTAGTAGAGCCCTGCTGCAACATGGTCCAGCTACCTTCTCTCAGCTACTGCAGTAGTAGAGCCCGAATGCAACATGGTCCAGCTACCTTCTCTCAGCTACTGCAGTAGTAGAGCTCGGATGCAACATGGTCCAGCTACCTTCTCTCAGCTACTGCAGTAGTAGAGCCCTGCTGCAACATGGTCCAGCTACCGTCTCTCAGCTACTGCAGTAGTAGAGCTCGAATGCAACATGGTCCAGCTACCTTATCTCAGCTACTGCAGTAGTAAAGCCCTGCTGCAACATGGTCCAGCTACCTTATCTCAGCGACTGCAGTAGTAGAGCCCTGCTGCAACATGGTCCAGCTACCTTCTCTCAGCTACTGCAGTAGTAGAGCCCTGCTGCAACATGGTCCAGCTACCTTCTCTCAGCTACTGCAGTAGTAGAGCCCGAATGCAACATGGTCCAGCTACCTTCTCTCAGCTACTGCAGTAGTAGAGCTCGGATGCAACATGGTCCAGCTACCTTCTCTCAGCTACTGCAGTAGTAGAGCCCTGCTGCAACATGGTCCAGCTACCGTCTCTCAGCTACTGCAGTAGTAGAGCCCGAATGCAACATGGTCCAGCTACCTTCTCTCAGCTGCTGCAGTAGTAGAGACTGAATGCAACATGGTCCAGCTACCTTATCTCAGCTACTGCAGTAGTAGAGCCCTGCTCCAACATGGTCCAGCTATCTTCTCTCAGCTACTGCAGTAGTAGAGCCTGAATGCAACATGGTCCAGCTACCTCCTCTCAGCTACTGCAGTAGTAGAGCCCGAATGCAATATGGTCCAGCTACCTTATCTCAGCTACTGCAGTAGTAAAGCCCTGCTGCAACATCGTCCAGCTACCGTCTCTCAGCTACTGCAGTAGTAGAGCTCGAATGCAACATGGTCCAGCTACCTTATCTCAGCTACTGCAGTAGTAAAGCCCTGCTGCAACATGGTCCAGCTACCGTCTCTCAGCAACTGCAGTAGTAGAGCCCGAATGCAACATGGTCCAGCTACCTTCTCTCAGCTGCTGCAGTAGTAGAGCCCGAATGCAACATGGTCCAGCTACCTTCTCTCAGCTACTGCAGTAGTAGAGCCCGAATGCAACATGGTCCAGCTACCTTATCTCAGCTACTGCAGTAGTAAAGCCCTGCTGCAACATGGTCCAGCTACCTTATCTCAGCTACTGCAGTAGTAGAGCCCGAATGCAACATGGTCCAGCTACCTTCTCTCAGCTACTGCAGTAGTAGAGCCCGAATGCAACATGGTCCAGCTACCTTATCTCAGCTACTGCAGTAGTAAAGCCCTGCTGCAACATGGTCCTGCTACCGTCTCTCAGCTACTGCAGTAGTAAAGCCCGAATGCAACATGGTCTAGCTACCTTTTCTCAGCTACTGCAGTAGTAAAGCCCTGCTGCAACATGGTCCAGCTACCTTATCTCAGCTACTGCAGTAGTAGAGCCTGAATGCAACATGGTCCAGCTACCTTCTCTCAGCTACTGCAGTAGTAAAGCCCTGCTGCAACATGGTCCAGCTACCTTCTCTCAGCTACTGCATTAGTAGAGCCCGAATACAACATGGTCCAGCTACCTTCTCTCAGCTACTGCAGTAGTAGAGCCCGAATGCAACATGGTCCAGCTACCTTCTCTCAGCTACTGCAGTAGTAGAGCCCGAATGCAACATGGTCCAGCTACCTTCTCTCAGCTACTGCAGTAGTAGAGCCCTGCTGCAACATGGTCCAGCTACCTTCTCTCAGCTACTGCAGTAGTAGAGCCCTGCTGCAACATGGTCCAGCTACCTTCTCTCAGCTACTGCAGTAGTAGAGCCCTGCTGCAACATGGTCCAGCTACCTTCTCTCAGCTACTGCATTAGTAGAGCCCTGCTGCAACATGGTCCAGCTACCTTCTCCCAGCTACTGCAGTAGTAGAGCCTGAATGCAACATGGTCCAGCTACCTTCTCTCAGCTACTGCAGTAGTAGAGCCTGAATGCAACATGGTCCAGCTACCTTCTCTCAGCTACTGCAGTAGTAGAGCCCTGCTGCAACATGGTCCAGCTACCTTCTCTCAGCTACTGCAGTAGTAGAGCCCTGCTGCAACATGGTCCAGCTACATTCTCTCAGCTACTGCAGTAGTAGAGCCCTGCTGCAACATGGTCCAGCTACCTTCTCTCAGCTACTGCAGTAGTAGAGCCCTGCTGCAACATGGTCCAGCTACCTTCTCTCAGCTACTGCAGTAGTAGAGCCCTGCTGCAACATGGTCCAGCTACCTTCTCTCAGCTACTGCAGTAGTAGAGCCCGAATGCAACATGGCATTCTCTTTCCTGCTGACTTATTCATTCCTGTTCGCTAAAATCAAACATCTTTGTGAGTTTTATAGTGAAGTGTAATATTTTGATTGTTTGGGCATTAGATTCCATCATTCTTCAGACTACTGCAGTCAACAAGGGGTCATAATATACCAGTTTTGCATATCCATATTGAGATGTATCAGAGGTGCTCCAACTGAATCTTACTGCTTGTTGTGAACTGGTTTGGATGTTCACTGAGGGGCCTACTATCATATAGTGATAACATTAAATGACTGCATTCATGTAGGGATGTTATTTCTACAATGTATCAAAGTGCTTTACATTGTGGTAGTGTCACTCACTTCATCCAATAACAAAGTATGTAAGAACCTCTCTATACCAAGCAGTGTAGCTCAGTTGGTAGAGCATGGCGCTTGTAACGCTAGTGGGTTCGATCCCCGGGACCACCCATACGTAGAATGTATGCACACATGACTGTAAGTCGCTTTGGATAAAAGCGTCTGCTAAATGGCATATATATTATTATATAATATTCATATTATATTATATCATACAAACATGAAAAAATTAATGTGTTACACAACATCCCCAATAGGTGGCGCATTGGTTCAACTCCAAAATGATTTAAGTGATCCACCAGTTATTTTTATTAATTCAAAATGCAGTAGCCAGACAAGATACTCTCTCTGTCTTTCTCTCACCCTCTTCCCAGTCACCCTCCCTCTCTCTGTCTCCCTCTTCCTCCCTGTCTACCTTTCTCTCTCCTCATTGCAATACACTGAAATTGAATTACCCATTTCAATGGTTTCTCTACCCTGCTAGCTGGATGGCTTTTCCCACAGACAGCTCCAAATGGAAGGGGAGGGGTTCAAAACATGGACGGAGACAACAGCTTGTGGGAAAGAGATATATTTAAATCAGAATTTCTTTTCATGGAACAAATCTAAAGAATTGTAAATAGTTAATGCATTACAGAAAAACTAAAGAAACAGATGTACACTTTATTAAGTTAGAATGTTGTATTTTGTGGCAGATTGCTGGGTCACTAACAACCAAATTATGCACTCAAGAAATAAAGACAATGCTCAGAGAGTACAGGCAAAATCTGCTGATTGCAGCCAAATGACTTGATACAGTTAGTAGATAATGGCAGCAAAATGACTTGGTTCATTTAGTAGATATTGGCAACAGAAATGACTTGATACATTTAGTAGATAATGACAGCAAATTTACTTGATACATTTAGTAGATAATGGCAGCAAAAATGACTTGATATGTTTAGCAGATAATGGTAGATATTTTTGAATTGATACACTTAGTTGATAATGGCAGATACATTTGACGAGATTACATTTACTAGATAATGGCAGCAAAAATGACTTGATACATTTGGTAGATACTGTATTGGCAGCAATATTACTTGATACATTCAGTAGATAATGGCAGCAATATTACTTGATAGATTCAGTAGATAATGGCAGCAAAATGATTTGATACATTTGGTAGATAATGGCAGCAAAATGACTTGATACATTTGGTAGATAATGGCAGATAAGTTTGACTTAATACATTTGGTAGATAATGGCAGATAAGTTTGACTTGATACATTTGGTAGATTAATGGCAGATAAGTTTGACTTGATACATTTGGCAGATAATGGCAGATAAGTTTGACTTGATACATTTGGTAGAAAATGGCAGCAAAATGACTTGAAACATTTAGTAGAAAATGGCAGATAAGTTTGACTTGATACATTTAGTAGATAATGACAGCAAATGTACTTGATACATTTAGTAGATAATGGCAGCAAAAATGACTTGATATGTTTAGCAGATAATGGTAGATATTTTTGAATTGATACACTTAGTTGATAATGGCAGATACATTTGACGAGATTACATTTACTAGATAATGGCAGCAAAAATGACTTGATACATTTGGTAGATACTGTATTGGCAGCAATATTACTTGATACATTCAGTAGATAATGGCAGCAATATTACTTGATAGATTCAGTAGATAATGGCAGCAAAATGATTTGATACATTTGGTAGATAATGGCAGCAAAATGACTTGATACATTTGGTAGATAATGGCAGATAAGTTTGACTTAATACATTTGGTAGATAATGGCAGATAAGTTTGACTTGATACATTTGGTAGATTAATGGCAGATAAGTTTGACTTGATACATTTGGCAGATAATGGCAGATAAGTTTGACTTGATACATTTGGTAGAAAATGGCAGCAAAATGACTTGAAACATTTAGTAGAAAATGGCAGATAAGTTTGACTTGATACATTTAGTAGATCATGGCAGCACATTAATATCCCAGCATGTGTATCACTTGACTAATGACAATTATCATCACATATTTCAGATGAGACACAATACATTTTATTTTCGGTATTTTGAGAAACGCACTACACCAAGAACTTGTAGCTCAACAAATCAAATCAAATCAAACAGTATTTGTCACATGCGCCGAATATAACAGGTACTGTGAAATGCTTACTTACAAGCCCTTAACCAACAATGCAGTTCAAGAAAGGGTTAAGAAAATATTTACCAAATAAACTAAAGTAAAAAATGATAAAAAGTAACACAATAAAATAACAATAACGAGGCTAGAAACAGGAATTAGTGTTTTTGATTGTTTTATTTTCACCTGTATTTAAACAGGTAGACAAGTTGAGAACAAGTTCTCATTTACAACTGTGACCTGGCCAAGATAAAGCAAAGCAGTGTGACACAGACAACAACACAGAGTTACACATGGAGTAAACAATAAACAAGCCAATAACACAATAAACGAGTCAATGACACAGTAGAACGAAGAAAGTCTATATACAGTGTGTGCAAAAGGCATGAGGAGGTAGGCAATAAATAGGCCATAGGAGCGAATAATTACAATTTAGCAGATTAACACTGGAATGATAAATGAGCAGATGATGATGTGCAAGTAGAGATACTGGTGTGCAAAAGAGCAGAAAAGTAAATAAAAACAGTATGGGGATGAGGTAAGTAGATTGGGTGGGCTATTTACAGATGGACTATGTACAGCTGCAGCGATCGGTTAGCTGCTCAGATAGCTGATGTTTAAAGTTGGTGAGGGAAATAAAAGTCTCCAACTTCTGCAATTTTTGCAATTTGTTCCAGTCACTGGCAGCAGAGAACTGGAAGGAAAGGCGGCCAAATGAGGTGTTGGCTTTGGGGATGATCAATGAGATATACCTGCTGGAACGTGTGCCACAGGTGGGTTTTGTTATCGTGACCAGTGAACCGAGATAAGGCGGAGCTTTACCTAGCATAGACTTATAGATGACCTGGAGCCAGTGGGTCTGGCGACGAATTTGTAGCGAGGGCCAGCCGACTGGAGCATACAGGTCGCAGTGGTGGGTGGTATAAGGTGCTTTGGTAACAAAATGGATGGAACTGTGATAGACTGCATCCAGTTTGATGAGTAGAGTGTTGGAAGCAATTTTGTAGATGACATCAACGATGTCGAGGATCGGTAGGATAGTCAGTTTTACTAGGGTAAGTTTGGCGGCGTGAGTGAAGGAGGCTTTGTTGTGAATTAGAAAGCCGATTCTAGATTTGATTTTGGATTGGATATATTTAATATGAGTCTGGAAGGATAGTTTACAGTCTAACCAGACACCTAGGTATTTATAGCTGTCCACATATTCTAGGTCGGAACCGTCCAGGGTGGTGATGCTAGTCGGGCGGGCGGGTGCGGGCAGCGAACGGTTGAAAAGCATGCATTTGGTTTTACTTGCATTTAAGAGAAGTTGGAGGCCTCGGAAGGAGTGTTGTATGGCATTGCAGCTTGTTTGGAGGTTACTTAGCACAGTGACCAAGGAAGGGCCAGAAGTATACAGACTGGGGTCGTCTGCGTAGAGGTGGATCAGGGAATCGCCCGCAGCAAGAGCGACATCATTGATATATACAGAGAAAAGAGCCGGCCCGAGAATTGAACCCTGTGGTACCCCCATAGAGACTGCCAGAGGTCCAGACAACATGCCCTCCCGATTTGACACACTGAACTCTGTCTGCAAAGTAGTTGGTGAACCAGGCGAGGCAGTCATTAGAAAAACCAAGGCTATTGAGTCTACCGATAATAATACGGTGATTGACAGTCGAAAGCCTTGGCCAGGTCGATAAATACGGCTGCACAGTACTGTCTTTTATCGATTGCGGTTATGATATCGTTTAGTACCTTGAGCGTGGCTGAGGTGCACCCGTGACCGGCTCAGCTTAGATTGTAGGACTGCCAGGGTGTTAAGTATATCCCAGTTTAGGTCACCTAACAGAACAAACTCTGAAGCTAGATGGGGGGCGATCAATTCACAAATGGTGTCCAGGGCACAGCTGGGAGCGGAGGGGGGTCAATAGCAGGCGGCAACAGTGAGAGACTTTTGAGAGAGACATACATCGGGGCATGAAGTAATCACAGGTGTTGATTTGGAGAGCTAACTCAGACAACAACAGCTAATCAGCTAAAACAACAACAACAGGTAAAATGGCAATGAATGGGCAGAGAGGGTCGGTTAACTACACATAGAGCCTGAGTTCGCAGCTGGGGCCGACAGATAAACAAAAAAATAAACAGAATGGGAGTACTGTCATTAATGGACAGTCCAGCAGGCATTAGCTATGTAGTCAAGTGATCATATGGTTCAGGGGGCAGCAATAGATGGAACAGGGAAGCAGTGGAGTAGTCGCTACTACGCTAGCACGCGGGCGACACAGCGTTTAAAGTTAGTAGCCCGGGGCAATCAGAAGCCTCTGCTCCGACGTCCGACTGAGTCCGGTTGAAGGCATAGCGGATGGAGTATTCGTCGGCAGACCAGTCGTGGTGATGCGGTGTGATGCTGTGTCGACAAAGGATCCAAGCCAGATGACGAAAGAGGTACTGTAGTTGTAGTAATTTAGTTTGCTAGCCGGGAGATGCGCCTGGCTCACGGCTAACTGGTGCTAGCTTCGGGGCAGGGGGGTTAGCCACTATAGCCACTTGGCAGCAGCGGTGATCCGGTTCCAAGTTCCAGAGCTTACTGCAAGGATCCGGTTGAGTAGTGGGTTCCAGCTGTGTTTGGGTGGAGTACGGGTGAAGTCCGGGTGAGTAGGCCGGGAGCTGGGCCTCAGGGAGAGCTTCGGTACTTGGTAACTCGGTGGGTGCTAGCTAGCTGTGAAGATCAGGAGTAATGGTCCAGGGATGACGGCAGGAATCCGGCGTTGTAGTGGAGAGACAATCCGTTACTGGTAGGCTGGTAAGTATTATCCAGGCTAAAAAAAGGGCTGGTATCTGTGCAGAAGCTAAAGGCCGCTATCAGTGGCTAACAATGACAAAGTAGCTTGTACCTAATTAGCTGGTTAGCATCTGATGGCTAGGTGGTTCTGGCTATAAGGTCTAAAGAAATATATAATAATAGCGGTTCCGTATCATCTTGGGTGAGGCAGGTTACCGGAATGTATAATTGAATTAAAATGGAAAAGAGATTGAATATAAAATAGAAATATATTCAAAAAGACGAAAAATACAAAAGTACACGAGAGGACGAACAAAACATGTCTCCACTGCTAGGCCATCTTGGATTCTGTGAGGATCAGCGTGGCAGACGTGTTGTTGCCTACATTTACCACCTGGGGGCGGCCCATCAGGAAGTCCAGGATCCAGTTACAGAGGGAGGTGTTTCGTCCCAGGGTCTATAGCTTTGTGATGAAGTTTGTGGGCACTATGGTGTTGAACGCTGAGCTGTAGACAATGAACAGTATCTTCACATTGGTGATCCTTTTGTCCAGGTGGGAAAGAGATTGAGATTGAAATTTATTCCAGGTGAATACCTCATGAAGCTGGTTGAGAGAATGCCAAGAGTGTGCAAAGCTGTCATCAAGGCAAATGGTGGCTACTTGGAAGAATCTAACATCTAAAATATATTTTGATTTGATTAACACTTTTTTGGTTACTACGTGATTCGTATGTGTTATTTCATAGTTGTGATATCTTCAAATCAAATCAAATCAAATCAAATCAAATTTTATTTGTCACATACACATGGTTAGCAGATGTTAATGCGAGTGTAGCGAAATGCTTGTGCTTCTAGTTCCGACAATGCAGTGATAACCAACAAGTAATCTAACTAACAATTCCAAAACTACTGTCTTATACACAGTGTAAGGGGATAAGGAACATGTACATAAGGATATATGAATGAGTGATGGTACAGAGCAGCATACAGTAGATGGTATCGAGTACAGTATATACATATGAGATGAGTGTGTAGACAAAGTAAACAAAGTGGCATAGTTAAAGTGGCTAGTGATACATGTGTTACATAAGGATGCAGTCGATGATGTAGAGTACAGTATATACATATGCATATGAGATGAATAATGTAGGGTAAGTAACATTATATAAGGTAGCATTGTTTAAAGTGGCTAGTGATATATTTACATCATTTCCCATCAATTCCCATTATTAAAATGGCTGGAGTTGGGTCAGTGTCAATGACAGTGTGTTGGCAGCAGCCACTCAGTGTTAGTGGTGGCTGTTTAACAGTCTGATGGCCTTGAGATAGAAGCTGTTTTTCAGTCTCTCGGTCCCAGCTTTGATGCACCTGTACTGACCTCGCCTTCTGGATGATAGCAGGGTGAACAGGCAGTGGTTCGGGTGGTTGATGTCCTTGATGATCTTTATGGCCTTCCTGTAACAACGGGTGGTGTAGGTGTCCTGGAGGGCAGGTAGTTTGCCCCCGGTGATGCGTTGTGCAGTCCTCACTACCCTCTGGAGAGCCTTACGGTTGAGGGCGGAGCAGTTGCCGTACCAGGCGGTGATACAGCCCGCCAGGATGCTCTCGATTGTGCATCTGTAGAAGTTTGTGAGTGCTTTTGGTGACAAGCCGAATTTCTTCAGCCTTCTGAGGTTGAATAGGCGCTGCTGCGCCTTCTTCACGACGCTGTCAGTGTGAGTGGACCAATTCAGTTTGTCTGTGATGTGTATGCCGAGGAACTTAAAACTAGCTACCCTCTCCACTACTGTTCCATCGATGTGGATAGGGGGTGTTCCCTCTGCTGTTTCCTGAAGTCCACAATCATCTCCTTAGTTTTGTTGACGTTGAGTGTGAGGTTATTTTCCTGACACCACACTCCGAGGGCCCTCACCTCCTCCCTGTAGGCCGTCTCGTCGTTGTTGGTAATCAAGCCTACCACTGTTGTGTCGTCCGCAAACTTGATGATTGAGTTGGAGGCGTGCGTGGCCACGCAGTCGTGGGTGAACAGGGAGTACAGGAGAGGGCTCAGAACGCACCCTTGTGGGGCCCCGTGTTGAGGATCAGCGGGGAGGAGATGTTGTTGCCTACCCTCACCACCTGGGGGCGGCCCGTCAGGAAGTCCAGTACCCAGTTGCACAGGGCGGGGTCGAGACCCAGGGTCTCGAGCTTGATGACGAGCTTGGAGGGTACTATGGTGTTGAATGCCGAGCTGTAGTCGATGAACAGCATTCTCACATAGGTATTCCTCTTGTCCAGGTGGGTTAGGGCAGTGTGCAGTGTGGTTGAGATTGCATCGTCTGTGGACCTATTTGGGCGGTAAGCAAATTGGAGTGGGTCTAGGGTGTCAGGTAGGGTGGAGGTGATATGGTCCTTGACTAGTCTCTCAAAGCACTTCATGATGACGGAAGTGAGTGCTACGGGGCGGTAGTCGTTTAGCTCAGTTACCTTAGCTTTCTTGGGAACAGGAACAATGGTGGCCCTCTTGAAGCATGTGGGAACAGCAGACTGGTATAGGGATTGATTGAATATGTCCGTAAACACACCGGCCAGCTGGTCTGCGCATGCTCTGAGGGCGCGGCTGGGGATGCCGTCTGGCATTATTATTCTACAGTGTAGAAAATAGTTGGTTGAGAGAATGCCAAGAGTGTGCAAAGCTGTCATCAAGGCAAATGGTGGCTACTTGGAAGAATCTAACATCTAAAATATATTTTGATTTGATTAACACTTTTTTGGTTACTACGTGATTCGTATGTGTTATTTCATAGTTGTGATATCTTCACTATTATTCTACAGTGTAGAAAATAGTAAAATAAAGAAAAACCCTGGAATGAGTAGGTGTGTCCAACATTTGGTTCTGTATATGTCCTATAATCCATGTTATACCCTAATATACCCTTTATATCATATATACTCTATATACCATATATATCATATATACTCTGTATACATATATACCCTATATATCCTATATACCCTATATACCCTATAAACATGACGAAAGAGGGGTTTGGATTGGTCTGCCATATAGAAAGCTTCTGTCTATTTGAGCTGGTCAGTCTGTGTTGGTAATCCTGTTCAACGCAACGTTTTAAAAATGTATTGTGTAGTGGGGCTGCATAAATAATAATAATTTCGAAATACAAACATTTCGTTACACCCGCAATAACATCTGCTAAACACGTGTATGTGACCAATAGATTCGATTTGATTTGATAAGAGTTTTGAAATCAGTGGAATTAGAGTATGATAGCTAAAGAGAAATAGAAAACACTTGTCTAGAGATTACATCTTCAAACAAAGGGCAACCATGGCATGGCATCTGTGACAGGGAGACACGATGATGTATACAGGTAAGATAGTCTAGTGTTAGCTAGCTACATTTTCTTTTCAGATATTACACGTTTCCAATTTTGACAGAAAGTGGTTTCATTTCAAGCTAAAGTGTACTGTTAGCTATCTAGCTAAAGTTAGCTGGCTGGCTCCATAGCTGACGTTATTATTCGTATCCCAGCGCTGTTTGCATTGGTAGTTAGAGTCTAATGTTAGCTAGTTAATATTGAACCTGGTTGGTTAGCTCCCAGCAGATTCATGCAGGGTAGTAACGACATGATTTGGCACTATGTTCATCGTTGTTTACCTAGCTAGGTTCATTGTTTACCTAGCTAGCTACATGTCTTAAGCTAAAGTGTACAACACCCGTTGAATATGGCCGGTGTCAGGAAACGTTGCCAAAAAAGCCTAATGAAATTCTTGCCAGCCGAGCTGGTTAGGCTGTTATCATGTTATTCAGAGGTAAACAAATCATTGGCCATAGCGTCAATTGTGCTCTCTGAATGCTTCAAGAGCGAAACGATATGGGTTGGGCTAAAGGTTAAGAGGGTGTGTACGATGCTGAATGGGTGTAGACAAAGAAGAGCTCTTCACTAGATACCAAAACCTTCAAAGGCCATTTTCTCAAAATTGAGTTTATAAGTTTATCAACTTTCAAAGCAGAAATACTTTCCCATTGTTCCTCTCTACTTTTATCTAATGTAAAAAACACAATTTCAAATATTGCTCCAAAAGAGCAAATTCAGGTGGTGAGTCACATATGCTGTGATATACACTATGCAGTAGTCATCTAGATAAATAAAGGATTCCTTATAAACCGACAGATGTGTGCTTCCGACAGCCCTGTTCTTGGAGAGCCCTCTACTAAACCACTTCATCAATAATCTGGGTCAAAATCATGGTCTTCCCTACTTAGCAAAGCACAGGTTATAAGATAAAAAACAATGCCTTAAAAAACTATGCCTTAAAAAACTACGAAGTCATTGTATGCATAACCTTGTGTCGCTACTTCCTGGTGTCCCTCTGGTGTCGCTACTTCCTGGTGTCCCTCTGGTGTCGCTACTTCCTGGTGTCCCTCTGGTGTCGCTACTTCCAGGTGTCCCTCTGGTGTCGCTACTTCCAGGTGTCCCTCTGGTGTCGCTACTTCCTGGTGTCCCTCTGGTGTCGCTACATCCTGGTGTCCCTCTGGTGTCGCTACTTCCTGGTGTCCCTCTGGTGTCGCTACTTCCAGGTGTCCCTCTGGTGTCGCTACTTCCTGGTGTCCCTCTGGTGTCGCTACTTCCTGGTGTTCCTCTGGTGTCGCTACTTCCTGGTGTCCCTCTGGTGTCGCTACTTCCTGGTGTTCCTCTGGTTGGGGTCTCTCTGTCTGTGTTGTTTCTGCCTGGATCTTTCCCAGCAGGCCTATGTGAAGTGGCAGCCCAGCAGGAATCTGTGAAGTGGTAGCCCAGCAGGCATTTGGCACTTGGGAACGGTCCAAGGTGAAAATGGGGGTTATTCACACCTGCCTGGCAGCAGGGGATGCTCCTTGACTGGAGTTAACGATGCAGCAGCTAGCTCAGGCGTTCCTCCCCATTGACCCTCAGTTCACTCACTCACTCACTCACTCACTCACTCACTCACTCACTCACTCACTCACTCACTCACACACACACAGAACCCCACCCACATCCCACACACACACCTAGACAGACAGACAGACCCCACCCCCACATACACACACACACACACACGCACACACACATGCACACACAGAAGGACAGACAGAACCCCCCCCCACACACACACACACTCACTCACACACAGACAAACAAGAGAGAACCCCCCCCACACACACTGCCTCGCGTGTCTACCAGTCTGCTGCATTAGAACATGTTTACTGTCCCCTAAAGAACCAGCGGTCGGCCTTGGGCTCAGCCCTCTAAAAGGGTGGCAGGTAGCCTAGTGGTTAAGAACTTTGGTTCATTAACTGAAAGGTTGCTTGTTTGAATCCCATTCCCTTCAACAAGGCTCTTTACCGTAATTGCTCCTGTAAGTCTCTCTGGATAAGAGTCTACCCAAATTACTAACCTTTTTTTTAAAAGTAGGCTCCTCCCTCTAGAAGTAGGTCTTGGGCTCCTCCCTTTGAAAGTAGACCTTGGGCTCCTCGCTCTAGAGGTTACAGTATATTAGCAAGTTCCTTCATACAAGTCAGTATTCGACGTCCATTCATGTCGGGAGATTACATGGAAACCGGCCGCTAGGGGCAACAGTGAGCACTGTTACTTTCAAGTAGATTTTGGTTTTGCTAGGGTGTTGTGGACAGGGATGGTGGATGGGTGTAATGCCTCCTATAGGATGACGCACAATTGTCCCAGCATTGTCTGGGTTACGGTTTGGCCAGGGTAAGCAGTCATTGTAAATAAGAACTTGTTCTTAACTGACGTGCCTAGCTAGTTAAATAAAGGTTAAATAAACACATTTTAAAAATGGGCGTGTGCCTCTGCCTCTGGTTTTTTATATTTTTGTTTTAAGCCTATCACAAACCTTGACCCTTACTTTAACCATTCGGGGTTAATGCTTAACTAAGAATTCGGAGTTAATGCCTACACGTAACCTTAAACCCTTAGAAATTTGATGATTGGAACAATTTAGAAATTTGACGTTTGAGAAACGTATGAACGTCGAATTCTGAAGTGAGACTGTGAGAGCTTGTTGAATTCCTTGGCAGGATGCGGTTGACAAGACCCTGCCAAGGGGAAGCACGTCTTCTTATCAAAGAGACAGCCTGATGGCATGTACCTGACTATTAGGAACGATTCCTGTTTACTGCTCAATTACACAGCTCGTCTACAGGATGTCCTCTGTCCTCAGGATGCTGTGGTAGTTTAGGATGGAATGAGAAACTGACTAAAATGAGAAACTGACTAAATTGAGAAACTGACTAAATGAGTAAGCCTGCTTTTGACGTGGTAATATTAGCAGCATACCATGGTTACTGTGTAGGGTACTATATAGGTAGACCTATGTTGCTTGGTTTCCTGTGGAAAGATATATCTGGATCAGAATTGGAAGTTCTCATTAGCACGACTATAGGAGGACAGGAGGACACCATGGCTGACTCCAAGCACTTCCACTGACTCTCACCTAAAAGTAACCAAGGAGGCCACATCCTGACTCTCACCTAGCAGTAGCCAAGGAGGTGATGTCCTGACTCTCACCTAGCAGTAGCCAAGGAGGTGATGTCCTGACTATCACCTAGCAGTAGTGAAGGTGGTGATGTCCTGACTCTCACCTAGCAGTAGCCAAGGTGGTGATGTCCTGACTCTCACCTAGCAGTAGCCAAAGAGGCGATGTCCTGACTCTCACCTAGCAGTAGCCAAGGAGGCCACATCCTGACTCTCACCTAGCAGTAGCCAAGGAGGTGATGTCCTGACTCTCACCTAGCAGTAGCCAAGGAGGTGATGTCCTGACTATCACCTAGCAGTAGTGAAGGTGGTGATGTCCTGACTCTCACCTAGCAGTAGCCAAGGTGGTGATGTCCTGACTCTCACCTAGCAGTAGCCAAGGAGGCCACATCCTGACTCTCATCTAGCAGTAGTGAAGGTGGTGATGTCCTGACTCTCACCTAGCAGTAGCCAAGGTGGTGATGTCCTGACTCTCACCTAGCAGTAGCCAAGGAGGCCACATCCTGACTCTCATCTAGCAGTAGTGAAGGAGGTGATGTCCTGACTCTCACCTAGCAGTAGCCAAGGTGGTGATGTCCTGACTCTCACCTAGCAGTAGCCAAGGAGGCCACATCCTGACTCTCATCTAGCAGTAGCCAAGGAGGTGATGTCCTGACTCTCACCTAGCAGTAGTGAAGGTGGTGATGTCCTGACTCTCACCTAGCAGTAGCCAAGGAGGTGATGTCCTGACTCTCACCTAGCAGTAGCCAAGGAGGTGATGTCCTGACTATCACCTAGCAGTAGTGAAGGTGGTGATGTCCTGACTCTCACCTAGCAGTAGCCAAGGTGGTGATGTCCTGACTCTCACCTAGCAGTAGCCAAGGAGGTGATGTCCTGACTCTCACCTAGCAGTAGCCAAGGAGGCCACATCCTGACTCTCATCTAGCAGTAACCAAGGTGGTGATGTCCTGACTATCACCTAGCAGTAGTGAAGGAGGTGATGTCCTGACTCTCACCTAGCAGTAGCCAAGGTGGTGATGTCCTGACTATCACCTAGCAGTAGCCAAGGAGGTGATGTCCTGACTCTCATCTAGCAGTAGCCAAGGAGGCCACATCCTGACTCTCATCTAGCAGTAGCCAAGGTGGTGATGTCCTGACTCTCACCTAGCAGTAGCCAAGGAGGTGATGTCCTGACTCTCACCTAGCAGTAGCCAAGGAGGTGATGTCCTGACTCTCACCTAGCAGTAGCCAAGGTGGTGATGTCCTGACTCTCACCTAGCAGTAGCCAAGGAGGCCACATCCTGACTCTCATCTAGCAGTAACCAAGGTGGTGATGTCCTGACTATCACCTAGCAGTAGTGAAGGAGGTGATGTCCTGACTCTCACCTAGCAGTAGCCAAGGTGGTGATGTCCTGACTCTCACCTAGCAGTAGCCAAGGAGGTGATGTCCTGACTCTCATCTAGCAGTAGCCAAGGAGGCCACATCCTGACTCTCATCTAGCAGTAGCCAAGGTGGTGATGTCCTGACTCTCACCTAGCAGTAGCCAAGGAGGTGATGTCCTGACTCTCATCTAGCAGTAGCCAAGGAGGCCACATCCTGACTCTCATCTAGCAGTAGCCAAGGTGGTGATGTCCTGACTCTCACCTAGCAGTAGCCAAGGAGGTGATGTCCTGACTCTCACCTAGCAGTAGCCAAGGAGGTGATGTCCTGACTCTCACCTAGCAGTAGCCAAGGTGGTGATGTCCTGACTCTCACCTAGCAGTAGCCAAGGAGGCCACATCCTGACTCTCACCTAGCAGTAGCCAAGGAGGTGATGTCCTGACTCTCACCTAGCAGTAGCCAAGGAGGCCACATCCTGACTCTCACCTAGCAGTAGCCAAGGTGGTGATGTCCTGACTATCACCTAGCAGTAGTGAAGGTGGTGATGTCCTGACTCTCACCTAGCAGTAGCCAAGGAGGCCACATCCTGACTCTCATCTAGCAGTAGCCAAGGAGGTGATGTCCTGACTCTCACCTAAAAGTAACCAAGGTGGTGATGTCCTGACTCTCACCTAGCAGTAGCCAAGGAGGCCACATCCTGACTCTCACCTAGCAGTAGCCAAGGTGGTGATGTCCTGACTCTCACCTAGCAGTAGCCAAGGTGGTGATGTCCTGACTCTCACCTAAAAGTAACCAAGGTGGTGATGTCCTGACTCTCACCTAGCAGTAGCCAAGGAGGCCACATCCTGACTCTCACCTAGCAGTAGCCAAGGAGGTGATGTCCTGACTCTCACCTAGCAGTAGCCAAGGAGGTGATGTCCTGACTCTCACCTAAAAGTAACCAAGGAGGCCACATCCTGACTCTCATCTAGCAGTAGCCAAGGTGGTGATGTCCTGACTCTCACCTAGCAGTAGCCAAAGAGGTGATGTCCTGACTCTCACCTAAAAGTAACCAAGGAGGCCACATCCTGACTCTCACCTAGCAGTAGCCAAGGAGGTGATGTCCTGACTCTCACCTAGCAGTAGCCAAGGTGGTGATGTCCTGACTCTCACCTAGCAGTAGCCAAGGTGGTAATGTCCTGACTCTCACCTAGCAGTAGCCAAGGAGGCCACATCCTGACTCTCATCTAGCAGTAGCCAAGGAGGCCACATCCTGACTCTCATCTAGCAGTAGCCAAGGAGGTGATGTCCTGACTCTCACCTAGCAGTAGCCAAGGAGGTGATGTCCTGACTCTCATCTAGCAGTAGCCAAGGAGGTGATGTCCTGACTCTCACCTAGCAGTAGCCAAGGTGGTAATGTCCTGACTCTCACCTAGCAGTAGCCAAGGAGGCCACATCCTGACTCTCATCTAGCAGTAGCCAAGGAGGCCACATCCTGACTCTCACCTAGCAGTAGCCAAGGAGGTGATGTCCTGACTCTCACCTAGCAGTAGCCAAGGTGGTGATGTCCTGACTCTCACCTAGCAGTAGCCAAGGTGGTAATGTCCTGACTCTCACCTAGCAGTAGCCAAGGAGGCCACATCCTGACTCTCATCTAGCAGTAGCCAAGGAGGCCACATCCTGACTCTCATCTAGCAGTAGCCAAGGAGGTGATGTCCTGACTCTCACCTAGCAGTAGCCAAGGAGGTGATGTCCTGACTCTCATCTAGCAGTAGCCAAGGAGGTGATGTCCTGACTCTCATCTAGCAGTAGCCAAGGAGGTGATGTCCTGACTCTCACCTAGCAGTAGCCAAGGAGGCCACATCCTGACTCTCATCTAGCAGTAGCCAAGGAGGTGATGTCCTGACTCTCACCTAAAAGTAACCAAGGAGGCCACATCCTGACTCTCATCTAGCAGTAGCCAAGGAGGTGATGTCCTGACTCTCACCTAGCAGTAGCCAAGGAGGCCACATCCTGACTCTCATCTAGCAGTAGCCAAGGAGGTGATGTCCTGACTCTCACCTAGCAGTAGCCAAGGAGGTGATGTCCTGACTCTCACCTAGCAGTAGCCAAGGAGGCCACATCCTGACTCTCACCTAGCAGTAGCCAAGGTGGTGATGTCCTGACTCTCACCTAGCAGTAGCCAAGGTGGTGATGTCCTGACTCTCACCTAGCAGTAGCCAAGGAGGTGATGTCCTGACTCTCACCTAAAAGTAACCAAGGAGGCCACATCCTGACTCTCATCTAGCAGTAGCCAAGGTGGTGATGTCCTGACTCTCACCTAGCAGTAGCCAAGGTGGTGATGTCCTGACTCTCACCCAGCAGTAGCCAAGGTGGTGATGTCCTGACTCTCACCTAGCAGTAGCCAAGGAGGTGATGTCCTGACTCTCACCTAGCAGTAGCCAAGGAGGTGATGTCCCGACTCTCACCTAGCAGTAGCCAAGGAGGTGATGTCCTGACTCTCACCTAGCAGTAGCCAAGGAGGTGATGTCCTGACTCTCACCTAGCAGTAGCCAAGGAGGTGATGTCCTGACTCTCACCTAGCAGTAGCCAAGGAGGCCACATCCTGACTCTCACCTAGCAGTAGCCAAGGAGGTGATGTCCTGACTCTCACCTAGCAGTAGCCAAGGAGGTGATGTCCTGCCTCTCACCTAACAGTAGCCAAGGAGGCCACGCCCCTTTAAAATTTAAGATCAAGGCAACAACACCTCCATTCAGGAAAGCAATCTCAGCTTGGAGTCTATTGTGAAACATGGACAGTGCTAAAGCAGCTTCAAAGCTCTTTATTACCATGGAGACAGGATCAAAGGGTCTGCTCTGTGGAATAGCGGCCGCCACTTCCCCATGATTTATCATAAGGAACCCATGGGAGGGAGAAAACACCTGAGTGACTCACCTTATGCTGATCTTCCACAGCTCAGGTCATGGAAGAGAGGATCCTGGCCCGTGGTGACCCCTGCACCCCCTGCCACTCCCTCTTAACACCAGGCTTCAAGCATGTGATTGACACCAGATCAGAGGAAGTGCACGGCATCTCCATTCCAGGTGCCATCTGGGTGGAATTAGCTAGTCCATTCACAACCCGATGTTCCTGAGTGTGGGGCCGGCTGGCCAGGGCAGAAGTTTCCATGGAAATAACCCAGGAGGAGGAAGACATGGGGGCATCCTGAGGTTGAGGGAACCTAGCAGTGATTGTTGGATCTGTTCAGTTCACTGGCTTTTAAATGTACATGTAATTGGCTGTTTGTGGCCTGACAGCTGTTCGGCTCAGGAGGGGGTGATTCCTTGCCTAACTACAAAGCCATATGCTACTGGGAGTCAGTCTAGCAGCTCCTCAGTCACCGGCCCTGCTAAAGACGTGCTAAATGATCACTGGGCTCATTGGACCCGCAACGCCCCTCAGCCTGTTCCAGATGTCATCTACGAGCACAAAGTACACAGCAGCATGGCAGTGTCCCTCACGCTACCGAGAAAACATCTTTAGGGGTAATGATGGCCAAGGGAAAGATTCCAATAGCATAAATCCTCAATAGATGTAAGAACCACAACTTTTACCATTCTGACAGTATCATTAAGAGTAATTGGGGAATCACAATGGGAAAGAGGACACAGTCCAAATCTTTCTAAAGGGGAGACAATGGCTCCAGTGTTCTATTGACTACATAGCCTACTATCGTCCTCACCATCTTTCTTGTGGCCAAATTCTCCAGAATACAGTAACTCTAAAGAGAAGGGACGGTTAAGTGCAAGAATTTAGGGCACGCTGGCCCTCTGTGACCGGGAGAATGCAGCCGGCTGCAAGCCTTCTGTCCACCCCCAGCTGGCTGTCTGCTGTCCACCCCCTGGCTGGCTGACTGCTGTCCACATCTGGCTGGCTGACTGTTGTCCCCCGATGGCTGGCTGACTGCTGTCCACCCCTGGCTGGCTGACTTCTGTCCCCCCATGGCTGGCTGACTGCTGTCCCCCCATGGCTGGCTGACTGCTGTCCCCACATGGCTGGCTGACTGCTGTCCCCCCATGGCTGGCTGACTGCTGTACCCCCATGGCTGGCTGACTTCTGTCCCCCCATGGCTGGCTGACTGCTGTCCCCCCATGGCTAGCTGACTACTGCCACAGCAACCTCTGACTGCCTGGATGAGACCAGAGAGAAAGGGCTGCTAGGCCTTCTGCCTGCCTGCCTCGGTAAAGCCGAGCTTGACACATTTGTGAACGGATGCAATTTATAAACACTGACATCTAAATATAGCGGATCTGAACGAGACTTTGCCAAAGCCATCCTGTTAGGAGAAAAGTTATTTAAATGTCGCTGTGTTGGAACTGGGAGCGAAACGGCCAGAAGGAGATCAAGGAACTTCATAATGACAGGCTTGGTACTGGACTAAGCACCATTATGACCTCCTTGTTACTTTTTATTGTCTGTCCTTGTCCTCTTGGTTGACTCTGTGTGTTGCGTGAAAACATACTTGAGTCTAATGTACAGAAGTCCCTCAAATGTCTTGGGAAATAAGACTGGTTTGGATCAGTTTGCCACCAGAACCCTGATGATTTAGTGGGTAAGCCATTGCATGGAATCGGTGAGGTTTCTTTCTTCAGTTTTTCTAGGGGAGGATCTATGGCTGTGACAGTCTCCAGTAAATCACAACTCTGCTAAACTTGATGCTTAGCTTGTCTGAGGACATGCGCAGGCAATTGTGGCAGAATATGAAAGGCCAATGGGGTTGGGGGTGTTTTTCCCCCCAAGTAACAAAATGAACCCCCAAACAAACAAAATGATACACACACGTTTGCAGCTACGAAACATTAGGTATCCTTGTGCCTGTTGCATCAACACAGTTTATTTCTGAGTGATCTGGTTGATTACAATAAAAATTGTATGCATTGATAATGTCAACCCCTAAATATTGTATATGATATGGCAATTACTACTGTGTCTACTAAGATTCTGTGTGCTTTAGTTAGCACTGTTGTTGATCTAATTCAGAGGGGAATATGGCGATGATATTGGTAGAGACCTCCTCAAGCCATTGTTGTCACTATTTGATCATGCTGGTTCAAAATAAACAGATCCAGAATGAACATAAAACACTGTTGAGGTTTTACTTGAATTCACATTTAGTAAAATCCGGTGAACCTGGACTCCAAACCATGAGTTGGTGGCTCAATCAAATGTTAGCAGGATGGGTGGATTGGCATGGAGATGAGTATTTAAATAACTGGGTCCTCTATGGGCACCAACCCCCTTACTCCTCATTGATATGCAACCAAGGCACCTCCCTCTGTTTACCTTCAATATAAATCGAGACAAAAGAATGCCAACGAGGGCAATGGTTGGTGGCAGTCAGTGGCACATAAACCCAGATCTAACACAATGCTGTGGGAATGAGTTGCAGACAAATGCTTCTAATATACAAGAGCACATCATCCCACTGGTCACAGACGTCAGTTCAACGTCTAGTTTTGAATTACAATTGGATGAGTTGTCAACTGACATGAATTCAATGTGAAATCAACAACAAATGTCACCATTTCATTGGATTTAGGTTAAAAGTCGTGTGAAAAAAAGATGAAATACTCTTACGTTGATGACTTTTTCAGTCCAATCAGGTTTCCACATTGATTCAACATCGTCATATAGATTGTTTTGGTTGAAATGATGTGTAAACAACCAGTTTTTGCCCAGTGGGATGGGAATTGTAGTCACTTGCAGTAGCACTATTATAATAAATAAAGGCCAAAGTGGAGGGCGGGGTTTAATATACAGGGAGAAAAAAGACCTCTACAGCGGCCACATGAATAGGGACATTCGAATGTCTAATAGAATGTGCCTCAGCACTTGCCCTTGGAGACAAGTGACAGTTCTAAAAGTGTGTGGGTGGGTATTACTGACAGTGGTGGCTAATATTTAACATGATACACATTATTTTTTAAAACTGAGAAAAGTCTGGCCTGAAATTAAAACATTCTAGAGCACACAAAGGTTATATTTGGCCCGACTGTCACTCTGCACAGATTTGGCTTGTCATCTCATTTGGCTTGCGTCTCCAACATTCATCCCTGCAAGTTAGAATTTAAATTCTGTACAACGGCACAGCATTTCATATACTTCACTGTGGGGAAGGCATAGACAGCCTACCTGACATGTTGATATGCTTCAATGTGGGGAAGGCATAGACAGCCTACCTGACATGTTGATATACTTCAATGTGGGGAAGGCATAGATAGCCTACCTGACATGTTGATATGCTTCAATGTGGGGAAGGCATAGACAGCCTACCTGACATGTTGATATACTTCAATGTGGGGAAGGCATAGATAGCCTACCTGACATGTTGATATGCTTCACTGTGGGGAAGGCATAGACAGCCTACCTGACATGTTGATATGCTTCAATGTGGGGAAGGCATAGATAGCCTACCTGACATGTTGATATACTTCAATGTGGGGAAGGCATAGATAGCCTACCTGACATGTTGATATACTTCAATGTGGGGAAGGCATAGATAGCCTACCTGACATGTTGATATGCTTCAATGTGGGGAAGGCATAGATAGCCTACCTGACATGTTGATATACTTCAATGTGGGGAAGGCATAGATAGCCTACCTGACATGTTGATATACTTCAATGTGGGGAAGGCATAGATAGCCTACCTGACATGTTGATATACTTCAATGTGGGGAAGGCATAGATAGCCTACCTGACATGTTGATATACTTCAATGTGGGGAAGGCATAGATAGCCTACCTGATATGTTGATATACTTCAATGTGGGGAAGGCATAGATAGCCTACCTGACATGTTGATATACTTCAATGTGGGGAAGGCATAGATAGCCTACCTGACATGTTGATATACTTCAATGTGGGGAAGGCATAGATAGCCTACCTGACATGTTGATATACTTCAATGTGGGGAAGGCATAGACAGCCTACCTGACATGTTGATATACTTCAATGTGGGGAAGGCATAGATAGCCTACCTGACATGTTGATATACTTCAATGTGGGGAAGGCATAGATAGCCTACCTGACATGTTGATATGCTTCAATGTGGGGAAGGCATAGATAGCCTACCTGTCATGTTGATATACTTCAATGTGGGGAAGGCATAGATAGCCTACCTGTCATGTTGATATACTTCAATGTGGGGAAGGCATAGATAGCCTACCTGACATGTTGATATACTTCAATGTGGGGAAGGCATAGATAGCCTACCTGACATGTTGATATACTTCAATGTGGGGAAGGCATAGATAGCCTACCTGTCATGTTGATATACTTCAATGTGGGGAAGGCATAGATAGCCTACCTGTCATGTTGATATGCTTCAATGTGGGGAAGGCACAGACAGCCATGTTTGGCTGACCTGTTGGCTGACCTGTTGTTCCGGGTATTTCACAGAACCTTGTGGTGGTGGTGAGCGGCTGTCGTCACTTATGTGACAAAAAGAGCTTATGCTGCAACAATGCAAGTTCTGTCCTAACACTGATCACACGAGACCACAGTCGAAGGCAACTTTCCTTGAATTTCTGTTTTGTACGTTGAATGACATCATCCCCACCAGGCTGTCATTTAATATTTTGCTGTTTCATTCAGTTAGTTCACAGTGTTTCAGCAAGCCACAGCTGCAACTCATAGCTATACCCTTGTATTCATTCAGACAAGGTTACCCAAAGAGTTTGGTGCACTTTTGAGAACTTTTCCCTGGAGATGCTCTGTGACTTTGATACAGTAGTAAGTCACGTTTGGGGCTGACATATGGTCACCAGGCCTATGGAATGGAGGGTGGAGTAGGGAGTATAGAGGGTCCTTCAGCCTTTTGACTCAAGTGAATACAGCATCAGTTAGATACAGTTGAGAGCAAAGTAGACGGCCAAAATGGTAGCATATGTCTTGAGGATTGGGTTTCAAATGCTTTTACTTTCTCCCTTGTCCTTTGTGTTGGGGCGCTCCTCTCCCCTTTGTGTCTCAGGTTGGCTGGAGTGACGGCAGTTGAATGAACAGAAATCAGACACGGCTGGGCTCAACGACACATCACACTAGAGTGTGCACAGCACAACTCTCTCTCTCTCTCTCTCTCTCTGGGCATGGCCTTCCTTGGGGAAATATACCTGAGGTCTATACCCCTGAGAGCCATACCTACATGAACATAACGGAAATCAACAGTAGATAGGCTTTGAATGATACTTTCCGTTGGGAGAGACGTAACATGTCTTAAAGTAACTGCCCAGTGAAAATCATACTTTTTAAAGTTCATATTCTGTTAACTTATACCAAAATAATATTGTTGACTCATCCTATACATGTATTTGTGGCCAAATCATACATTTGAGAAAAACACTCAAACCCCACCTCAAACTTGTATCTCAAACCGACCTTTTTAAAAAATGCTTGCTTTTTCCTCAGAGAACATGATGTCAACTCCCTGAGGAAGATGAGCTGGCCAATCAGCTGCCTAGAGGAAGATGAACTGGCCAATCAGGGGTCTACTTGCATGAATATTTTTAAATAACATTATACACCCACACCATTCTGTTGTTGGGGTACGCCTACACCATTCCAACACAGAAAAGCTGATTTTTAACATACCTTAATTACCTTTTTTCTTTTAAAGGAAATCTACTTCACTCATAAGTAATTATAGAGTAATTATTGTAAGTAATTGTAAGTAATTATAAATCATCACTGGGCAGTTACTTTCATATCACTAAATGTTAGATCATATTGGAAGCAGACTTATTTTGATGATTGAAATGTAGATATTGACATCTCCTAAAAGCAGTTTGGGATTAAGACACAAAATTGTTAGGTTGTTACTTTACAAAAATGTTTATTGTCTTCAAAACCGTTTTCACTGACAAAAGTTGCTCTAGGTAACATGCAGTAGCAAAGACATTCCTATGTACTAGAAACAGGAAATGTTTGTACACAGGGTTATTTCACTGAATGGCCCCATCACCCTGGCAACAGGACCACTCCATCAGTTCAGCCAACAGATGGTTGGTGTGTAACAAGCAGCATATGTTCCAATACTCACCGGCTATTGCTACAGATGGAGAGTGAGGAGGAGGCTGGCACTGAAACATAACCTGACATTTCCTCCTCATCTCGAGCTACATTGTTACAGTCCACAATGTGAGATTAGCCATAAGAGGTAAATAGCACTGGATGCAAATTAGTGACAGTCCATCGCATTTTCCTCCTTTAAGACAGAACCAAACTGGGTTTGACGTCTGGCTGTATATCACTAGGATATACAGGATGGGAAAAAGGATGAATGGTTTGCTCATGCTGACTTAGATGTGTATAGTTCTCTACTGGCAGGGTTTTATAGCTCTGTAACAAGGGGAGGGAGGGGTTCATGGTACAAATGTAGGATCTTCATTTGATCACCCTGTTGCAGAACCTTCCTGCAATGCAGGACATTTAAAACTTGTAGTGTATTTGAGGCTTGAAAAGGCTTCTGAAGCTTGTAATTTCCACTTTGAAATGTCAGACTTGATTATCCCTTGGGAAAAATGTATCAACCACTACAAATATGTCTATTAATTATAATCCATATAATTCACATTTCCTTTTGCTGCAGGATCATTTTCCAGCGGTAGCAAACTGGCTCAAATTAAGATCCTACATATGTAGGGTGACTTTGGTCAAAGCAACAGGTGAGTTAGTTAACCAATTCCCATGGTTTGTTAAGAATGTCGTATTTTTTGTTTGTTCCTCATTCACAATTTATTCATCACTGACATAAATGTAAGTTAATGGCAGTAAGGTATCCTGTAAAATGATTGTTGTCACATTAACATGAACTAAACCATGCTTAGTGCTGTCAGTGACAGTACAGAACTGTTAAAAGTGCTGGTTTCAAGGTCCTCACTGTTATTACTCAAGTTATTTCTTACTACACTTCATACTTATCTCATCAAATGAACTACTGGAGCTACCGGTAATCCTTTTTGTTTTCAATAATGTCTCTAAATGGCCCTAGATTCCAAAATTAAAAAAGATAATACTGAAAGCTATGCGCTATAGCAATGGCGAGGGCATGGTACTGTTTACTTGACATGCACAAAGGCAGACTAACACCCACACTCACCTCAACCCACTAAACACATGCCAACATCCAGCCAGCACACTGCATGCACCCTCTGTTTGGTTAAGTTATTTTTTTCTTCCTCTTTGGTTTTTAACTTAGTGGAAGACCATGCACAAATGCAGCATGAACACAATTTTGGACCGATTCCACACTTTTTACAGAAAAGTGTCTATAGTTTCAGTTGTAAATATCCTGGCTATAGTTGCTCACTTTGGAATGTATGTAACTATTGTAGTATTGTACAGCAGTCCTATCCCAGAAGCTACTGTGTTTCGACTCAAGTTAAAGGCAGTCCTGAAGGGGATTATTATAGAAAACAGACATTCTATAATTATGATCATCACCACTATAAGTAAACATTTATTTTGACATGGTGATTGTTTATATTTACTAAATGTTCAATTCAAGCCACAACTAACAGCTACTTGTAATCAACACCGTGATAATGACGAGAGTAGCCAACCAACTGCAGTAAAGGCCCATTCACAGTTTTTGGCCCATGCTACTATCTTCACTATCCCCACCCCCCTTTCTTCCCACACCCAACCGCCGAAACACAAAGCCAAACTGAAAATAGCAGTGTGCAGGCTTTCATTTCTTTGGGTACGGGACAGTCTCGGGGCTCAGGGATGGTTGGCTGTGCCGCCGCGCCTGCAGGCCCCACCCATCCCTCTGTTCCACAGAGGAAACAGAGATGATAGTGTGCCAAGTCATCTGGTTCCTGTGGCAGAGACCCGCCACTCTTCCCCTCCCCCTGCCTCTCCCCCAGCCTGCCACACAACAGACAACATGATCCCTGTTATGGTCATGAGGATGGGTGCGACCCGCCCCTGTCGCACAGTCAGCCACCGTAGCCCCCTCGCAGCACCTCCAGTTCTTGCCCACTTGGCCTTGACAACGACCACAACTACTCTGGGGCAGAGATACTATATTTACCATTGGGGCACAAGAAGCCATGCCACAATTAAATGGCTAATTGGGGACTGTGAAACTCAAAAGAGAGGTGTTGCTGCTGCAGCTCCCTTGCTTCTATCTAGGGTACTTTTCAATTTACATACCACATATATGCTTCATTTAGCATTGTATATGTGGGTCAGATTTAAAGACCTTGGTACCAAAGTTAATCTTAGTTTGTTTATTTCATGTTGAATTCACATTAGTGGACAACTCAACCAAATGTAAATAAAAACTAAACGTTGAACTGATGTCTGTGCGCAGTGGGAGGCAGTGAAGTAGTGCTATAACCAGCATAGTTTCCCTTCATGGCAACTTCACAGGACTTTCATTGTATATTGTCTAAAAGCCCATCTATCTCAGTATCATACACAAACCCATGACATCATCATCACTGTATCAACAACCCGGCCCTTTTCTCCTCTCTTCTTTCAGTAGAAATCAACGGGATCTCTGTCCTGATCAATCTATATGTTGCTCTGCCGCCAAGGTCAAGTCATCAGTTTATGTAGCTTTGTTTTTTATTCCAGCATGTGTTCCATTTTCTGCAGAGAAACGGAAAGAGCTGTGGTTTGACCACTTGAGCTATGGAACTTTCTCCATATCCTATTTCCGCTTTGGTCCATTTTTTACGACGTCCCGTGGGAAGAATGCTATACTGTATAACTTCACTGACAAGGTAAAGGCATCAGTCCTCCTCTTTCGATGGATACAAATGACAAGAGGAACCACATGCACCTGATGCAATAGGAACAAGATGAGGTGTTACCACACATTGATGAAGACCTTGCATGGGCTAGATAATCAGACCTAGCCCTATTCTAAAAAGGTAACCATTTACTTTCACAGAATACTTAACCTTTTAAACAGGGCTATATGGATAGGGCTAAATTGAAATGTTTCTTACAGAAGAAATATGGAAAGCATATTCATAAAGATAATAGCAATTAAAAGTGAACCGTTTGGAGAATATTGGAAAATGATTAGACTAAAGGTGAGAACACAGTTCACCTGACAGAAGACTGAATCCAAACATTATACTGTTGATTTGATGTGCATTTTATATTTACTGTACCATTCGCCGCATTTGTTGATAACGAAATACTTTCAGTAACATAAGAATATTCCTGCGCCACTCCGGATGAGAGAACGAACGGGTGTCTCCAAGTGGCTACACACCTCTCCAATGTGCACAATTCCTAAGTAATTTACATTTACATTACATTTAAGTCATTTAGCAGACGCTCTTATCCAGAGCGACTTACAAATTGATGCATTCACCTTATGACATCCAGTGGAACAGTCACTTTACAATACTGCATCTAAATCTTAAGGGGGGGGGGGTGAGAGTGTCATGTTTGGTCTTATATTGTCTTGTCATTTTGCTTTCCCTTCTGTTCGTTTTCCCCCCTGCTGGTCGTATTAGGTTCGTTCCCTTTTTTCTCTCTCCCTCCCTCTCTCTCTTCTCTCTATCGTTCCGTTCCCGCTCCCAGCTGTTCCTATTCCCCTAATCAATCATCTAATCTTTTCACACCTGTTCCGTATCTTGCCCTCTGATTAGAGTCCCTATTTCTCCCCTTGTCTTCCGTTTCTGTCCTGTCGGATCCTTGTATATTGTTCACCGTGCTGTGTCTTTGTCTCGCCCTGTCGTGTCTTGTTTCCCTCAGATGCTGCGTGTGAGCAGGTGTCTGAGTCTGCTACGGTCGGTGCCTTCCCGAGGCAACCTACAGTTTATGGTCGAGTCTCCAGTCTGTCCTCGTCACTACGAGTGGAATTAGTTTTTTATGTTTTGTTTTCTGCTCCGATTTGTCTAGGAGTATTGCCTATTTCCTTTACTGGAATAAAGACTCTGTTTTCGCCAAGTCGCTTTTGGGTCCTCATTCACCTGCATAACAGAGAGGGATTACTTATCCTATCCTAGGTATTCCTTAAAGAGGTGGGGTTTCAGGTGTCTCCGGAAGGTGGTGATTGACTCCGCTGTCCTGGCGTCGTGAGGGAGTTTGTTCCACCATTGGGGGGCCAGAGCAGCGAACAGTTTTGACTGGGCTGAGCGGGAGCTGTACTTCCTCAGTGGTAGGGAGGCGAGCAGGCCAGAGGTGGATGAACGCAGTGCCCTTGTTTGGGTGTAGGGCCTGATCAGAGCCTGGAGGTACTGAGGTGCCGTTCCCCTCACAGCTCCGTAGGCAAGCACCATGGTCTTGTAGCGGATGCGAGCTTCAACTGGAAGCCAGTGGAGAGAACGGAGGAGCGGGGTGACGTGAGAGAACTTGGGAAGGTTGAACACCAGACGGGCTGCGGCGTTCTGGATGAGTTGAAGGGGTTTAATGGCACAGGCAGGGAGCCCAGCCAACAGCGAGTTGCAGTAATCCAGACGGGAGATGACAAGTGCCTGGATTAGGACCTGCACCGCTTCCTGTGTGAGGCAGGGTCGTACTCTGCGGATGTTGTAGAGCATGAACCTACAGGAACGGGCCACCGCCTTGATTTTGGTTGAGAACGACAGGGTGTTGTCCAGGATCACGCCAAGGTTCTTGGCGCTCTGGGAGGAGGACACAATGGAGTTGTCAACCGTGATGGCGAGATCATGGAACGGGCAGTCCTTCCCCGGGAGGAAGAGCAGCTCCGTCTTGCCGAGGTTCAGCTTGAGGTGGTGATCCGTCATCCACACTGATATGTCTGCCAGACATGCAGAGATGCGATTCGCCACCTGGTCATCAGAAGGGGGAAAGGAGAAGATTAATTGTGTGTCGTCTGCATAGCAATGATAGGAGAGACCATGTGAGGTTATGACACATGGACAGTGTTATGACACATGAATTTCAATGCACTTTTATGACTCAGAGTGTCTTCAACTATAAGGTGCTTTTTTTTAGCTCTCCTGGCTGTGCCGTTGAGGAACTAGAGCAGCACACTTGTGGTTGTTTTGTTTGGAATACAACCCTGCATCCCCACCATCACACAATTACTGTTGCTGTTTACGCAATCCAAAAACAGTTCATTATAAATCACAATCTGGGTCAGATGGGCATCATTTGAAAGTCTGTTCTATTGTCGACATGACTAGCTACATTATAATATAGGACACAACAGTGTTAGGCTTTCACAATGCAATTCAGGGAAACAGATCATCATTTTGGTGCGCATAGGGTCATGAGTGCATTCAGGTACTTCAGCTGCAGCAAATTTCCTTCACAACAGACATACATTCTGTTCAGAATAACCCAGGGTATGTCGCCATGTAATCCTGTAACTGTACATCAAACATGGTGATCATAAACATTGACACTCTAGGTTATATGACATGAGTTTTATGATATGGAAATTACTGCTGCTGTACACACCTTTTCTGTTCATATACTGTCCATACTGTCTATACACACCATCCTATATAACTACTGCTGTACACACCTTTTCTATTCATATACTGTCATGTTTGTCATTTATTATCTTGTCTTGTCCCTGTGCTTCCCATTCTATTCGTTTCCCTCTGCTGGTCTTATTTGGTTCTTTCCCTCCTTCTAGCCCTCTCTCTCCCCCTCCCTCTCTCACTCTCTCGCTCTCTCTTCTCTCTATCGTTCCGTTCCTGCTCCCAGCTGTTCCTATTCCCCTAATCATCATTTAGTCTTCCCACACCTGTTCCCGATCCTTTCCCCTGATTAGAGTCCCTATTTATTCCTTTGTGTTCCGTTCCTGTGCCGTCGGTTCCTTGTATTGTATTCACCATGCTGTGATTGCGTTTCGCCCTGTCCTGTCGTGTTTTTGCCGTGATTGTGTATCACCCTGTCCTGTCGTGTTTTGTGCCTTCATCAGACGCTGCGTGTGAGCAGGTGTCTCAGTCGACTACGGCCTGCGCCTACCAGCGACCTGCAGTCTGTGGCCGCTTCTCCAGTTGTTTTCCCCTCTACAATCTAGAGGATTTCTGTTATTCCGTTTTGAACATTAATAAACTCTGTTTCTGTTAAGTCGCGTTTGGGTCCTCGTTCACCTGCATGACAGAAGGAACCGACCAAGGAATGGACCCAGCGACTTCAGACGCTGTTTACACTGCCGTCAAGATCCAGGAGCCATGCTCGGCAGACACGAGCAGGAATTGTCTGCTGCTCGCCATGCCGTGGAGAACCTGGCCGCTCAGGTTTCCGACCTCTCTGGACAGTTCCAGAGTCACGTCTCGTGCCACCTGTTACTTCCTGGCCTGCCGAGCCTCCAGAACCCAGGGTTAATAACCCACCTTGCTACTCCGGGCAGCCCACTGAGTGCCGCTCCTTTCTCACGCAGTGTGAGATTGTGTTCTCTCTCCAACCCCCACATACTCTAGAGAGAGAGCTCGGGTTGCTTACGTCATTTCACTCCTTACTGGCCGGGCTCGAGAATGGGGCACAGCTATCTGGGAGGCAAGGGCTGATTGCTCTAACAGATTCCAGAACTTTAAAGAGGAGATGATTCGGGTTTTTGACCGTTCAGTTTTTGGTGGGGAGGCTTCTAGGGCCCTGGCTTCCTTATGCCAAGGTGAACGGTCCATAACGGATTATTCCATTGAGTTTCGCACTCTTGCTGCCTCTAGTGAGTGGAACGAGCCGGCGCTGCTCGCTCGTTTTCTGGAGGGACTCCACGCAGTGGTTAAGGATGAGATTCTCTCCGGGAGGTTCCTTCAGATGTGGACTCTTTGATTGCTCTCGCCATCCGCATAGAACGACGGGTAGATCTTCGTCACCGGGCTCGTGGAAGAGAGCTCGCATCAACGGTGTTTCCCTGCTCCGCATCGCAACCATCTCCCTCCTCTGGCTTTGAGACTGAGCCCATGCAGCTGGGAGGGATTCGCATCTCGACTAAGGAGAGGGAACGGAGGATCACCAACCGCCTGTGCCTCTATTGCGGAGTTGCTGGACATTTTGTTAATTCATGTCCAGTAAGAGGCCAGAGCCCATCAGTAAGCGGAGGGCTACTGGTGGCGCTACTACTCAGGTCCCTTCATCTAGATCTTGTACTACTATGTCGGTCCATCTACGCTGGAGTGCTACATGCAGTGCCTTGATTGACTCTGGGGCTGAGGGTTGTTTCATGGACGAAGCATGGGTTCGGAAACATAACATTCCTTTCAGACCGTTAGACAAGCCTACGCCCATGTTTGCCTTAGATGGTAGTCATCTTCCCAGTATCAAATTTGAGACACTACCTTTAACTCTCACAGTATCTGGTAACCACAGTGAGACTATTTCTTTTTGATTTTCCGTTCACCGTTTACACCTGTTGTTTTGGGTCATCCCTGGCTAGTATGTCATAATCCTTCTATTAATTGGTCTAGTAATTCTATCCTATCCTGGAACGTTTCTTGTCATGTGAAGTGTTTAATGTCTGCCATCCTCCCGTTTCTTCTCTCCCTACTTCTCAGGAAGAACCTGGTGATTTGACAGGAGTGCCGGAGGAATATCATGATCTGCGCACGGTCTTCAGTCGGTCCCGAGCCAACTCCCTTCCTCCTCACCGGTCGTATGATTGTAGTATTGATCTCCTTCCAGGGACCACGCCTCCTCGAGGTAGACTATACTCTCTGTCGGCTCCCGAACGTAAGGCTCTCGAGGATTATTTGTCTGTGTCTCTTGACGCCGGTACCATAGTGCCTTCTTCTTCTCCGGCCGGGCGGGGTTCTTTTTGTTAAGAAGGACGGTACTCTGCGCCCCTGCGTGGATTATCGAGGGCTGAATGACATAACGGTTAAGAATCGTTATCCGCTTCCCCTTATGTCATCAGCCTTCGAGATTCTGCAGGGAGCCAGGTGCTTTACTAAGTTGGACCAAAAACGCTTACCATCTCGTGCGCATCAGAGAGGGGACGAGTGGAAAACGGCGTTTAACACTCCGTTAGGGCATTTTGAGTACCGGGTTCTGCCGTTCGGTCTCGCCAATGCGCCAGCTGTTTTTCAGGCATTAGTTAATGATGTTCTGAGAGACATGCTGAACATTTTTGTTTTTGTCTATCTTGACGATATCCTGATTTTTTCTCCGTCACTCGAGATTCATGTTCAGCACGTTCGACGTGTTCTACAGCGCCTTTTAGAGAATTGTCTCTACGTAAAGGCTGAGAAGTGCTCTTTTCATGTCTCCTCCGTTACTTTTCTCGGTTCCGTTATTTCCGCTGAAGGCATTCAGATGGATTCCGCTAAGGTCAAGCTGTCAGTGATTGGCCCGTTCCAAGGTCACGTGTCGAGTTGCAGCGCTTTTTAGGTTTCGCTAATTTCTATCGGCGTTTCATTCGTAATTTCGGTCAAGTTGCTGCCCCTCTCACAGCTCTTACTTCTGTCAAGACGTGTTTTAAGTGGTCCGGTTCCGCCCAGGGAGCTTTTGATCTTCTAAAAGAACGTTTTACGTCCGCTCCTATCCTCGTTACTCCTGACGTCACTAGACAATTCATTGTCGAGGTTGACGCTTCAGAGGTAGGCGTGGGAGCCATTCTATCCCAGCGCTTCCAGTCTGCGATAAGGTTCATCCGTGCGCTTATTTTTCTCATCGCCTGTCGCCATCTGAGCGCAACTATGATGTGGGTAACCGTGAACTGCTCGCCATCCGCTTAGCCCTAGGCGAATGGCGACAGTGGTTGGAGGGGCGACCGTTCCTTTTGTCGTTTGGACAGACCATAAGAACCTTGAGTACATCCGTTCTGCCAAACGACTTAATGCCCGTCAAGCTCGTTGGGCGTTGTTTTTCGCTCGTTTCGAGTTTGTGATTTCTTACCGTCCGGGTAGCAAGAACACCAAGCCTGATGCCTTATCCCGTCTGTTTAGTTCTTCTGTGGCTTCTACTGATCCCGAGGGATTCTTCCTTATGGGCGTGTTGTCGGGTTGACAGTCTGGGGAATTGAAAGACAGGTTAAGCAAGCACTCACGCACACTGCGTCGCCGCGCGCTTGTCCTAGTAACCTCCTTTTCGTTCCTGTTTCCACTCGTCTGGCTGTTCTTCAGTGGGCTCACTCTGCCAAGTTAGCTGGTCATCCCGGTGTTCGAGGCACTCTTGCGTCTATTCGCCAGCGCTTTTGGTGGCCGACTCAGGAGCGTGACACGCGCCGTTTCGTGGCTGCGTGTTCAGACTGCGCGCAGAAGAAGTCTGGTAATTTTTTTCTGCTTCTGCTCCTGGTCTTGCTGGGTCTCAGTCTGTTCCCTGCCATCGCATCTCTCCTGTTCTTGTCCCTGCCCTTGCTGTGTCTCAGTCTGTCCCTAGTTCTCATTTTTTTTTTAGAGTAGTACCCTAGTTTCCCTTTTTATCGTTTTCGTTACGGTCCTGAGGAGAGGAGTTGGGTTCTTTCTCGGGACGTGCTGGACCGTTTGATCTATGATTTCCTCCGTTGCCGCCAGTGTTCCTCCTCGAGAGCGCCAGGAGGCGCTCGGTGAGTGGGGGGTACTGTCATGTTTGTCATTTATTATCTTGTCTTGTCCCTGTGCTTCCCATTCTATTCGTTTCCCTCTGCTGGTCTTATTTGGTTCTTTCCCTCCTTCTAGCCCTCTCTCTCCCCCTCCCTCTCTCACTCTCTCGCTCTCTCTTCTCTCTATCGTTCCGTTCCTGCTCCCAGCTGTTCCTATTCCCCTAATCATCATTTAGTCTTCCCACACCTGTTCCCGATCCTTTCCCCTGATTAGAGTCCCTATTTATTCCTTTGTGTTCCGTTCCTGTGCCGTCGGTTCCTTGTATTGTATTCACCATGCTGTGATTGCGTTTCGCCCTGTCCTGTCGTGTTTTTGCCGTGATTGTGTATCACCCTGTCCTGTCGTGTTTTGTGCCTTCATCAGACGCTGCGTGTGAGCAGGTGTCTCAGTCGACTACGGCCTGCGCCTATAGCGACCTGCAGTCTGTGGCCGCTTCTCCAGTTGTTTTCCCCTCTACAATCTAGAGGATTTCTGTTATTCCGTTTTGAACATTAATAAACTCTGTTTCTGTTAAGTCGCGTTTGGGTCCTCGTTCACCTGCATGACATATACTGTCCATACTGTCTATACACACCATCCTATATAACTACTGCTGTACACACCTTTTCTGTTCATATACTGTCCATACTGTCTATACACACCATCCTATATAACTACTGCTGTACACACCTTTTCTGTTCATATACTGTCCATACTGTCTATACACACCATCCTATATAACTACTGCTGTACACACCTTTTCTATTCATATACTGTCCATGCTGTCTATACACACCATCCTATATAACTACTGCTGTACACACCTTTTCTGTTCATATACTGTCATTTATATCTATATGTCTCGCCCTGACCTTAGAGAGACATTTTATATCTCTATTTAGTTAGGTCAGGGTGTGATGTGGGGTGGGCATTCTATGTTTTGTTTTCTATGTTTCTTTATTTCTATGTTTTGGCCGGGTATGGTTCTCAATCAGGGACAGCTGTCTATCGTTGTCTCTGATTGGGAATCATACTTAGGTAGCCCTTTCTCTCCTTTCAGTGTGGGTAGTGTCATGACATTGGCCTGGGGATAGGTTTATGGCAGTCATAAATACCTCTTCCCCCCTTTTTCCTCTCTCTACCCTACTGATGTTACATTTGTAAACCCCTTGGTTAATATAGAGATTCTGGGACCATCAGAAGGTGGGGGGAAATGAACAATATTCTGGTAATTCGACCAATTGAACATATGCGGTGGTACTTAATGAATATGATGTCAGTTCGGTTGTCATCTGAGACATTCTCATCAATGATAAGATGACAAACTCTACAGTGGAAAGTCTACACATCAGAGTTATCAGATTCACATGGAATTGTTGTTCAATTTAAATGTTTGAATATGAAATTATTTGTGATGGGATGAAATGTGATTTTAGCTTCTCAAATGTGAGATTTGGGTTTTCATAAGGTTAGGGCTCTGCTGAATCAGCGGCCCACCCCTGTGAAGGGACATGGGCTATAAAACGTTTCAAACACGCCCTCCTCTCCCTTCCTATATAAAGCCTTGACAACAATATAACCTCCTGTTTCGAGGATGTGAGGACGACGGTCCGATGTCAGAATCGTTCAGATAATAACTACAGAACGAAGCCAACATCAGCGTGAGCTTTGGTTGCGAATGGTATGAACTTTGAACTCTTATTCACTACAGAAGTGATAACTCCTAGCCGTTGAGTTAGCAACAGCAGCTGTAAACGAGGGTTAGGAAGGTACAGACAGAGTATCCCGTCTATCACACAACGATGTTACTACAATGTACCAATTGACCACCAGAGACATTCTTCAAAGGACAAAGGACTCGGTTTGGCAACAAGGCCTTCCATCTATCACCAACCTACCAAAATGCAGCTCAGAGTAAATATTTATTGCATTTTCCTTTTCCAAATTGGCGGTAATTTAGAATGCACAAGATACTGTATTTACGACAGCACAGCTTCTTTCTTTGTTACTCAGTCTTCCAAGCTCTTTCACTCAAACCCAGCCCTGTTCTTTTGTGTAACAAGCTGTCATATCTGTTCCACCCACTAGGGACGTTTTCCTTTATGACGTAATTTGTAATCAAATTATGATTAATTAAACCCCTGTAACTGAGGAGGATAACACAAGCACAGAAATGTTGGTGGATGAACTCACCCAACCACAGAGACCTCTAAAAGAGGAAAAGATCAAAAGGGCACAGACAGAGTGTGAAGTGGCCCAAAGCCGTTGAAAAGAGAGAATGGGAAACAATCAACAACGACCTGACAAAAATCTTGGAACAACAGGTAGGAACTGTCATGCAGGTGAAAGAGGACCCAAAAGCGACTTGGCGAAAACAGAGTCTTTAATCCAGTAAAGAAAATACAAACAAAAAACACAACTTTCACTCGAAATGACGAGGACAAACTGGAGACTCGATCTTGAACAGCAGGTGAACAGCAGGTTGCCTCGGGAAGGCACTTGAACCAGACAGACTCAGACACCTGCTCACCACGCAGCATCTGAGGAAAACACGACACGACAGGGCGATACACAATCACAGCACGGTGAATTCTAAACAAGGAACCGACAGGACAGGAACGGAACACAAAGGAAGAAATAGGGACTCTAATCAGGGGAAAGGATCGGGAACAGGTGTGGGAAGACTAAATGATTGATTAGGGGAATAGGAACAGCTGGGAGCAGGAACGGAACGATAGAGGAAGAGAGAGCGAGAGAGTGAGAGAGGGAGGGGGGGAGAGAGAGGGATAGAAAGAGGGAAAGAACCTAATAAGACCAGCAGAGGGAAACGAATAGAATGGGGAGCACAGGGACAAGACATGATAATAATTGACAAACATGACAGGAACAGCAGAGACAAAGCTTGAAAGGATGGGAGACATTATCTACCACTACGGAGAAGAGCGCTTTGGAGTAAACGAAAGGAGAAGTGGCAAGACACCACCCGCGCCAGCCAAATCTAGGAGGCAGCAGGAGATCCAGATACTTGTCAGAGAGAGAAGGCAGCTGAGGAAGCAGTGGAAGAAGGCCTCTGATGCAGAGAGAGAAGGTCTCATGCTACTCCAAGCAGACATTAAATGTCGGCTGGCAACCTTGCGAAGAGCGGAAAACTTAAGGAAACTTCGTAGGAAGAAGGAACACTCAAGAACACGGTTCTATAAAAACCCCTTTAAGTTTGTCAAAGATCTCTTCGAAAAAGGAAAAGTGCGGAATCCTAAAAACTCCAAAGCCTGAACTGGAAGAACATCTGGAAAAGGTCCACCAGGACATGAAAAGGCATGAGCAGATAGTCATCCCACATGACATCCCACCTATTCAACCACCAGAATTCAATCTGGACACTGACCCTCCAAAATGGAGGGAAGTAGAGAACGTTGTCTGAAGAGGAAGAGCGGCCTTGGCTCCTGGGCCTAATGGAGTACCATACAAGCTCTACAAGAATGCCCCGGATGTTCTACGCTTTCTTTGGAGGCTCATGAGGATAGTGTGGCAGAAGGAAATAATACCAAAGGCATGGCAAAGGGCTGGTGGTGTGCTAATCCCGAAAGAGAAGAATGCGACAGACATCAGTCAATTCCGACCAATCTCCCTTCTCAACGTTGAAGGGAAGATCTTTTTCAGTATAATAGCACAGAGGCTGTCCACTTATCTGGAAAGGAACAAGTACATTGATACATCTGTACAGAAAGCAGGCATTCCTGGTTTCTCTGGTTGCCTGGAACATACTAGTATGATTTGGCACCAGATCCAAACAGCTAAGAAGGACAAGAGAGACCTCTATGTCATCTTCCTCGACCTGGCCAATGCCTTTGGCTCAGTTCCCCATGAACTCCTCTGGGAATCCTTCAACATTTTCCACGTACCAGAACCCATCACTACACTGGTAAAGGCCTATTTCCAAGACCTGCAATTGTGTTTCACAACACCTGACTTCACAACAACATGGCAGCGCTTGGAAGTAGGCATAATGGCAGGCTGTACAATTTCTCCTCTGGCCTTCACTATGGCCATGGAAGTCATCATCAGGGCATCGAGATGGGTGGTCGGCGGTGAGAGAACTAAGGAAGGGCTCCGTCTCCCACCTATCCGAGCATACATGGCTGACATGACTACACTGACCACCACTGCAGCATGCACCAGGCGGCTACTTGCAAAACTGCAGGATAACATCAAGTGGGCCCGGATGAAAATCAAGCCAAGCAAATCTCGAAGCATCTCCATAGTCAAGGGCCAGCTTAAAGATGTGAGGTTCTGCATTGGAGATGACCCGATACCAACGGTGTCTGAGCAACCCATCAAGAGCCTGGGTAGATGGTACAACGAAAGCCTCTGCGATAAAGATCAAGTGCAGCAAGTAAGGCAGGACATCGCCGACGGTCTTGAGAACATCAATAAGACCCTACTGCCTGGGAGGCTCAAGCTTTGGTGCCTACAGTTTGGATTTCTCCCCCGGGTAATGTGGCCACTCACCGTCTATGAGGTCCCAATAACAACAGTGGAGAAGATGGAGCGAACCATTACCTCATACGTGAAGAAATGGCTGGGTGTCCCACAATGCCTGAGTAACATCGGCCTCTATGGCAAAGGGGTCCATGAACTACCTCTTACAAGTCTAACGGAGGAGTACAAGTGCTCTAAAGTAAGACTTCAGATGACATTGAAGGACTCCAAAGACCAGACCATTAGCAAGGCTGCACCTCCCCTACAAACTGGACGGAAATGGACATCATCCAAGGCTATGCAGCAAGCAACATCAGCCCTGAGACACCAAGACATTGTGGGGAATATCCAGCATGGAAGAGGAGGCTTTGGCCTGGCAGCAAGCAAATCAGCGTTCCATAAGGCAACAACATCTGAATGCAGGAAGCTTGTGGTCGAGGAGGTGCGCAGACAGGAGGAGACTGCAAGAAGTGCAAAGGCTGTCTCTCTTGCTAAACAAGGGCAATGGACGCGGTGGGAAGGCCTGAAGAGGAGAAAGATCAACTGGAGTGAGCTTTGGCAAATGGAGGCAAGCAACATCAGCTTCATCATAAGAGCTGTTTATGATGTGCTTCCATCACCAAAAAATCTACATCAATGGTATGGCGAGGACTCGACCTGCCCCCTCTGCCCAGCTCCAGCAACTCTCAGGCATATAATGACAGGTTGCAAGACCAGCCTCTCACAAGGCCGCTACACCTGGAGGCACAATCAGGTCCTCAAGAGCCTGGCTGCAGCACTTGAGACCAAGAGGAGTGCAACCAATTCATTACCTCCAAAAACAAGCAATCCCGTCAAAACAACAACATTCATCCGAGAGGGACAGAAAAGGCCCAAGTATCCTCCTACAAAGCCAGAAACTGGACACCTAGCCATGGCCCGGGACTGGAAGATGCTTGTCGATATTGGCCAGCAACTCATTTTTCCACCTGAGATTGCTTCTATCAACCTTAGGCCAGACATGGTACTCTGGTCCCCTTCACGAAAGGCTGTGTACATCATAGAGCTCACAGTCCCGTGGGAAAACTCTGTTGAAGAGGCCTACGAGCGTAAGAAACTGCGTTACACAGAGTTGGCAGCAGACGCAACTCAGCGTGGCTGGAATGCAAAAGTCTGGCTAGTTGAAGTGGGATGCAGAGGATTCGTGGCTTCTTCCATTATCAGGTTGCTGAAAGAACTTGGAATCCATGGACAGGCTCTGCGGCAGACCGTCAGAGCAGTTTCTCAAGCAGCTGAAAGAGGCAGCCAGTGGATCTGGATCAAACGGAAGGACCCTTGCTGGGCTATAACTTCATGACCCCCCACCCCCACCTGAGAACCCAATTCAGATCCCTCCAACTTGAGGAGGGCATATGAGGTATGCGGTCAGCTGTATGGCTGGCTCAGGGTAGAGGACGCCCCTGCCTTGCATAGTCCCGTGGGACATCTTAATTGGGCATGGGACACAAGCTAAGGCTTGATCACCCTTTAGCTGGCCACCTTTGATGAGGGTGTTTAGTGATTAAAGGCCGAAACACCCACTGATTCGAAGGCACACTACTGAGGATGTGTCCCAAAAATTGACATCTTACCCCAGTCTAAGAAATAAACCTCCCATGCCACTCTGTCAACATCACGGCAAATCTCGTGCGAGTGCATTCCATCTATTGGCACAATGGACAGTTTTTAATATCTCGTCTCGTGTTTTATGATTCTTATGTGTAATTCTGTGTGATTAGTTAGGTATTTAGTAAAAAAAATATTAAACCCAATTTTGTATTGCTGATTCAACTTGTTAGCCAGGGTTTGTGAAGGTTAGCCAAGAATTTACAACTTTCAGATGAGACTGAATTAAGGTGACGATTAATATTGAATGCTATTGATGTAAAATATTACTAGGTCTTTAAGAGTTTATTCGGAAGATAACAGGTCTATAAATATTATTTTGTGGTGTCCCGACTCTCTAGTTAATTACATTTACATGATTAGCTCAATCAGGTAATATTAATTACGGAGAAATTAGTTTATAGAATAGCATGTCATATCACTTAATCTGGCATTGCCAAAGACACGACAGTAGTTATCTTTGATAGTGGCACGAGAGCTCTGTAAGCGTCACGTTTGTTTCTTTCGTTTGATGTTTTGTTGGCGACATTTACAATAATAAAAGAAAATGTACGCTCACAAAGCTGCACCTTGGTCTCCTTCCAATGACGGCCGTGACAGAACTACCCACCACCAAAGGACCAAGCAGCGTGGCCAGGAGTGGCAGCCCCCCCCAAAAAATGTTTTTGGGGGGCACACAGGATGGTCGGTGGTGCCGAGGTGTGAACCAGAGACAACCTGGGAGGAGGTGGTCGGTCGACCCAGGGAGAGTGTCAGAGCCCGCCTGGGATTCAATAGAACAATGCGAGAAGGGATACCGGAGGATGGAGTTGGCGAGGAGTATGCAGCAACATAGGCGTTTGGAGGAGCGTGTCACCAGTCCAGTGAAATCTGTGCCAGTCCCACGCATCAGGCCTCCAGTGCACCTCCCCAGTCCGGTACGTCTTGTGTCTCCTCCTCGTATTCGCCTTGAAGTACGTGTCCCCAGTCCAGTACATCCTGTGCCTCCTCCCCGCACTCGCCCTGAGGTGCGTGTCACCAGCCCGATGCCACCTGTATCGGCCAAACACACCAGGCCTCCTGTATGTCTTCCCAGCCTGGTGAGTCCTCTGCCTGCTCCCAGAGAAAGGTCTCCTGTGGGTCTCTCCAGTCCAGTGATGATCCATGGCATGAAGCCTCCAGCGAGGGAGCCCGCCTGGGCCCAGAGCCTCCAGTGAGGGTCCTGAGGGTCCCCAGTCCAGAGCCACCAGCGAGGGTCCCCCATTTTTTCGCCCTCAAGAGCCACTGCGGATAGATACCCACCCGGACCCTCCACTATAGGTTCAGGTTTTGCGGCCGGATTTGGTTAGGTCAGGGTGTGATGTGGGGTGGGCATTCTTTGTTTTGTTTTCTAGGTTTCTTTATTTCTATGTTTGGCCGGGTATGGTTCTCAATCCACTGTCTCTGCGCTTTTTCCCTCCTTTCAGTGTGGGTAGTTAACTTTGTTTGTGGCAAGTAACCCTGTAAGCTTCACGGTTGTTTCTTTCGTTTTTTGTTTTGTTGGTGACATTTTTTAATAAAAGAAAGTACGCTCAACACCTCAACACGCTGCACTTTGGACCACTTCTTTTGACGGCCGTGACACTGTATACAGTGGGGCAAAAAAGTATTTAGTCAGCCACCAATTGTGCAAGTTCTCCCACTTAAAAAGATTAGAGAGGGCCTGTAATTTTCATCATAGGTACACTTCAACTATGACAGACAAAATTAGAAAAAATATCCATAAAATCACATTGTAGGATTTTTAATGAATTTATTTGCAAATCATGGTGGAAAATAAGTATTTGGTCAATTTTTTTTTTTTTTTTACCCAGGCAAGTCAGTTAAGAACAAATTCTTATTTTCAATGACGGCCTAGGAACAGTGGGTTAACTGCCTGCTCAGGGGTTTGAACTTGCAACTTTCCGGTTACTAGTCCAACGCTCTAAACACTAGGCTACCCTGCCGCCCAATAACAAAAGTTTATCTCAATACTTTGTTATATACCCTTTGTTGGCAATGACAGAGGTCAAACGTTTTCTGTAAGTCTTCACAAGGTTTTCACACACTGTTGCTGGTATTTTGGCCCATTCCTGCATGCAGATCTCCTCTAGAGCAGTGATGTTTTGGGGCTGTTGCTGGGCAACACAGACTTTCAACTCCCTCCAAATGTTTTCTATGGGGTTGAGATCTGGAGACTGGCTAGGCCACTCCAGGACCTTGAAGTGCTTCTTACGAAGCCACTCCTTTGCTGCCCGGGCGGTGTGTTTGGGATCATTGTCATGCTGAAAGACCCATCCACGTTTCATCTTCAATGCCCTTGCTGATGGAAGGAGGTTTTCACTCAAAATCTCACGATACATGGCCCCATTCATTCTTTCCTTTACACGGATCAGTCGTCCTGGTCCCTTTGCAGAAAAGCAGCCCCAAAGCATGATGTTTCCACCCCCATGCTTCACAGTAGGTATGGTGTTTTTTGGATGCAACTCAGCATTCTTTGTCCTCCAAACATGACGAGTTGAGTTTTTACCAAAAAGTTATATTTTGGTTTCATCTGAACATATGACATTCTCCCAATCTTCTTCTGGATCATCCAAATTCTCACTAGCAAACTTCAGATGGGCCTGGACATGTACTGGCTTAAGCAGGGGGACACGCCTGGCACTGCAGGATTTGAATCCCTGGCGGCGTAGGGTGTTACTGATGGTAGGCTTTGTTACTTTGGTCCCAGCTCTCTGCAGGCCATTCACTAGGTCCCCCGTGTGGTTCTGGGATTTTTGCTCACCGTTCTTGTGATCATTTTGACCCCACGGCGTGAGATCTTGCGTGGAGCCCCAGATCGAGGGAGAATATCAGTGGTCTTGTATGTCTTCCATTTCCTAATAATTGTTCCCACAGTTGATTTCTTCAAACCAAGCTGCTTACCTATTGCAGATTCCGTCTTCCCAGCCTGGTGCAGGTCTACAATTTTGTTTCTGGTGTCCTTTCACAGCTCTTTGGTCTTGGCCATAGTGGAGTTTGGAGTGTGACTGTTTGAGGTTGTGGACAGGTGTCTTTTATACTGATAACAAGTTCAAACAGGTGCCATTAATACAGGTAACGAGTGGAGGACAGATGAGCCTCTTAGAGAAGAAGTTACAGCTCTGTGAGAGCCAGAAATCTTGCTTGTTTGTAGGTGACCAAATACTTATTTTCCACCATAATTTTCAAATTAATTCATTAAAAATCTTACAATGTAGGGGACGATATGTGCGACTGTCGTGTTTTCGGTTTGCTCCCGTGGTATTCTTAAAGTTTATGTGAATTCTGCAGCAGAACCGTATTTATTTTCAAATATTAATTTGGTGATCCCTTTCCGTAAAAAACAAGACTACTTTGCTTCCGAATGTCAGCATGTCGACCAAACATAAGGCCAAAAGCATGACTTTGAGAAAACCTGACCTACAAGACACGCTCTCATCACCGCCCTCTCCTGAGTCTGAGGGCCCGGGGACGCACACTTTAACTGGGGGCGCGGCTTGGCCTGGCGGCGCTGAAATGAACATTCTCGAGGCCATCAAACTACTACGCTCTGAGATAGTTGAAATGAAAACACAGGTGGTTGCTACGATTGAGGCCAGAATACAGGAGGTTTCTGATACTTTAAAAGCAGATGTAACCATCCTGCGGAACGAGACTGTGCCAGCAATCACAATACTCAAAACAACAACTGCGTCACACACTACAACGATTGCGGCACTGGAGGCCTCCGGTACTAATGTCTCCGATTTAACTACATCCCTGGAGGCTGAAGTTAAACGCCTAGCTGCGGATTTGAAAAAGGTGAAGGAGGGATTCTCTAGAGGGATAGTCTAGAGGGATTCTCTCGCCGCAATAATCTGAGACTTGTATCGGTCCCAGAGTCCGCCGAAATGCATCGCGCCACGGATTTAGTTTCGGGGCTGCTGAAGGATGTTCTTGCCTTAGATGAAAAGCCCCTGATTGATCGAGCCCACCGGTCGCTGCTCCCAAAGCCCCGGGATGGGGAGAGGCCACGTGACATAATTCTTTGAGTGCACTTTTTTCATGAGAAGATGGAGATCCTCCGACGAGCCCGCAATACCACTCTGAGCTTTCAAGGACAGAGCTTTTCCATCTACCAGGACTACTCCCCCACTATTTCCAGGCAGCGCGCAGCTTTCGGACAGGCCAAACGAGTACTTCGGGACCATCCAAGTGTGAAGTATGGACTGCGATTCCCGGCCCGTTTATGGATATCTCACGGGGGTAAAGACTACACATTTGAATCTCCGGATGAGGCTAAGGCTCACATTCAACGTCACATCAAGAAGTCTTGAATATGCTCACAGTTCAGCAACTGTTGCTTGCGTACTGTGGATAGTAAGTAACCCACTTGTGGTATAATTATGCTTAGACATAACAGGCTAGTCTTGTATAGTTGTTGAAACTATTCAGGCTTATTTGAGGTGATCTAATGTTTTGATCGTCTCGTGTGCGTGCCTTATCTCGCTCACCTATTTAGTTCGTTTACACATTGTCTCGGTGACTCAAAATATTTTTGGTTATTTGTTTACTGCATCTGTTTGCATTGACCCAGTTAACAGTAAATGTCTCCCGAGGGTACACGGTTTTTGGGGCCTCACTTTAATTTGAAAAGTTTTGAGCGTCATTTATGCCCAGCAAACGCATAGTTTTTGGTATTGGTTGTAAGCCGTCTCAGCTTCAACTAGACTACTATTATAATTACTATTATTTTTGATTGTCTTACTATGATTTCCTTACTTCAAATTAGGTTTTTGGCTGAGAGGCTTTATACATTTTATTTATTTTCCCTCTCAATGCCTGTTATAAGACTGGGAATACAATTATATACATCTACAAGTGGTGCTTTTGTCACTCCGTTTGCACAAGGGATTCGCCTTTTTTTTATTTGAAAAAAAATACATACAAATCTTTCTTTTTGCTGCTTGATCCACTAACAAAACGCGACTTTAAAGAGCGGGACTGTGGTTTTAGGTTTAAGACCGCACTCTCACAGACATACTGTGCGAAGAGAACATGTTCTATTTAGGCTTGTACCTCGTTCGGGGAGGTATTGTCTGGGATGGGGGGAAGGGGTGGGTGGGCAGGTTGAATTGTTCAGTTCTAATGTTGCCATTCTGTCTTTTTAGTTTTTTTATCTGTTTTTTTTCTGTACTTTTTCCAAACATTTACCACCATACATTATTACTCTGAGACAAGTTATTCTGGGGGTTTTGGGCGCTCATTGCTTTTCCATTCTATGCTCTAATGACAGGGTTGAATAACGGGAATGCCCAGAGGGGCCGAAATAATACGATCAAGTACATTCCTTGGAATACCAAAGGGGTTAACAACCCGGTGAAGCGTAAGAGGGTGTTGACACACTTAAAGGGTTTGAATGCAAATATTGCATTTCTAGAAGAGACTCACTTGAGGACTGGAGAGCATTTTAGGATGCGTAAGGACTGGGTTGGTCAAGTGTTCCACTCAAACTTTCATAGTAAATCAAGAGGTACTGCTATTCTGGTTGATAAAGCTACTCCCTTTGTAGCTTCTGAGGTTATTGCTGATCCTAAGGGACGATACGTCATAGTAACCGGTGAACTGTTTTCTACCCATCTTGTCTTGGCTAGTGTTTATGCTCCCAAATGGGATGACACAAGTTTCATTTCTTCCTTTCGGTCTACTATTCCCAATTTAGATTCTCATTTGTTGATTTTAGGGGGGGGTTTCAACTGTAAAATGTCCCCAGTTCTTGACAAGTCCTCACAAACAAATACAGGCCCATCTAAATGTGCCCTACTTATTCAATCTTTTCTTCAGAAATATGCTATGTTTGAGGCCTGGCGTTTCCTACATCCTACAGATAGACAATATTCCTTTTATTCTCATGTTCATCAAACATACTCCCGGATTGATTACTTCTTTTTGGACAAAAAACTTCTGCCTAACCTTCGGCAGTGTACTGACGAGAGTATTGTTATCTCGGACCATTCACCATTAGTGCTTGAACTAGAGTTTCCCCAGCAACCTCCTATGTGTTATCAATGGCGTCTCAACCCCATTTTACTCTCAGATAAGGAGTTTGTCAATTTCATCTCTTCTGAAATCACCTTATTCCTAGAAACGAATTCAACACCAGGTATGTCCTGCTCTACCATATGGGAGTCTCTCAAAGCATACCTACGTGGCCAAATTATTTCTTATACAGCCAACCAAAACAGAGTTCGCTCCCAGTGACTTCGGGACCTGAGCGAGTCCATAGCCACACTGGATGAGAAGTATGCTACGGATCCTTCCTCTGATCTGGATGTTTTCTGGTCTGCTTTGCCCATTCTTGTCTCGACTATTTGCAGAGTGCCTCAATACTTCAAAGCTACCGCCTAGTCTTTATCAGGCTTCAATTTCATTACTACTAAAGAAAAACAAAGACCCCCTGGAATGTGGATCCTATCGCCCAATCTCGCTTTTAAATTATGATTACAAAATCCTAGCTAAGCTTTTAGCCATCCGTATGGAAGGCTTGCTGCACCAAGTAATACACTCTGACCAGACTGGCTTTGTGAGAAATAGCCATTTATTTTTCAATATTAGGCACCTTATTTATATACTGTACTCCCCAGCGTCGGAGGACCCGGAGGTGGTGGTCTCACTTGATGCCGAAAAGGCATTTGACCGCGTTGAGTGGGATTACCTAACAGCTTTCCTTTATAGATTTGGCTTTGGCCCCAAATTCATTGCGTGGATAAAGATTATTTATTTTTCCCCCATGGCTTCGGTACGGACTAATAACTTGTCCTCTGACTATTTTCCCTTGCACCGCGGATCCAGACAGGGTTGCCCACTCTCCCCCTTGTTGTTTGCTTTGGCAATCGAGCCTCTCGCCATTGCACTACGCTCTAATGATGCCATTCAAGGCATAATCAGGGCGGGCTGGGAGCAGAAAGTATCGCTATATGCTGACGACCTCCTTTTGTTTATCTCCAACCCCGATACCTCATTGCCACGTGCCCTATCTGTTCTTAAATCTCAGGGTACAAGCTGAATCGAGGCAAGAGTGAGCTTTTTCCGGTAAACAAGGCTGCTTTAAAGTGCTCTTTTACAAGTTCTCAGTTTAGGATTGTCTGGGATCAATTCACTTACTTGGGAGTAAAAGTGACAAGGAAATATTCAAATTTGTTTCAGGAAAACTTTGTTGCTCTAGCAGACAGATTGAAACAATCTTACTTTTTGGAATTCGCTACCCCATTCTCTTATCGGAAGGATTAATGTCATTGAAATGAATGTGTTGCCCAAATGTTTATATTTATTTCAATGTTTACCCATTTTTATTCCAAAATCTTTTTTTATTTCACTGGATCAAACATTCATGCATTTTATTTGGGATGGCAAGGTACCACGGATTGGTAGAAAACATTTACAGAAGCCTAGGTCATTGGGGGGTTTAGCTCTACCAAATTTTCAGACATACTACTGGGCTGCAAATTTCAGAGCCGTTCTGTACTGGCTGCAGACTGATCCTACTGGCCCTAGACCACTCTGGGTCCAGATGGAGTCTGAATCGTGTAAACCTGCAGCACTTTCCTCTGTGCTGTGCTCGTCTCTCCCAGTGTCCCTATGCAAAAGGTGTGTCAAACCAATTGTAAGCAGTCTCTTAAAATTTGGAATCAGTTCCGTTTAGCCTTTTAATTATTATTTTTTTTTTTAAATACTTTAATTTTAAAAACAAAACATTAAGATTCCAAAACAACTCAAAAGACAGCAACAAATGTAAAGAGCTCTTCAAGAACAAATAAAATCAAGTTTACCAAACTTTGGAGGGAGTGGGGATTATGGGGAGTGTGAGTGTTTATGGGATACTCAGGTCTGTCAAAACAGTCAAGAAACATGGTCAAAGTAACAACCTTGTAACACTGTATAAAAGAAGGGTTTGGGAGGGAGTTGGGCAGGGGGGGGTCGTAGAGGAAAGTAGGAGAGGAGGTATGGAGAGGAGGAGCAGGATGTTTAGCCTTTAACCTCCGAGGCTTTTCTCAATCAGAACATTTTATTTCCTCCATCTTTGAATGATGGGGCTTTTGGCATTTGGCACTCACTAGGCCTCTCCTCGCTAGCCCAATTATTCTTTGATGATACATTTGCCTCTTTTTCTCAGCTGCAGGAAAAGTTCAATCTCTCCCAATCCCACTTTTTCCACTATCTCCAGACTAGAAACTTTGTCAGGGCTAACACACCTGGATTTCCCAATAGGCCTGCGAATACAGCTATAGAGAGCATCTTGGAGCTGAACAAGCTTCCTAGGGGCGCAATTTCAGATGTATATGCAATCATTCATGACTTACAGAACCCTTCTTTGGTGCCTTTAAAGACTCGATGGGAAAAGGATTTGGGGGAGGAACTTGGGGAAGATGCCTGGGAATCTGTGCTGCACAGGGTGCACTCGTCCTCTTTTAGCACTAGACACAGCCTCATTCAATTCAAGGTGGTTCACCGTATCCACTGGTCGGGGGCCAAACTTGGAAGAATATTCTCTGATTTTGATCATACCTGTGTCAGATGTAAAGTGGAACCAGCCACAATGTTGCATATGTTTTGGGGCTGTCATAAACTGTCAGGTTTCTGGGAATTAATATTTAAATGTTTCTCTGATATATATGACACTGTTATAGATCCGTCTCCCCTTACAGCCCTTTTTGGAGTACTGCCCATGGGTAGCCCCCTATCAAGAATCCAGTCGGACACTGTTGCTTATACAACTCTTTTAGCTAGACGGCTAATACTACAGAACTGGAAGATGGCAGCTCCCCCAACTTATAAATATTGGTTGAGGGATGTGTTGTGCTCTCTGAAACTAGAAAAAAATCAAATTCAATTCACGTGGGAACCCCAAACTGTTTGATGAGGCTTGGGCTCCATTCCGGTCTTACTTTAAACAGTCCATCCTCTGATGGCATTCCAATTAATACTAAAATAAGTCTGTGACTTAAGGGTTGGAGGAGCCTCTCTCTGTGTTTTTGCTGGGGGGGGCATTAAGGTCCATGTGCTTATTGATTGTGATCTGCAGATGCCTTGTTCATCTTGCTCGGGCAGAGACTCAACCCTCCTCTCCTCCCTCTCTGCATCCTTTGACTCTCTATGCCCCCTATCCTCCAGGCCGGCTCGGTCCTCCCCTCCCGCTCCGTGGCTCGACGACTCATTGCGAGCTCACAGAACAGGGCTCCGGGCAGCCGAGCGGAAATGGAGGAAAACTCGGCCTCCCTGCGGACCTGGCATCCTTTCACTCCCTCCTCTCTACATTTTCCTCTTCTGTCTCTGCTGCTAAAGCCACTTTCTACCACTCTAAATTCCAAGCATCTGCCTCTAACCCTAGGAAGCTCTTTGCCACCTTCTCCTCCCTCCTGTATCCTCCTCCCCCTCCCCCCCCTCCTCCCTCTCTGCAGATGACTTCGTCAACCATTTTGAAAAGAAGGTCGACGACATCCGATCCTCGTTTGCTAAGTCAAACGACACCGCTGGTTCTGCTCACACTGCCCTACCCTGTGCTCTTTCTCCCTTCTCTCTCCAGATGAAATCTCGCGTCTTGTGACGGCCGGCCGCCCAACAACCTGCCCGCTTGACCCTATCCCCTCCTCTCTTCTCCAGACCATTTCCGGAGACCTTCTCCCTTACCTCACCTCGCTCATCAACTCATCCCTGACCGCTGGCTACGTCCCTTCCGTCTTCAAGAGAGCGAGAGTTGCACCCCCTTCTGAAAAAACCTACACTCGATCCCTCCGATGTCAACAACTACAGACCAGTATCCCTTCTTTCTTTTCTCTCCAAAACTCTTGAACGTGCCGTCCTTGGCCAGCTCTCCCGCTATCTCTCTCTGAATGACCTTCTTGATCCAAATCAGTCAGGTTTCAAGACTAGTCATTCAACTGAGACTGCTCTTCTCTGTATCACGGAGGCGCTCCGCACTGCTAAAGCTAACTCTCTCTCCTCTGCTCTCATCCTTCTAGACCTATCGGCTGCCTTCGATACTGTGAACCATCAGATCCTCCTCTCCACCCTCTCCGAGTTGGGCATCTCCGGCGCGGCCCACGCTTGGATTGCGTCCTACCTGACAGGTCGCTCGTACCAGGTGGCGTGGCGAGAATCTGTCTCCTCACCACGCGCTCTCACCACTGGTGTCACCACTGGTGTCCCTCCTATTCTCGCTATACACCAAGTCACTTGGCTCTGTCATAACCTCACATGGTCTCTCCTATCATTGCTATGCAGACGACACACAACTAATCTTCTCCTTTCCCCCTTCTGATGACCAGGTGGCGAATCGCATCTCTGCATGTCTGGCAGACATATCAGTGTGGATGACGGATCACCACCTCAAGCTAAACCTCGGCAAGACGGAGCTGCTCTTCCTCCCGGGGAAGGACTGCCCGTTCCATGATCTCGCCATCACGGTTGACAACTCCATTGTGTCCTCCTCCCAGAGCGCTAAGAACCTTGGCGTGATCCTGGACAACACCCTGTCGTTCTCAACTTACATCAAGGCGGTGGCCCGTTCCTGTAGGTTCATGCTCTACAACATCCGCAGAGTACGACCCTGCCTCACACAGGAAGCGGCGCAGGTCCTAATCCAGGCACTTGTCATCTCCCGTCTGGATTACTGCAACTCGCTGTTGGCTGGGCTCCCTGCCTGTGCCATTAAACCCCTACAACTCATCCAGAACGCCGCAGCCCGTCTGGTGTTCAACCTTCCCAAGTTCTCTCACGTCACCCCGCTCCTCCGCTCTCTCCACTGGCTTCCCGTTGAAGCTCGCATCCGCTACAAGACCATGGTGCTTGCCTACGGAGCTGTGAGGGGAACGGCACCTCAGTACCTCCAGGCTCTGATCAGGCCCTACACCCAAACAAGGGCACTGCGTTCATCCACCTCTGGCCTGCTCGCCTCCCTACCACTGAGGAAGTACAGTTCCCGCTCAGCCCAGTCAAAACTGTTCGCTGCTCTGGCCCCCCAATGGTGGAACAAACTCCCTCACGACGCCAGGACAGCGGAGTCAATCACCACCTTCTGGAGACGCTTGAAACCCCACCTCTTTAAGGAATACCTAGGATAGGATAAAGTAATCCTTTTCACCCCCCCCCCTTAAAATATTTAGATGCACTATTGTAAAGTGGCTGTTCCACTGGATGTCATAAGGTGAATGCACCAATTTGTAAGTCGCTCTGGATAAGAGCGTCTGCTAAATGACTTAAATGTAAATGTAAATGTAAAATGTAAATGTGTTTGCTCTGTCCCTGTACTATAGATTGCCCTTTAACCTCTGTAGCCTTCTGCCTGGTATGTTTAACTTGTCTAAAGTATGGTATCTTTAAAGCTATTTTTTAGTTGTATTTTTATTTGTATTTTTTTTCTAGTTGAGTATATTATTTATATTGCTTTGTCTTGTCTATGTGTGTGTGTGTGTGTGTGTGTGTGTGTGTGTGTGTGTGTGTGTGTGTGTGTGTGTGTGTGTGTGTGTGTGTGTGTGTGTGTGTGTGTGTGTGTGTGTGTGTGTGTGTGTGTGTGTGTGTGTGTGTGTGTGTGTGTGTGTGTGTGTGTGTAAAACTTAATAAACAGAGTTTAAAAATAAATAAAAAAATCCTACAATGTGATTTTCTGGATATTTTTTTTCTCATTTTGTCTGTCATAGTTGAAGTGTACCTATGATGAAAATTACAGGCCTCTCTCATCTTTTTAAGTGGGAGAACTTGCACAATTGGTGGCTGACTAAATACTTTTTTGCCACACTGTATATTTATATTCCATCTCGTTCTGATATTTCCTAATTTCTTTCCTTTTTTCTGGATTAAGTGTGTATTGTATTTTGCCGCTAGTGCTTCTAGTTCCGACAATTCAGTAATATCCAACAAGTAATTTAACCGAACAATTTCACAACAGGAATGAATAAGAATATGTACATAAAAAGGATATATGAATGAGTGATGGCAGAACGGCATAGGCAAGATGCAGTGGATGGTATAGAGTACAGTATATACATATGAGATGAGTAATGTAGGATATGTAAACATAAGTGGCATTGTTGAAGTGGCATTGTTTAAAGTGGCTAATGATACATTTTTTACATCAATATATCCATTATTAAAGTGACTGGAGTTGAGTCAGTATGTTGGCAGCAGCAACTCAATGTTAGTGGTGGCTGGTTAACAGTCTGATGGCCTTGAGGTAGAAGCTGTTTTTCAGTCTCTCGGTCCCTGCTTTGATGCACCTGTACTGACCTCGCCTTCTGGATGATAGCGGGGTGAACAGGCAGTGGCTCAGGTGGTTGTTGTCCTTGATGATCTTTATGGCCTTCCTGTGACATCGGGTGGTGTAGGTGTCCTGGAGGGCAGGTAGTTTGCCCCCTGTGATGCGTTGTGCAGACCTCACTACCCTCTGGAGAGCCTTACGGTTGTGGGCAGAGCAGTTGCCATACCAGGCGGTGATACAGCCCGACAGGATGCTCTCGATTGTGCATCTGTAAAAGTTTGTGAGTGCTTTTGGTGACAAGCCGAATTTCGGAGTACAGGAGAGGGCTCAGAACGCACCCTTGTGGGGCCACAGTGTTGAGGATCAGCGGGGTGGAGATGTTGTTACCTACCCTCACCACCTGGGGGCAGGTCCGTCAGAAGTTAGAAGTTAGAATAACAATGATTTAGGGTTTTACCAGCCCTGGTAGCACAATCAATATGCTGATAGAATTTAGGGAGAGTTGTTTTCAGATTCGCCTTCTTAAAATCCCCAGCTACAATGAATGCAGCCTCAGGATATGTGGTTTCCAGTTGACATAGAGTCAAATAAAGTTTGTTCAGGGCCATCAATGTGTCTGCTTGGGGGGGGGAATATATGCGGCTGTGATTATAATCGAAGAGAATTATCTTGGTAGATAATGCAGTCGACATTTGATTGTGAGGAATTCTAAGTCAGGTGAACAGAAGGACTTGAGTTCCTGAATGTTGTTATGATCACACCACGTCTCGTTAATCATAAGACATACCCCCCCCCCACTTCTTACCAGAAAGATGCTTGTTTCTGTCGGCGCAATGCGTGAAGAAACCAGGCGGCTGCACCGACTCCGATAGCGTGTCTCGAGTGAGCCATGTTTCCGTGAAGCAAAGCACAGTCTCTTATGTCTCTCTGGAATGCTACCCTTGCTCAGATTTCATCAACCTTGTTGTCAAGAGACTGGACATTGGCGAGTAGTATGCTAGGGAGCGGTGCGCGATGTGCCCGTCTCCAGAGCCTGACCAGAAGACCGCTTCGTCTGCCCCTTTTACAGGGTCGTTGTTTTGGTTCACCGGCTGGGATCCGATCCATTGTCCTGGGCAGTGGGCAAAACAGAGGATCCGCTTCGGGAAAGTTGTATTCCTGGTCGTAATGATGGTGAGTTGATGTTGCTCTTATATCCAGTAGTTCCTCCCGACTGTATGTAATAAAACCTAAGATCACCTGGGGTACCAATGTAAGAAATAACACGTAAAAAACAAAATACTGCATAGTTTGCTAGGAATGCAAAGCGAGGCGGCCATCTCTGTCGGCACCAGTCAGGCAACATATGACATTCCTCTAATCGCCATGATTTGTTTTGTCATTCACATCATTATCATTAACAGATTTCTCACATTCACAACTTGCCTAATTGAAACCAACAACTACCCTCTCCCTTTTTCTGTCTGGAAAGCACTCCATGTTTCAATGGGCTGACAGACAATTGTATAACATGTGTGTTTGGATTGGTTCCAAACCACAAGGTCTGAAAGATAAGAGATCATCAGGGACTAATACGGCCTGGGCTGAATATTCATCACTGGCCGTGTTGGCATGCACCTCAGACAGAGAAGAGCAGCCTGTATTGTCACTGAGCCATACATGGCGTACTTAGAGATAAAACTTTGGAACATAAACTCAGCAAAAAAAGAAACGTCCCTTTTCAGGACCCTGTCTTTCAAAGATAATCTGTAAAAATCCAAATATCTTCACTGATCTTCATTGTAAAGGGTTTAAACACTGTTTCCCATGCTTATTCAATGAACCATAAACAATGAATGAACATGCACCTGTGGAACGGTGGCTAAGACACTAACAGCTTACAGACGGTAGGCAATTAAGGTCACAGGTATGAAAACAGGACACTAAAGAGGCTTTCTACTGACTCTGAAAAACACCAAAAGAAAGATGCCCTGGGTCCCTGCTCGTCTGTGTGAACGTGCCTTAGGCATGCTGCAAAGAGACATGAGGACTGCAAATGTGGCCAGGGCAATAAATTGAAATGTCCGTACTGTGAGACAATGTGTCCGTACTGTTAGCCTAAGACAGAGCTACAGGGAGACAGGACGGACAGCTGACCATCCTCGCAGTGGCAAACCACGTGTAACAACACCTGCACAGGATCGGAACATCCTAACATCACACCTGCGGGACAGGTACAGAAAGGCAACAACAACTGCCCGAGGTACACCAGGAACGCGCAATCCCTCCATCGGTGCTCAGATTGTCAGCAAATAGGCTGAGAGAGGCTGGACTGAGGGCTTGTAGACCTGTTGTAAGGCAGATCCTGACCAGACATCACCGGCAACAACGTTGCCTATGGGCACAAACCCACCGTAGCTGGACCAGACAGGACTGATAAAAAGTGCTCTTCACTGACGAGTCGTGGTTTTGTCTCACAAGGCGTGATAGTTGGATTCGCGTTTATCGTCAAAGGAATGAGCGTTACACCGAGCACTGTACTCTGGAGCGGGATCGATTTGGAGGTGGAGGGTCCGTCATGGTCTGGGGCGGTGTGTCAGCATCGTCGGACTGAGCTTGTTGTCATTGCAGGCAATCTCAACGCAGGGCGTTACAGGGAAGACATCCTCATCCCTCATGTGGTACCCTTCCTACAGGCTCATCCTGACATGATGCTTCAGCTTGACAATGCCACAAGCCAAACTGCTCGTTCTGTGCGTGATTTCCTGCAAGACAGGAATGTCAGTGTTCTGCCATGGCCAGCAAAGAGCCCGGATCTCTTTCCCATGGAGCAAGTCTGGGACCTGTTGGATCGGAGGGTGAGGGCTTGGGCCATTCCCCCCAGAAATGTCCGGGAACTTGCAGGTGCCTTGGTGGAAGAGTGGGGTAACATCTCACAGCAAGAACTGACACATCTGGTGCAGTCCATGAGGAGGAGATGCACTGCAGTACTTAATGCAGCTGGTGGCCACACCAGATACTGACTGTTACTTTTGATTTGACCCCCCCCCTTTGTTCAGGGACACTTAATTCTATTTTTGTTAGCCACATGTCTGTGGAACTTGTTCAGTTTATGTCTCAGTTGTTCTATCTTGTTATGTTCAAACAAATATTTCCACATGTTAAGATTGCTGAAAATAAACACAGTTGACAGTGAGAGACGTTTCTTTTTTTGCTGAGTTTATTACCCATATGCTCTAATTAAACCCATTAGGATTATCAAGGCATAGGGAGAAAAGCTTAACTGTTAACTATTTCAATGATTAGTATGTCCCTAATTATGTTTTTATTCTGGTTTGACCTCTGTGAACTTTGTCAGCACATTATTGATACATCTGTGCATTGGGGAGAGGGCCAGGAACTGTGGTGAATTGTTAAGAATAAGGGGCCCTGCTTGGCACCTCATGCATGTCATCCCCCACCTCGGATAGACCCAAACATTCTCTCCCCACAGGCAGCCTCGGAGATGCAAGCGATGCTCGCTGCTTAGCTGCCTTCTCTATGGGAATGTGGCAGTATTCTAAACACTGATAATGGTAGTGGAGCATGGCAGGTGGTTTCCATAACACTGATAATGGTAGTGGAGCATGGCAGGTGGTTTCCATAACACTGATAATGATAGTGGAGCCTGGCAGGTGGTTTCCATAACACTGATAATGGTAGTGGAGCATGGCAGGTGGTTTCCATAACACTGATAATGGTATTGGAGCATGGCAGGTGGTTTCCATAACACTGATAATGGTAGTAGAGCATGGCAGGTGGTTTCCATAACACTGATAATGGTAGTGGAGCATGGCAGGTGGTTTCCATAACACTGATAATGGTAGTGGAGCATGGGAGGTGGTTTCCGTAACACTGATAATGGTAGTGGAGCATGGGAGGTGGTTTCCATAACACTGATAATGGTAGTAGAGCATGGCAGGTGGTTTTTCCATAACAATGATAATGGTAGTGGAGCATGGGAGGTGGTTTCCATAACACTGATAATGGTAGTGGAGCATGGCAGGTGGTTTCCATAACACTGATAATGGTAGTGGAGCATGGCAGGTGGTTTCCATAACACTGATAATGGTAGTGGAGCATGGCAGGTGGTTTCCATAACACTGATAATGGTAGTGGAGCATGGGAGGTGGTTTCCATAACACTGATAATGGTAGTGGAGCATGGCAGGTGGTTTCCATAACACTGATAATGGTAGTGGAGTATGGGAGGTGGTTTCCATAACACTGATAATGGTAGTGGAGCATGGGAGGTGGTTTCCATAACACTGATAATGGTAGTGGAGCATGGCAGGTGGTTTCCATAACACTGATAATGGTAGTGGAGCATGGCAGGTGGTTTCCATAACACTGATAATGGTAGTGGAGCATGGGAGTGGTTTCCATAACACTGATAATGGTAGTGGAGCATGGCAGGTGGTTTCCATAACACTGATAATGGTAGTGGAGCATGGCAGGTGGTTTCCATAACACTGATAATGGTAGTGGAGCATGGGAGGTGGTTTCCATAACACTGATAATGGTAGTGGAGCATGGCAGGTGGTTTCCATAACACTGATAATGGTAGTGGAGCATGGCAGGTGGTTTCCATAACACTGATAATGGTAGTGGAGCATGGCAGGTGGTTTCCATAACACTGATAATGGTAGTGGAGCATGGGAGGTGGTTTCCATAACACTGATAATGGTAGTGGAGCATGGCAGGTGGTTTCCATAACACTGATAATGGTAGTGGAGCATGGGAGGTGGTTTCCATAACACTGATAATGGTAGTGGAGCATGGGAGGTGGTTTCCATAACACTGATAATGGTAGTGGAGCATGGCAGGTGGTTTCCATAACACTGATAATGGTAGTGGAGCATGGGAGGTGGTTTCCATAACACTGATAATGGTAGTGGAGCATGGGAGGTGGTTTCCATAACACTGATAATGGTAGTGGAGCATGGCAGGTGGTTTCCATAACACTGATAATGGTAGTGGAGCATGGCAGGTGGTTTCCATAACACTGATAATGGTAGTGGAGCATGGCAGGTGGTTTCCATAACACTGATAATGGTAGTGGAGCATGGCAGGTGGTTTCCATAACACTGATAATGGTAGTGGAGCATGGCAGGTGGTTTCCATAACACTGATAATGGTAGTGGAGCATGGCAGGTGGTTTCCATAACACTGATAATGGTAGTGGAGCATGGCAGGTGGTTTCCATAACACTGATAATGGTAGTGGAGCATGGGAGGTGGTTTCCATAACACTGATAATGGTAGTGGAGCATGGCAGGTGGTTTCCATAACACTGATAATGGTAGTGGAGCATGGCAGGTGGTTTCCATAACACTGATAATGGTAGTGGAGCATGGCAGGTGGTTTCCATAACACTGATAATGGTAGTGGAGCATGGCAGGTGGTTTCCATAACACTGATAATGGTAGTGGTGTCATGTTTGTCATTTATTATCATGTCTTGTCCCTGTGCTCCCCATGCTATTCGTTTCCCTCTGCTGGTCTTATTTGGTTCTTTCCCTCCTATCCCTCTCTCTCCCCCTCCCTCTCTCACTCTCTCGCTCTCTCTTCTCTCTATCGTTCCGTTCCTGCTCCCAGCTGTTCCTATTCCCCTAATCATCATTTAGTCTTCCCACACCTGTTCCCGATCCTTTCCCCTGATTAGAGTCCCTATTTATTCCTTTGTGATCCGTTCCTGTGCCGTCGGTTCCTTGTTTTGTATTCCATGCTGTGATTGCGTTTCGCCCTGTCCTGTCGTGTTTTTTGCCGTGATTGTGTATCACCCTGTCCTGTCGTGTTTTGTGCCTTCTTCAGACGCTGCGTGTGAGCAGGTGTCTCAGTCGACTACGGCCTGCGCCTACCCGAAGCGACCTGCAGTCTGTGGCCGCTTCTCCAGTTGTTTTCCCCTCTACAAATCTAGAGGATTTCAGTTATTCCGTTTTGAACATTAATAAACTCTGTTTCTGTTAAGTCGCGTTTGGGTCCTCTTTCACCTGCATGACAGAAGGAACCGACCAAGGAATGGACCCAGCGACTTCAGACGCTCGTTACACTGCCGTCGAGTTCCAAGGAGCCATGCTCGGCAGACACGAGCAGGAATTGTCTGCTGCTCGCCATGCCGTGGAGAACCTGGCCGCTCAGGTTTCCGACCTCTCTGGACAGTTCCAGAGTCTACGTCTCGTGCCACCTGTTACTCCCTGGCCTGCCGAGCCTCCAGAACCCAGGGTTAATAACCCACCTTGCTACTCCGGGCAGCCCACTGAGTGCCGCTCCTTTCTCACGCAGTGTGAGATTGTGTTCTCTCTCCAACCCCACACATACTCTAGAGAGAGAGCTCGGGTTGCTTACGTCATTTCACTCCTTACTGGCCGGGCTCGAGAATGGGGCACAGCTATCTGGGAGGCAAGGGCTGATTGCTCTAACAGATTCCAGAACTTTAAAGAGGAGATGATTCGGGTTTTTGACCGTTCAGTTTTTGGTGAGGAGGCTTCTAGGGCCCTGGCTTCCTTATGCCAAGGTGAACGGTCCATAACGGATTATTCCATTGAGTTTCGCACTCTTGCTGCCTCTAGTGAGTGGAACGAGCCGGCGCTGCTCGCTCGTTTTCTGGAGGGACTCCACGCAGCGGTTAAGGATGAGATTCTCTCCCGGGAGGTTCCTTCAGATGTGGACTCTTTGATTGCTCTCGCCATCCGCATAGAACGACGGGTAGATCTTCGTCACCGGGCTCGTGGAAGAGAGCTCGCATCAACGGTGTTTCCCTGCTCCGCATCGCAACCATCTCCCTCCTCTGGCTTTGAGACTGAGCCCATGCAGCTGGGAGGGATTCGCATCTCGAATAAGGAGAGGGAACAGAGGATCACCAACCGCCTGTGCCTCTATTGCGGAGTTGCTGGACATTTTGTTATTTCATGTCCAGTAAGAGGCCAGAGCCCATCAGTAAGCGGAGGGCTACTGGTGAGCGCTACTACTCAGGTCCCTTCATCTAGATCTTGTACTACTATGTCGGTCCATCTACGCTGGACCGGTTCGGGTGCTACATGCAGTGCCTTGATTGACTCTGGGGCTGAGGGTTGTTTCATGGACGAAGCATGGGTTCGGAAACATAACATTCCTTTCAGACCGTTAGACAAGCCTACGCCCATGTTTGCCTTAGATGGTAGTCATCTTCCCAGTATCAAATTTGAGACACTACCTTTAACTCTCACAGTATCTGGTAACCACAGTGAGACTATTTCTTTTTGATTTTCCGTTCACCGTTTACACCTGTTGTTTTGGGTCATCCCTGGCTAGTATGTCATAATCCTTCTATTAATTGGTCTAGTAATTCTATCCTATCCTGGAACGTTTCTTGTCATGTGAAGTGTTTAATGTCTGCCATCCCTCCCGTTTCTTCTCTCCCTACTTCTCAGGAGGAACCTGGCGATTTGACAGGAGTGCCGGAGGAATATCATGATCTGCGCACGGTCTTCAGTCGGTCCCGAGCCAACTCCCTTCCTCCTCACCGGTCGTATGATTGTAGTATTGATCTCCTTCCAGGGACCACGCCTCCTCGAGGTAGACTATACTCTCTGTCGGCTCCCGAACGTAAGGCTCTCGAGGATTATTTGTCTGTGTCTCTTGACGCCGGTACCATAGTGCCTTCTTCTTCTCCGGCCGGGGCGGGGTTCTTTTTGTTAAGAAGAAGGACGGTACTCTGCGCCCCTGCGTGGATTATCGAGGGCTGAATGACATAACGGTTAAGAATCGTTATCCGCTTCCCCTTATGTCATCAGCCTTCGAGATTCTGCAGGGAGCCAGGTGCTTTACTAAGTTGGACCTTCGTAACGCTTACCATCTCGTGCGCATCAGAGAGGGGGACGAGTGGAAAACGGCGTTTAACACTCCGTTAGGGCATTTTGAGTACCGGGTTCTGCCGTTCGGTCTCGCCAATGCGCCAGCTGTTTTTCAGGCATTAGTTAATGATGTTCTGAGAGACATGCTGAACATTTTTGTTTTTGTCTATCTTGACGATATCCTGATTTTTTCTCCGTCACTCGAGATTCATGTTCAGCACGTTCGACGTGTTCTACAGCGCCTTTTAGAGAATTGTCTCTACGTAAAGGCTGAGAAGTGCTCTTTTCATGTCTCCTCCGTTACTTTTCTCGGTTCCGTTATTTCCGCTGAAGGCATTCAGATGGATTCCGCTAAAGTCCAAGCTGTCAGTGATTGGCCCGTTCCAAGGTCACGTGTCGAGTTGCAGCGCTTTTAGGTTTCGCTAATTTCTATCGGCGTTTCATTCGTAATTTCGGTCAAGTTGCTGCCCCTCTCACAGCTCTTACTTCTGTCAAGACGTGTTTTAAGTGGTCCGGTTCCGCCCAGGAGCTTTTGATCTTCTAAAAGAACGTTTTACGTCCGCTCCTATCCTCGTTACTCCTGACGTCACTAGACAATTCATTGTCGAGGTTGGCGCTTCAGAGGTAGGCGTGGGAGCCATTCTATCCCAGCGCTTCCAGTCTGACGATAAGGTTCATCCGTGCGCTTATTTTTCTCATCGCCTGTCGCCATCTGAGCGCAACTATGATGTGGGTAACCGTGAACTGCTCGCCATCCGCTTAGCCCTAGGCGAATGGCGACAGTGGTTGGAGGGGGCGACCGTTCCTTTTGTCGTTTGGACAGACCATAAGAACCTTGAGTACATCCGTTCTGCCAAACGACTTAATGCCCGTCAAGCTCGTTGGGCGTTGTTTTTCGCTCGTTTCGAGTTTGTGATTTCTTACCGTCCGGGTAGCAAGAACACCAAGCCTGATGCCTTATCCCGTCTGTTTAGTTCTTCTGTGGCTTCTACTGATCCCGAGGGGATTCTTCCTTATGGGCGTGTTGTCGGGTTGACAGTCTGGGGAATTGAAAGACAGGTTAAGCAAGCACTCACGCACACTGCGTCGCCGCGCGCTTGTCCTAGTAACCTCCTTTTCGTTCCTGTTTCCACTCGTCTGGCTGTTCTTCAGTGGGCTCACTCTGCCAAGTTAGCTGGTCATCCCGGTGTTCGAGGCACTCTTGCGTCTATTCGCCAGCGCTTTTGGTGGCCGACTCAGGAGCGTGACACGCGCCGTTTCGTGGCTGCGTGTTCAGACTGCGCGCAGAAGAAGTCTGGTAATTTTTTTCTGCTTCTGCTCCTGGTCTTGCTGGGTCTCAGTCTGTTCCCTGCCATCGCATCTCTCCTGTTCTTGTCCCTGCCCTTGCTGTGTCTCAGTCTGTCCCTAGTTCTCATTTTTTTTTAGAGTAGTACCCTAGTTTCCCTTTTTATCGTTTTCGTTACGGTCCTGAGGAGAGGAGTTGGGTTCTTTCTCGGGACGTGCTGGACCGTTTGATCTATGATTTCCTCCGTTGCTGCCAGTGTTCCTCCTCGAGAGCGCCAGGAGCGCTCGGTGAGTGGGGGTACTGTCATGTTTGTCATTTATTATCATGTCTTGTCCCTGTGCTCCCCATGCTATTCGTTTCCCTCTGCTGGTCTTATTTGGTTCTTTCCCTCCTATCCCCTCTCTCCCCCTCCCTCTCTCACTCTCTCGCTCTCTCTTCTCTCTATCGTTCCGTTCCTGCTCCCAGCTGTTCCTATTCCCCTAATCATCATTTAGTCTTCCCACACCTGTTCCCGATCCTTTCCCTGATTAGAGTCCCTATTTATTCCTTTGTGATCCGTTCCTGTGCCGTCGGTTCCTTGTTTTGTATTCCATGCTGTGATTGCGTTTCGCCCTGTCCTGTCGTGTTTTTGCCGTGATTGTGTATCACCCTGTCCTGTCGTGTTTTGTGCCTTCTTCAGACGCTGCGTGTGAGCAGGTGTCTCAGTCGACTACGGCCTGCGCCTACCCGAAGCGACCTGCAGTCTGTGGCCGCTTCTCCAGTTGTTTTCCCCTCTACAAATCTAGAGGATTTCAGTTATTCCGTTTTGAACATTAATAAACTCTGTTTCTGTTAAGTCGCGTTTGGGTCCTCTTTCACCTGCATGACAAGTGGAGCATGGGAGGTGGTTTCCATAACACTGATAATGGTAGTGGAGCATGGCAGGTGGTTTCCATAACACTGATAATGGTAGTGGAGCATGGGAGGTGGTTTCCATAACACTGATAATGGTAGTGGAGCATGGGAGGTGGTTTCCATAACACTGATAATGGTAGTGGAGCATGGCAGGTGGTTTCCATAACACTGATAATGGTAGTGGAGCATGGGAGGTGGTTTCCATAACACTGATAATGGTAGTGGAGCATGGGAGGTGGTTTCCATAACACTGATAATGGTAGTGGAGCATGGCAGGTGGTTTCCATAACACTGATAATGGTAGTGGAGCATGGCAGGTGGTTTCCATAACACTGATAATGGTAGTGGAGCATGGCAGGTGGTTTCCATAACACTGATAATGGTAGTGGAGCATGGCAGGTGGTTTCCATAACACTGATAATGGTAGTGGAGCATGGCAGGTGGTTTCCATAACACTGATAATGGTAGTGGAGCATGGCAGGTGGTTTCCATAACACTGATAATGGTAGTGGAGCATGGCAGGTGGTTTCCATAACACTGATAATGGTAGTGGAGCATGGGAGGTGGTTTCCATAACACTGATAATGGTAGTGGAGCATGGCAGGTGGTTTCCATAACACTGATAATGGTAGTGGAGCATGGGAGGTGGTTTCCATAACACTGATAATGGTAGTGGAGCATGGCAGGTGGTTTCCATAACACTGATAATGGTAGTGGAGCATGGGAGGTGGTTTCCATAACACTGATAATGGTAGTGGAGCATGGGAGGTGGTTTCCATAACACTGATAATGGTAGTGGAGCATGGCAGGTGGTTTCCATAACACTGATAATGGTAGTGGAGCATGGCAGGTGGTTTCCATAACACTGATAATGGTAGTGGAGCATGGGAGGTGGTTTCCATAACACTGATAATGGTAGTGGAGCATGGCAGGTGGTTTCCATAACACTGATAATGGTAGTGGAGCATGGCAGGTGGTTTCCATAACACTGATAATGGTAGTGGAGCATGGCAGGTGGTTTCCATAACACTGATAATGGTAGTGGAGCATGGGAGGTGGTTTCCATAACACTGATAATGGTAGTGGAGCATGGGAGGTGGTTTCCATAACACTGATAATGGTAGTGGAGCATGGGAGGCCCTCCGCTGTCCCTTCAGCACTGACAGTCAGGTGAAATCAGGATGGGAATTCTGCCACCTACAATAAAAACAGTGCGGGAAATACATCTTAATTGTTTTCAAGGAAATTCTGAATGAATGAATGCAGCTTGCTCATGTAACAGTTTAAGAAATGTTGACACTCACCTAGGGGCCAGGTGGTATCTCACCTAGGGGCCAGGGGGTATCTCACCTGGGGGTCAGGTGGTGTCTCACCTTGGGGCCAGGTGGTGTCTCACCTAGGGTCCAGGGGGTATCTCACTTGGGGGCCAGGTGGTGTCTCACCTAGGGGCCATGGGTTGTGTCTTACCTAGGGGCCAAGTAGTGTCTCAACTAGGGGCCAGGTGGTGTCTCACCTTGGGGCCAGGTGTTGTCTCACCTAGGGGCCAGGTGGTATCTGACCTAGGGGCCAGGTGGTGTCTCACCTAGGGGCCATGGGGTGTCTCACCAAGGGGCCAGGTGGTGTCTCAACTAGGGGCCAGGTGGTGTCTGACCTAGGGGCCAGGTGGTGTCTAACCTAGGGGCAGGTGGTGTCTCACCTAGGGGCCAGGTGGTGTAACTTGTCAGGTGTTGTCTTACCGAGGGGCAAGGTGGTATCTCTGGTCTGTTTGGATGTCTTGATCTTGGTCTGTTATGCTCTGTGAAAAATAGAAGATATGACTAATTAAGAATGATATTATACGATTAATTATGAACGATAGGACTATCATGAAAATCATGCTTGCATACAAGTTTGAAAAAAGTGTTACATTTTTGGTCAGCTGGTTGAAAGTCATACCAACAACAGAATGGAAATAGGTTGCTACGGCTTTTTTGCTAGCTGGTTGGAATAAACCTCAGTGGCACTCTGCCCTGGTTGAGACAGCAACCAGCAGCTAGTGGTCCAGACAGCAACCGGTAGCTAAAGGTCCAGACAGCAACCAGCAGCTAGTGGTCCAGACAGCAACCAGCAGCTAGTGGTCCAGACAGCAACCAACAGCTAGTGGTCCAGACAACAACTGGCAGCTAAAGGTCCAGACAGCAACCGGCAAGTAAAGGTCCAGACAGCACCCAGCAGCTAGTGGTCCAGACAGCAACCGGCAGCTAGTGGTCCAGACAGCAACCAACAGCTAGTGGTCCAGACAACAACTGGCAGCTAAAGGTCCAGACAGCAACCGGCAAGTAAAGGTCCAGACAGCACCCAGCAGCTAGTGGTCCAGACAGCAACCGGCAGCTAGTGGTCCAGACAGCAACCAGCAGCTAGTGGTCCAGACAGCAACCGGCAGCTAGTGGACCAGACAGCAACTGGCAGCTAGTGGTCCAGACAGCAACCAGCAGCTAAAGGTCCAGACAGCAACCAGCATCTAGTGATCCAGACAGCAACTGGCAGCTAAAGGTCCAGACAGCAACCGGCAGCTAGTGGTCCAGACAGCAACCAGCAGCTAAAGGTCCAGACAGCAACCAGCAGCTAGTTGTCCAGACAGATACCAGAAGCTAGTGGTCAAGTCAGCAACCAGTAGCTAGTGGTCCAGACAGCAACCGGCAGCTAAAGGTCCAGACAGCAACCAGCAGCTAGTGATCCAGGCAGCAACCAGCAGCTAGTGGTCCAGACAGCAACCAACAGCTAGTGATCCAGACAGCAACCAGCAGCTAGTGGTCCAGACAGCAACCAGCAGCTAAAGGTTCAGACAGCAACCAGCAGCTAGTTGTCCAGACAGATACCAGAAGCTAGTGGTCAAGACAGCAACCAGCAGCTAGTGATCCAGACAGCAACCAGCAGCTAGTGGTCCAGACAGCAACCAGCAGCTAGTGGTCCAGACAGAAACCAGCAGCTAGTGGTCCAGACAGCAACCAACAGCTAGTGGTCCAGACAACAACCGGCAGCTAAAGGTCCAGACAACAACTGGCAGCTAAAGGTCCAGACAGCAACCGGCAAATAAAGGTCCAGACAGCAACCGGCAGCTAGTGGTCCAGACAGCAACTGGCAGCTAGTGGTCCAGACATCAACCCGGCAGCTAGTGGTCCAGAGAGCAACCGGCAGCTAGTGGTCCAGACAGCAACCGGCAGCTAGTGGTCCAGACAGCAACCGGCAGCTAGTGGTCCAGACAGCAACCGGCAGCTAGTGGTATAGACAGCAACCGGTAGCTAAAGGTCCAGACAGCAACCAGCAGCTAGTGGTCCAGACAGCAACCAGCAGCTAGTGGTCCAAACAGCAACCAGCAGCTAGTGGTCCAGACAGCAACCGGCAGCTAAAGGTCCATACAGCAATCGGCAGCTAGTGGTCCAGACAGCAACCGGCAGCTAGTGATCCAGACAGCAACCGGCAGCTAGTGGTCCAGACAGCAACCGGCAGCTAGTGGTCCAGACAGCAACCGGCAGCTAGTGGACCAGACAGCAACTGGCAGCTAGTGGTCCAGACAGCAACCAGCAGCTAAAGGTCCAGACAGCAACCAGCATCTAGTGATCCAGACAGCAACTGGCAGCTAAAGGTCCAGACAGCAACCGGCAGCTAGTGGTCCAGACAGCAACCAGCAGCTAAAGGTCCAGACAGCAACCAGCAGCTAGTTGTCCAGACAGATACCAGAAGCTAGTGGTCAAGTCAGCAACCAGTAGCTAGTGGTCCAGACAGCAACCGGCAGCTAAAGGTCCAGACAGCAACCAGCAGCTAGTGATCCAGGCAGCAACCAGCAGCTAAAGGTCCAGACAGCAACTAGCAGCTAGTGGTCCAGACAGAAACCAGCAGCTAGTGGTCCAGACAGCAACCAACAGCTAGTGGTCCAAACAACAACCGGCAGCTAAAGGTCCAGACAGCAACCGGCAAATAAAGGTCCAGACAGCACCCAGCAGCTAGTGGTCAAGACAGCAACCGGCAGCTAGTGGTCCAGACAGCAACCAGCAGCTAGTGGTCCAGACAGAAACCAGCAGCTAGTGGTCCAGACAGCAACCAACAGCTAGTGGTCCAGACAACAACCGGCAGCTAAAGGTCCAGACAGCAACCGGCAAATAAAGGTCCAGACAGCAACCAGCAGCTAGTGGTCCAGACAGAAACCAGCAGCTAGTGGTCCAGACAGCAACCAACAGCTAGTGGTCCAGACAACAACCGGCAGCTAAAGGTCCAGACAGCAACCGGCAAATAAAGGTCCAGACAGCACCCAGCAGCTAGTGGTCCAGACAGCAACCGGCAGCTAGTGGTCCAGACAGCAACCGGCAGCTAAAAGTCCAGACAGCAACCGGCAGCTAGTGGACCAGACAGCAACCGGCAGCTAAAGGTCCAGACAGCAACCAGCAGCTAGTGATCCAGACGGCAACCGGAAGCTAAAGGTCCAGACAGCAACCAGCAGCTAGTCGTCAAGAGTATTGAGGAGGGGGACCATGCTGTCCTGACCAGGATCTGGTCTGGGGTCTGTAGTATTGAGGAGGGGGACCATACTGTCCTGAAGGGGATCTGGTCTGGGGTCTATAGTGTTGAGGGGGTGGATCATGCTGTCCTCATGGGGCGCCTCTTTCCTTCCCCGTGCTTCCCTGAGGACAATACCACAAAATATTTTTATAATTATGAGGTCCAGACTCTTGGAATAAATATTTCACTGTGGAGATGAAACATTAAGAATTACTCCAAACACAAACCATGCAATTCTGTGCTCCACAAAGCGCCACCACCATCTCCCCACAACCCTGGGGTAACCATTACTGGTTGAGGCTAAGACGTAAATTAAAGACATACCTTTTTATGTCTACATTTTTTTTTGCAGCGTATTCAATCTATAAACTCATGACAACTCTTGTATAACAGACAGAGACTTAGAGTAAACAATGACAAGGAGACAAAAAAAGAAGAAAATCCAGTTGTCAAAATCTGCCTCACACAGGCATGCAGGTAGACACACATGTACACACTCTGACACAAGTACACACACATGTACATGTCTCACACACACACACACACATACACACTCTGGTAGTTCTGTTTTTGTCTTATTTTCACTAATGACTAGAGGGGCCTCATTATGTTGCTAAAATATTGAGTTCCTCTAAGGTGAAACAAATATTTTGACCCTACTAACCATGATATATTTATTAACTATGGTCTATTTACTAGCCATGGCATATTTACTAACTATGGTATATTTACTAACTGTTGTATATTTACTAACCGTGGTATATTTACTAACCATGGTATATTTACTAACTGTTGTATATTTACTAACTGTTGTATATTTACTAATTATAGTATATTTACTAACCATGGTATATTTACTAACCGTGGTATATTTACTAACTATGGTATATTTACTTACTGTGGTATATTTACAAACTATGGTATATTTACTACCCGTGGTATATTTACTAACTATGGTATATTTACTAACTATAGTATATTTACTACCCGTGGTATATTTACTAACTGTGGTATATTTACTAACTATGGTATATTTACTAACTATAGTATATTTACTACCCGTGGTATATTTACTAACCGTGGTATATTTACTAACTATAGTATATTTACTACCCGTGGTATATTTACTAACTGTAGTATATTTTCTAACTATGGTATATTTACTAACCGTGGTATATTTACTAACTATGGTATATTTACTAACCGTGGTATATTTACTAACTATGGTATATTTACTTACTGTGGTATATTTACTAACTATGGTATATTTACTAACTGTTGTATATTTACTAACCATGGAATATTTACTAACTGTGGTATATTTACTAACTATGGTATATTTACTAACTATGGTATATTTACTAACTATGGTATATTTACTACCCGTGGTATATTTACTAACTGTGGTATATTTACTAACTATGGTATATTTACTACCTGTGGTATATTTACTAACTGTTGTATATTTACTAACTATGGTATATTTACTAACCGTGGTATATTTACTAACTATGGTATATTTACTAACCGTGGTATATTTACTAACTATGGTATATTTACTAACTGTTGTATATTTACTAACCATGGAATATTTACTAACTGTGGTATATTTACTAACCACAGTATATTTACTAACTATGGTATATTTATGACCTATGGTATATTTACTAACCATGGAATATTTACTAACCGTGGTATATTTACTAACCACAGTATATTTACTAACTGTTGTATATTTACTAACCATGGTATATTTACTAACCGTGGTATATTTACTAACCAAATCAAATCAAATCAAATCAAATTTATTTATATAGCCCTTCGTACATCAGCTGATATCTCAAAGTGCTGTACAGAAACCCAGCCTAAAACCCCAAACAGCAAACAATGCAGGTGTAAAAGCACGGTGGCTAGGAAAAACTCCCTAGAAAGGCCAAAACCTAGGAAGAAACCTAGAGAGGAACCGGGCTATGTGGGGTGGCCAGTCCTCTTCTGGCTGTGCCGGGTAGAGATTATAACAGAACATGACCAAGATGTTCAAATGTTCATAAATGACCAGCATGGTCAAATAATAATAAGGCAGAACAGTTGAAACTGGAGCAGCAGCACAGTCAGGTGGACTGGGGACAGCAAGGAGCCATCATGTCAGGTAGTCCTGGGGCACGGTCCTAGGGCTCAGGTCCTCCGAGAGAGAGAAAGAAAGAGAGAATTAGAGAGAGCATATGTGGGGTGGCCAGTCCTCTTCTGGCTGTGCCGGGTGGAGATTATAACAGAACGTGGCCAAGATGTTCAAATGTTCATAAATGACCAGCATGGTTGAATAATAGTAAGGCAGAACAGTTGAAACTGGAGCAGGAGCATGGCCAGGTGGACTGGGGACAGCAAGGAGTCCTCATGTCAGGTAGTCCTGGGACATGGTCCTAGGGCCCAGGCCAGTTGAAACTGGAGCAGCAGCATGGCCAGGTGGACTGGGGACAGCAAGGAGTCATCATGTCAGGTAGTCCTGGGGCATGGTTCTAGGGCTCAGGTCCTCCGAGAGAGAGAAAGAAAGAGAGAAGGAGAGAATTAGAGAACGCACACTTAGATTTACACAGGACACCGAATAGGACAGGAGAAGTACTCCAGATAAACAAACTGACCCTAGCCCCCCGACACATAAACTACTGCAGCATAAATACTGGAGGCTGAGACAGGAGGGGTCAGGAGACACTGTGGCCCCATCCGAGGACACCCCGGACAGGGCCAAACAGGAAGGATATAACCCCACCCACTTTGCCAAAGCACAGCCCCCACACCACTAGAGGGAAATCTTCAACCACCAACTTACCATCCTGAGACAAGGCCGAGTATAGCCCACAAAGATCTCCGACACGGTACAACCCAGGGGGGGGGGACCCAGACAGGCTGACCACAACAGTGAATCAACCCACCCAGGTGACGCACCCCCCCCAGGGACGGCACGAGAGAGCCCCAGCAAGCCAGTGACTCAGCCCCCGTAACAGGGTTAGAGGCAGAGAATCCCAGTGGAAAAAGGGGAACCGGCCAGGCAGAGACAGCAAGGGCGGTTCGTTGCTCCAGAGCCTTTCCGTTCACCTTCCCACTCCTGGGCCAGACTACACTCAATCATATGACCCACTGAAGAGATGAGTCTTCAGTAAAGACTTAAAGGTTGAGACCGAGTTTGCGTCTCTGACATGGGTAGGCAGACCGTTCCATAAAAATGGAGCTCTATAGGAGAAAGCCCTGCCTCCAGCTGTTTGCTTAGAAATTCTAGGGACAATTAGGAGGCCTGCGTCTTGTGACCGTAGCGTACGTATAGGTATGTACGGCAGGACCAAATCAGAGAGGTAGGTAGGAGCAAGCCCATGTAATGCTTTGTAGGTTAGCAGTAAAACCTTGAAATCAGCCCTTGCTTTGACAGGAAGCCAGTGTAGAGAGGCTAGCACTGGAGTAATATGATCAAATTTTTTGGTTCTAGTCAGGATTCTAGCAGCCGTATTTAGCACTAACTGAAGTTTATTTAGTGCTTTATCCGGGTAGCCGGAAAATAGAGCATTGCAGTAGTCTAACCTAGAAGTGAAAAAGCATGGATTAATTTTTCTGCATCATTTTTGGACAGAAAGTTTCTGATTTTTGCAATGTTACGTAGATGGAAAAAAGCTGTCCTCGAAATGGTCTTGATATGTTCTTCAAAAGAGAGATCAGGGTCCAGAGTAACGCCGAGGTCCTTCACAGTTTTATTTGAGACGACTGTACAACCATTAAGATTAATTGTCAGATTCAACAGAAGATCTCTTTGTTTCTTGGGACCTAGAACAAGCATCTCTGTTTTGTCCGAGTTTAATAGTAGAAAGTTTGCAGCCATCCACTTCCTTATGTCTGAAACACATGCTTCTAGCGAGGGCAATTTTGGTGCTTCACCATGTTTCATTGAAATGTACAGCTGTGTGTCATCCGCATAGCAGTGAAAGTTTACATTATGTTTTCGAATAACATCCCCAAGAGGTAAAATATATAGTGAAAACAATAGTGGTCCTAAAACAGAACCTTGAGGAACACCGAAATGTACAGTTGATTTGTCAGAGGACAAACCATTCACAGAGACAAACTGATATCTTTCCGACAGATAAGACCTAAACCAGGCCAGAACATGTCCGTGTAGACCAATTTGGGTTATTTGGTATATTTACTATATATATTTGGTATATTTACTAACTATGGTATATTTGTCACACCCTGACCTTAGTTATCTTTGTTTTCTTTATTATTTTGGTTAGGTCAGGGTGTGACAAGGGTGGTTTGTGTAGTTTTAGTAATGTCTAAGGGGTTTTGTATATCTAGGTGTTTATATGTCTATGGTTGCCTAGATTAGTTCCCAATCAGAGGCTGCTGTTTATCATTGTCTCTGATTGGGGACCATATTTAGGTAGCCATATTCCTTGGGTATTTGGTGGGTTATTGTCTATGTGTAGTTGCCTGGCAGCACTCGGTTTATATAGCTTCACGTTCATTTTGTTATTTTGTTAGTTTGTTTAGTGTTTTTTCTTTATTAAAAGAAGAATGTATTCATATCACGCTGCGCCTTGGTCTCATCAATATGATGAATGTGACAGAAAAACCCACCAAACCAGGACCAAGCAGCGTGAAAAGGAGGAATAGCGCTTAATGGGGAAATAGACCTGTGAGGAAATATTAGATGGAGCAGGACCCTGGACACGGCCAGGGGAGTATTGCCGTCCTAAGGAGGAGATAGAGGCAGCGAAAGCGGAACGGCGATACTACGAGGAAAAATACCAGAGAATAGAGGAACGGCGATGATATGAAGGTAAACGGCTTGCACCGAAGCCCGAGAGGCAGCCCCAATCATTTTTTGGGGGTAGGCACACGAGGAAATTGGCTGAGTCAGGTAGGAGACCTGAGCCAACTCTTCGTGCTTACCTCCAGTGCACTATTCTAGTCCGGTGCGCTCTATTCCAGCTCCTCGCATTTGCCGGGCTAGACTGGGCATCCAGCCAGGACGTATTGAGCCAGCTCTATGTTCTGGATCTCCAATGCATCTCCATGGTCCAGTGTATACTGTGTCTCCTCCCCGCACTCGCCCTGAGGTGCGTGTCACCAGCCCAGTACCACCAGTGCCAATACCATACACCAGGCCTACAGTGCGCCTCGGCAGTCCAGAGCGTCCGGCGACAGTACCCAGTCCAGAGCGTCCGGCGACAGTACCCAGTCCAGAGCGTCCGGCGACAGTACCCAGTCCAGAGCGTCCGGCGACAGTACCCAGTCCATAGCGTCCGGCGACAGTACCCAGTCCAGAGCGTCCAACAACGGGCCACAGTCCGGGGCCTCCAGCGACGGGCCACAGTCCGGGGCCTCCAGCGACGGGCCACAGTCCGGGGTCCCCAGCGACGGTCCCCAGTCGATGATCCACGGTCAGTGCTACAAGAGCGGACTCAGTGTAAAGAAGGGGGTGGCGTCCAGAACCGAGGTTAAATGCCCACCCAGACCCTCCCATATAGGTTTAGGTTTGTGGCCGGGAGTCCGCACCTTTTGGGGGGGGGTACTGTCACGCCCTGACCTTAGTTATCTTTGTTTTCTTTATTATTTTGGTTAGGTCAGGGTGTGACGAGGATGGTTGTTGTATGTCTAGGGGTTTTTGTATATCTAGGTGTTTATATGTCTATGGTTGCCTAGATTGGTTCCCAATCAGAGGCAGCTGTTTATTGTTGTCTCTGATTGGGGACCATATTTAGGTAGCCATATTCCTTGGGTATTTGGTGGGTTATTGTCTATGTGTAGTTGCCTGGCAGCACTCTGTTTATATAGCTTCATGGTCATTTTGTTATTTTGTTAGTTTAGTGTTTTTTCTTTATTAAAACAAGTATGTATTCATATCACGCTGCGCCTTGGTCTCATCAATACGATGAACATGACAATATTTACTAACTGTGGTATATTTACTACATATGGTATATTTACTACCTATGGTATATTTACAAACTGTGGTATATTTACTAACTGGTAAATTTACTAACCATGTCGGTTTTGGAGAAGTTCCCATTCCCATCTATACTTCAACAGTTATTTTGAGTTATGATAGATTTTGTCTACAGAACTATTTGATACTTTCTAAATGAAGCTCCCTTTCCACAGTCAATATCTCATGGTATTTGTGGTCAACTGAAGTAGGCTATCATACACTAATTCAAATACTGTGTGTGGACAAAGAGCAGACATTACAAATCATATCATAGTAGCAAAACCATCAAACGTTCTACAAAATGTACGTCATACTTGACGTGTTGTTCAACGTCAAGAGAACAAACAGATGGAGAAAATGTTGCCTTCTATGTTCTTTTAATCTCTATACAGAACCACGGGAAGCAGGATGCAAGTTGAAAGCAGTGGGGTTGAGGCCTTTGTAACAGACTAGTTCTGGGACGTTATAATTTGGTTGTCTTGTTATGTTACTTAATATAGATCAAGTCCTATAAAAATAAACCCAGAATTATTCTTGTTATGACAAAGTATCTTGAGGAGCCAAAAGTATCTACCACTGGAACTTTTTCAATGGATTGGAGCCCAGATGGATCATATTATAGACTGTAGAGACTACTGGGTATTGTTCCCCCTCAAGGGGCACCAACAGTCCCGCATGGTACAGTACACATTCTCTCTCAATCATCATTATTTCCTTTATTCAGAACATATGGATAATAATAATAGGCTGTCTCCCTTTGAGCGTGGCAAAGAGTAGTGATGTCTTTGCCTCAGGAATCACAACTTTGGGGAGGATACTATATGAAGACTCCTTAAGTATTTGTTGCCATGGCTTTTTTAACACTAGCATAAACAAATAGTATAGGCAGATATAAATATATTTAGTAAATACATTGAGCGGATGGACTCTGTTTAATCTCACTAATAGACACTGTGTTTGTAAATACAGTATGTGTGCCATGTTCACTGACACTGGGACCTCAAATGTTTCATTAGTGAGATGAATATGTCTCACCGGGCTGTGTTGTCCGTGGTATGGCCAAGATGGTCTGGTCTGCATGGTCTGGACTAGATGGTCTGGTCTGGATTAGATGGTCTGGTCTGGACTAGATGGTCTGGTCTGGACTAGATGGTATGTACTGGACCAGATGGTATGTACTGGACTAGATGGTCTGGACTGGATGTTCTGGACTAGATAGTCTAGACTGGATCCTCTGGACTAGATGGTCTGGACTGCATGGTCTGGCCTGGATGGTCTGGAAAAGATGGTATTGACCAAATGGTCTGGACTAGATGGTCTGGACTGGATCCTCTTAGAATAGATGCTCTGTACTAGATGGTCTGGACTAGAGGGTCTGGACTAGAGGGTCTGGACTAGAGGGTCTGGACTAGATGGTCTGGACTAGATGGTCTGAACTGGATGGTCTGGACTAGATGGTCTGGACTAGATGGTCTAGACTAGATGATCTGGACTAGATGGTCTAGACTGGACAAGATGCTCTGGACTAGATGGTCTGGACTGGATGGTCTGGACTGGACTAGATGTTCTGGACTAGATGGTCTGGCCATGCCAGCTGCAGGTTCCCAAGACCAGCTCTCGGAGGGAATGGAACAGGAGCACCCAGGGGGTCTTGACAAGAGGATGAGCCAAGTTACAGTAAGAGAAACACTCCCCACTAGAGTGTACACCCAAGGTAGGGTTTCCCTTGTAATATATTAACTTCTATTTGTTTCAAATAATAAACTTTGGAGCCACAATGCCTGGATGTTGCTTTTAGGGCCTCATCTTGAAAATCAAATTGGGGAAAGAGTGACTCAAGTTAGAGGAGCCAGCTATAATAAATCCTACTACCACCGTTACATTATTTAATAGCTATAATCAACCCTACTACCACATTTTTTTATTATTTTTTTATTTAACTAGGCAAGTTAGTTAAGAACAAATTCTTGTTTACAATGACCCAAAAACTAACCCAGACGACGCTGGGCCAATTGAATCAGGATCTTTAGTGACACCTCTAGCACTGAGATGCAGTGCCTTAGACCGCTGCACCACTTGGGAGCCCTGTTACAGTAGCTAATAGCTAGAATCAATTCTACTAACAGTGTTTCCACTTACTCACATTGCGCTCCGGCAGCTCCCCCTGTGGCCTCCATGAGTGAGCCAGCAGGTACTCTGAGTGGAAGAGCAGGCCGTCAAAGGTGTTCAGGGCACCAGCTGCTACATGGGGAAGGGGCAGCCGCAAGCGCTCTTGGCAGCCCTTAAACAAACAGAGAGCCCAGCTGAACCGCTCTGGGCTCCACATGAGAGACCTGCAGAGAAGATAGAAATGGAATGAACAGAGCTGACATGATTCTCTATCCTACATGTCATACATTTATATTTGTTCGACACCAAATGTTTCTATAGGAATGTTCTGTAATGTATGGTCCTAACTGTATGGCAAGTAGAAGAGTATGCTCGCAGCAGCACAGAGAGAGGAGAGCCAGGGTCGCAGCAGGACAGGAGTGGTAGCTAGCTAGCCAACAGGCAGATGTCCCCTGTATTTACCCTCAGGTCTCACCTGGGCCCTCAGCCCATAGGAGATAAAATAGGGCTGATTAGGCCCTGTCAAACACATGGGCCCAGAGACCTGCCTGCCACCTGCTCACCACTCAAACACAGCTTCAACTAAAGCAAAGAGGGAAGAGAGATCAAGCTAAAGAGGCTGCAGCCAGCAGCAGGCGCCTTCCAGGCACACCGCCCCTAAACAAAGCACTCATCCCACATTTAAACACACATACAGGCAAGCAAGGGAAGCAACTACTTTGGGGCTTCTTCAAAACGGAGTATATCTGAGCATGCAGAAGTAGTAATTTGACAATGTGTGGCTACACTAGTCCTGTTCATTGGTTGAAAGTAGCAGTTCAAAGTAGGAAACACATGCTTGTGTGTGGGAACCCTGGCCAATTAGCATACCAGTTACAATTTTCATTTTTCTAAACTTAGTCGGGCCTCCTTTCCATAATTTGGTGTGTTTTTCTTTCAACCAGAATGCTAATCTCCAGCCATGGAGCCACCCTCAATGAAGAAGGCCCACGTCTTCAAGTACAGGAGTGCAGCTGTCCACACAGTAGCTTCACCAAAGCATAAACATTAAAATCTCCTCCAACCAGGTGCCTGAGACAGTTGATACCCCTGGGGGCAACCCTCTGTGTTTTGGACAACCGTCTCCCCGTCCATTACACAACAGAGGATATTACCGGTGAGAAACAGGTCTCTTTGAAACAGTACCACAATTCCCATTTTGCTGAATAAGCTTAGATGATCAGTGCTCATGACTAGGGTTCCAAAATTCCGATGACATTCAATAAAATCTCGGGTTGGTGGGTTCCAAAAATCAGGAATGAATAAGCAGGAATTCCGGTACCCTCCAACCAGGATTTCTGGAAAACCAGGGAATTTATTGAAAGTTCCATGAATTTTGCAACCCTACTCACAACACTAGTAGGAACTAGGACTGGTCTAATCTGTAGTCCTTGCCATTGAATAAAAGGGTTTATTTATGTGTATGGATGGCTGAATGCTGGCTCCCAGCAGCTCCCTGATGCAGTGGCATCCCCTGATCCCCAGCCCTAGGCTTAATGGACATTCCCCCAGTATGAGAAAGCACTGCAGGGGGAGAGAGATTAGAGAGAGGGGGAGGGGGCGAGAGAGAGAAAAAAAAGCATCAGACTGCCCCTGGAGAGTCCCCTGCCATCTGTCTCCCCCTTCTCCTCTCTCTACCCCTCCCCTCCCCTGGCTTTCTGAGATTTCAGGCAGATGTGACAATATCCTTCCTGATGGGATGCAACAATGGTGTGGGGCAACAGGTGCGTGTGGAGCCCTGGAGTAGGAGGCAGACACAAGTCTACACACACTCTAATCTGTCCAGCAGCAGGCTGTCATCACCCCGCCCGCCTCTCTCTCTCACACACACACACACACACACACACACACACACACACACACACACACACACACACACACACACACACACACACACACACACACACACACACACACACACACACACACACACACACACACACACACACACACACACACACACACTTTTATAATAACCTCCTTCTGCCCACCCATTCAACACCTGCTGCTGCTGTGCACTCACTAAACAGAAACCTCCCCAACACAAACTATTTTTATTACCTCATATATTCTGGGATCTAGGGTTACACTAGCTGGAGTTTACTGAAGTTAGTTGTTACACTAGCTGGAGTTTACTGAAGTTAGCTGTCACACGAGATGGAGTTTACTGAAGTTGTTATATAAACAAACACACAAAAACCGCTCGATGATTACAACAAACATAACTTTTAAAATAAGAGAAAGACGACTGCAAAGTAATATGTACAAATAGTTACGATGCTAGGCTAACTGATACTTCTCCATACTTAGGATGCTAGGCTAACTGATACCTCTCCATAGTTAGGATACTAGGCTAAATAATACCTCTCCATAGTTAGGATACCAAAAAAGTGTTAAACACTCTTGGCATTCTCTAAACCAGCTTCACCTGGAATGCTTTTCCAACATTCTTGAAGGAGTACCCAGATTTGGGCACCCGAGTGGCGCAGTGGTCTAAGGCACTGCATCTCAGTGTTACAGGTGTCACGACAGACCGTAGTTCAATTCCAGGTCGTATCACAACCGATTGTGATTGTGAGTCCCATTGGGCGGTGCAAAATTGGCCCGGCGTCGTCCGGGTTTGGCCAGGGTAGGCTCTCGTTGTAAATAAGAATTTGTTCTTAACTGACTTTCCTAGTTAAATAAAGGTTTAAATACATATATTTATTTACCTGTTGGCTGCTTTTCCTTCACTCTGCAGTCCAGCTCATCCAAACCATCAATTGGGTTGAGGTTGGGTGATTGTGGAGGCTGATGCAGCACTCCATCATTATCCTTATTGATCAAATATCCCTTACATAGTCTGGAGGTGTGTTGGGTCATTGTCCTGTTGAAAAACAAATGATAGTCTCACTAAGCGCAAACCAGATGCGATGGCGTATCACTGCAGAATGCTGTGGTAGCCATGCAGGTTGTGTGCCTTGAATTCTAAATAACTCACTGAGTGTCATCAGCAAAGCACCATCACACCTCCTCCTCCATGCTTCACGGTGGGAACCACACATGTGGAGATCATCCGTCACCTACTCTGCGTCTCAGAAAGACACGGCAGTTGGAACCAAAAATCTAAATTTTGGACTCATCAAATGAAAGGACATATTTCCACCAGTCTGATGTCCATTTCTCGTGTTTCTTGGCCCAAGCAAGTCTCTTCTTATTATCGGTGTCCTTTAGTAGTGGTTTTTTTTGCAGTAATTTGACCATAAAGGCCTGATTCACACAGTCTCCTCTGAACAGTTGATGTTGAGATGAGTCTGTTACTTGAACTCTGTGAAGCATTTATTATAATTTCTGAGGCTGGTAACTCTAATGAACATATCCTCTGTAGCAGAGGCAACTCTGGGTCGTCCTTCTCTTGTGGCGGTCCTCATGAGAGCCAGTTTCATCATAGCGCTTGATGGTTTTTGACACTGCACTTGAAGAAACTTTCAAAGTTCTTGAAATTTCCGGATTGACTGACCTTCATGTCTTAAAGAAATTATGGCCTGTCATTTCTCTTTGCATATTTGAGCTGTTCTTGCAATAATATGGACTTGGTCTTTTACCAAATAGGGCGATCTTCTGTATACCACCCCTACATTGTCACAGCACAACTGATTGGCTCAAAGGCATTAAGAAAGAAATGCCACAAATGTACTTTTAACAAGACACAAGACACACCTGTTAACTGAAATGTATTCCAGGTGATTAGGTGGTTGAGAGAATGCCAAGAGTGTGAAAAGCTGTCATCAAGGCAGAGGGTGGCTCCTTTGAAGAATCTCAAATATATTTGTTTTTATTTAACACTTTTTTGGTTACTACATGATTCCAGATGTGTTATTTCATAGTTTTTATGTCTTCACTATTATTCTACAATGTAGAACATAGTAAAAAATAAATAAAAACCCTGGAAGGAGTAGGTGTGTCCAACCTTTTGACTGGTACTGTTTATGGCAGAGGCTCAATCAAGGTAGCTGTCTTGACTACTTTCTTATGTCATTCTCGCTGGTACCAAACGTTTAAAAAGTTTGACAGGGAACATAATGCGGTCGGACCATAAAATAATTGGCATATACATTACTCTTAAAGAATTTCCACGTTGGTGAGGATATTGGAAATGAAATCAAAGCCTATTGGATGACAACTTGTTTTTAACTAAGAAGAATATATAACTTACTTTTTCCTACATAACATACAGTGGCAAGAAAAAGTATGTCAACCCTGGATTTCTGCAAAAATTGGATTTCTCCATAAATTAGTCATACAGTTTGATCTGATCTTCATCTAAGGTCACAACAATAGACAAACACAGTCTGCGTAAACTAAAAACAAACAATTATACATTTTCATGTCTTTATTGAACACATCGTGTAAACATTCACAGTGCAGTATGTAAACAATTGGATTTAATAACTGGTTGACACTCCTTTGGCAGCAACAACCTCAACCAAATGTTTTCTGTAGTTGCGGATCAGACCAGCACAACGGTCAGGAGGAATTTTGGACCATTCCACTTTAGAAAAATTTTTCAGTTTAGCAAAATTCCTGGGATGTCTGGTGTGAACTGCTCTCTTGAGGTCATACCACAGTATCTCAATCGGGATGAAGTCAGAACTCTGGCTTTTCTTCTGTTGAAGCCATTCTGTTGTTGATTTACTTCTGTGTTTTGGGTCGTTGTCCTGTTGCGTCGGCCAACGTCTATTGAGCTTCAATTGGTGGACAGATAGCCTAACAATCCCTGCAAAATGTCTTAATAAACTTGGGAATTAATTCTTCCGTCAATGATAGCAAGTTGTCCAGGCCCTGAGGCAGCCCCAAACCATGATGCTCCCTCCACCATACTTTGCAGTTGGGATAAGGTTTTTATGTGGGTGTACTGTGCCTTTTTACTTCACACATAGTGTTGTGTGTTCCTTCCAATCAACTCAAAATGTAGTTTCATTAGTCCACAGAATATTTTGCCAGTAGCGCTGTGGAACATCCAGGTGCACTTTTCCAAACTTCACATAGCAATGTTTTTTTGAACAGCATTGGCTTCTTCCGTGGTGTCCTCCCATGAATACCATTCTTGTTTCGTGTTTTACGTATCATAGACTCATCAACAGAGATGTTAGCATGTTCCAGAGATTTCTGTAAGTCTTTATCAGACACTCTAGGATTCTTCTTAACCTCACTGAGCATTCTGCACTGTGCTCTTTGCAGGACGGCCACTGCTAGGGA